>NC_140277.1:8252638-8435995 GCF_964030765.1 Micromesistius poutassou
GACAGTCCTTCCAGAGTCCCATCCTTCATGTTTTACCTCCTCCTTGCTCCTCAATTGTGGCTGGCAAGCCACAAAAGCCGAAAGCATCTCTCTCTCTCTCTCTCTCTCTCTCTCTCTCTCTCTCTCTCTCTCTCTCTCTCTCTCTCTCTCTCTCTCTCTCTCTCTCTCCTCTCTCTCTCTCTCTCTCTCTCTCTCTCTCTCTCTCTCTCTCTCTCTCTCTCTCCTCTCTCTCTCTCTCTCTCTCTCTCTCTCGCACACGGGGCCGCTATTGCATGGGGGAGGCTGCAAAGCATAACAAATGCAGGAGATGAAGGGTGTGAAAAAGCGAAACTGGCAGACACACCTGGATGTAAACACTTCTGCTCTCTTCTGGGGGACGTGTTTTTTTGCTCGGTTCCGCGGTGCCTGTCGGTTTAACAGCGGGGCTGTGGGGTGACAAACCTTGAATATACATATTATGTTCTGTTTCACACCTACTAAACACTGGAAACAAAAGGTGCCAGCGATGTTATTACGGGGGGAAACACAAGCGGCGCCAGCTGGTTAAGGTGTGTGCACGGTGTGGTGAGTTTAGTATAACAGGAAATGTGCTGCACTGGGTACGTGTCTTAAGTGTAAGGAATACATACGTATGCTCAATGTGAATCTCAATATATGTCCTTTTTGTATTTGTTTATCTTCTAACATAATTGGAATAAAAACTATAAAACATAACCAAAAACGTTTACATAAAACAATGAACAATCAACATACAAAGTATATCTGTTTGCTTTCTCAGCACGCGGATATTGCAAGAGTGACAATCTACTGTGTGCACTTGCTCAGTCGCATTCTCTTCAATCCAGCTCCTTGGCATCAAAACGTCCTTTCTTTCACATACAGTACAATAGAAATCGACAGCAGCGTGCTAACGAAGCGCTAACATGGCTAACAACCTGTGTACCGCCCGCTGGGCGCTTACAGGCGCCGGGTTTGACAGCAGCACAGATAATTCCTTCCTGGTGACACGCGCAACGGTGTGCCCATGTCATCCAACAACGCTGTTTGTTTGTGTGTGTGTGTGTAGCTCAGCGGGGCTATAGCACAGCCGCTGTCAGCTGTTGTCTGTCTGTTTGCTCACACACACACACACACACACACACACACACACACATCACACACACACACACACACACACACCCCCCTACTATGACACCTATCCTTCCCTGGTCTGAGAGAAGGCCAGGTACAAGAATACACACTGTGTGTGTATGCAAGTGTATTTTTATGTGTGTGTGTGTGTGTGTGTGTGTGTGTGTGTGTGTGTGTGTGTGTGTGTGTGTGTGTGTCACTCAGAGACCTTCAGCTGCAGAGGGGCTGTCATGGCCGTCACTGCCCCCAACTGGCCCGCCAATCACATCCCAGTCCGGCCCCCACCCCCCACCCCTGTGGAAACCAGGGGGTAGGGGGGTTGTTTGTAAACAAACAACACAAGCCAAACAATCGACAACCACAAATCTTTTAAACACTGTCTCACGTCATTCTCCTCAGGGAGAGATTTCAGAAATGCCATATATTCAAGCGGTACAGCCAAACGACAACAACAGAGAAACAGACAAACAAACAAACAGGAAATAAAAAAAACAACAGGCCCCATCAACAAATCACGGAGCAGCTCGGGGTGTCACCTCCACCACAGAAGCCGAGAGAGAGGTTCCAGACTCCCGACTGCAGTATGTGGGAGACAGGGAGGGACTCCCAGATGGGCCGAGGGTGGGGCGGCGGGGGGGGGGGCGGGGGTAGGGAGGTGTAGGATCGGGCACTGCCTGACGAAGTTCAAGCCGGGCGTTGTGACGTGGCTCAGCGAGTTTGGTTTGTTACTTCTTCTCTATTTCCGGGGCGTGCCGTTGCTGGTTACTTCAAGAGAAATCAATGGCCCGTCCGCGTGGGGGCGGGGGGGGGGTGTTTGGGCATTGAATAGAGGGGCTTCACTCGGTTCTGTTTGAACTCATTTTCACTAGCTTTTTATATATATCCGCGGCGGTTGCCCCTTCGCCCCGGCCCCCCCTCAGGCGTCTCCCTCACAGCGGGCCCTGACAGTTTGACACCTTGACAGCTGCCGCTGAATGACAACTGATTTGTACAAATTTCAAGCCTTATAAATCTACCCGTCACAACAAGAGCATAAAAGAGCTCCGACCCAGCAGGTAATTCGGAAGTGGTGAGGGAGCGGGAAAGGAGAGGAGAGGGGAGGAGGAAGGAAGAGAAAGAAATCTGGAAGAAGAAGAAGAAAAACAAGAAAGGCTGCTTCCCTCCACTTTCTCGTCCCATTTTCCCTGACAGCCCGGGTCTGTGAGGAGAAGAAAAATATAGGAGTGCGGGAGCGACAGAGAAAAACAATAAGGTGGTCCCCTGTCATCATCCTCTCCTCACGTCCACTTTTGACTACAAACAAACGCCAATGGGCGATCAATGGTCTCGTTAAGAGATTAGAAGGATTGAATGGATTGACCAGGCCATTGTGCAATTTCATATTATATCAATCATTTCACTGCGGTGTGAGGGCAGCTCCACCTGCTACATGCAGGATTATCCTGGCTGGTTGGTTGCTCTGGTTATGTACTGGGTAAACGAGCGCTGGCCCTTTTCACGGTATTTAAACAATATCCCACAATGCACTGCTGCCTGTCACCCCCCCCCCCCCCCCCTCCCCCCTACCAACCCACCCCATGCTTTCATCTGTCTGTAATGGCAGACCTGGCAGGCAAGGCCTTCCTGGCCTATAAATCTTCTTTTCCAGGAGAACATCTTACAGCGAGGTATAAACTACGGCGGGGAGAAGAAGAAAAAATCAATACGTGTGACAATAATTCTAAATGAGTCGTCTGTCTCTCGTTTTTTTTTTTTTTTTAAGGGGGACTGCGATGTCGTCTGTCTTTGTTATTGACGGGGCGTGTTTGGCTTCTCATCTTTTACAGCTCAAAGTAAAAGTATGATGGAGCTGTATAAATGTTTGTCGGCATCAGTGTGTCACATTATTATTTAAAAGGGCCCCATGCTAATGCTACACGGGCTAGCCGTTTCACACCACCGACATCCGTTTGGAAAACTTTATTTAGAAAACGCTTCCCAACCAAAAGCGCTTAATGACGAAGAACATTCTAACGTGATGGAAATACAAAACACACACACACACACACACACACTTTACGACAGCGCAACAGTCAAAGGCGCAGCGGTGCCAAAGGGGTCAAGCGGGTTCGTCTCTGCATGGACCTGGAGGGGCTGCATCTGCTTAACAGGACTTGCATAACTGGCTCATGACTTCTTATGCTTCTTCTAGGCCTCCCCCCCCCCCCCAGCTCTGCTGACAGCCAGATTGCTAGGCGATGACTGGGTCCGGGGCTAAATCAGCAGCATAGGTCCTTGCCTCTCGTAAATACCGATCACGCAGTCTGTCGCTTCGGGTCAGCAGTTGGCAATATGCATCGTTGTGTTGCTTTGTGTGGATACATGTGGGACTGCACTTAGGGTTTTACTGCTGCGGTAATTATTTTACCCCAGGAGACAATTCGCATTGGGTGTTCGTTAAAAGGTTACATTCGTGAAATGTCTGTGTAGCTTCCGGAACATACGCCAAACACACCGTAAAGAAAACTACTTATGATATAATAACAACACAGCTCTACCGTGGCTTAAGAGTCACTAATATTATCGCAAAAAAAAGGGTTGACTGGCTAACTTCTCCAGCCCCTGTATAGAAATACCTCCTAAACCCTCTTCTCTTTACAAGCAAAGGCAAACACTCTAATCCCCTATTGGTGTGTATTCATCCCTGGCCTAAAATGTGCCCTTCCGCACTCTAACCCCCAAAGACCCCTCCATCCCCCTCCCTGTCGCGCGGCCCAGTGACCCGGCTGTTTGATTAAGACTTAGCCCCACCACTTCATCCCCCTGCTACAGGCCCCCGGCTGGGACAAAAAGCACGAGTTAAGCAAAGGGATTATCAGTCGCCACTCCCACGGAGGCAGTCAAACTGTCAGCCAGATCAAAGCGGATCCCCTGCGGTTGAGCCTCAGTCATTTGGGGGCAGGTGTCCTACTCTCTCATATTCTATAGCGCCGGGGACGAAGGGGGGGCTGGAACTCAATGCCATGGGGTTTGTTTGCCTGGCGGCCATCTTGGTTCCATCTCGGCGGTGGAGTTGAATGTGGAATTCCGCATTCAGTTCGCATAGCGGCGTTTTAGGTTCTAAACACTAGGCGGGTGGCGGCACTGAATGAGCATTCAGTGCCGCCTCCCGCCTAGCGTTTGGAACCAAGATGGCAGCTATATGACTAAGGCCCAATCACATTTAAATAAAACGAGACATACCAGAGAACCCACTGTTTACCTTGACACCATTGGGGGACGTGGCTATAAATCGTCTAGGTACAAGCGGTCGTAAATTAGGCTTGTGTTAAGTTACGGGGGACGTGGAGTTAAATTAGGGCTTTTATCTTATTTCGAGCTAGTTGTCCTAACCTCACTGTGTCTACATTGCAAGAGAGAGCCATACGCTTACAGCCAAATACATAATATGTTACATTAGGAGGAATGGAGGAAAGTTACATCTCAACATAAAAATAAACTTTGTTATTATTGTTATTAGGCTCACTACATGAAACTTTAAAACATTATATTCGTAACAAATTCTAAATGCTATTGTACGTTTGCTTTATTTCAAAGTTGCTAATAGCTATTATTTGAAACTAGAATTTGTGTTAAAAAGTTATACAATGGTGTAATGATTATCACATGTGGCCCCTATAAACAGCATAAACATTAAAAAGAATAAGAAAAAAAAACACCATAATAAAGTCATACAGACAGTAACACACCGCAATGCAACTTTTTTTTTTATTGAATTACAAACATAGTCATTTAGTTTGACAGCTGTTGTTTATCCCCAAATAAAAAGGCAACAGGGGGATGGCTGGCCAGTCGGCCCAGTAAATGTTTCAGCAGTGAGATCACAATCGATGACAGAGGCCTCTTATGTCTTGATAATTTGGAAACATTTGTATGGCAAGCAGCAGGGCCGTAAATAACCAATCACAGGCCTTCCCCTGGGTGGGATGACGGGCCACCCCGTGGGAGGGGGGGGGGGGGGGGCAACCTTAACCTTAAACCAAGTCAAGTCCTTCATCCTCCACCCCCCACCCCTCCACCACTGACTATTTAAAAACCACCGGCTCAGCTCAGCACCCGAAAACATCATCACCACCACCATCATTATTATAACCATCAACCAGTGGTGGCCGATACCAGAGTTGATGCGCTGGGAGAAGGAGAGACGGAGTGAGAGAGGCAGTGAGAGAGGGAGAGACAGGGAGCGATATGGAGGGAAGGAATGACAGAGAGAGCGAGAGCAATAAATAGAGCGAGAGAGAGAGAGAGAGAGAGAGAGAGAGAGAGAGAGTGAACGCAAGAGAGAAAGTAGCAGTAAGGACAGGGGGCTAAGTAAATACGAGGCAACACAAAGAAAGAAAGAAAGAAAGAAATAAAGAGGGAAGGAGAAAGAAATAAAGAGAGAGAGAGAGAGAGAGAGAGAGAGACAGAGAGACAGAGAGAGAGAGAGAGAAGAATAAGCCTACAGCGGGAGTGATGAAGCGCCTGGGAGCAGGCGGAGATAGAAAGCAGCCCGACAGTCACACAATCATTAAAGCCCCTGAATGGTTCTTATTATGGCATCTGAGGCCCAGCTGGCCCTGGATCCAGCAGGTCGACTGCAGTTCAGCCGAGGGTCTTGTGATCGCGGGGGGAGGGAGGGAGAGAGGGAGGGAGAGAGAGAGAGGGCAGACTTGTCTCAAGCTGGAGGAGCAGGAGGAGGTGGTGGTGGTGGTGGAGGAGGAGCGGAGGGGAGTGTGGGGTCTCTGCAGGGCAGGGGGATGACGGATGAGCTCAGGGGTGAATGCCAAAACCATAAATCGAAAATCGGCCTGACCTCCTCCCGAGCTCCTATAAAGTTTATTTACATTTGCACATTGCCTCCACCTTTAAAGCATCTATGTTTAGACGTCTCAAAGCGGCGTGAAGCGCCAATCTATCTTGCCCGGCGTGCCCCGACAGAGGATGCAGAGCCGGGAACAGTTTATCCCCCTCCGACCTGACGGCCCGCTCTCATCCTCCACCACGGACGCCACCGCTCAAAGGCTCTTTTATTAATTGTGCGTTTGTGGAGGCAAAATAGAAAAAAATATTTTCTATTTATATGCAATTTTCGTGGCAGCCGGGGTGTCCAGCGAAGCCTTCTGCACTGTGGAAATGCTTTGAGGCGACGAGTGACTTTTAACTCTTGTGCAGTTTCTTTGCTTAGTACATGTTGTTTGGATATCTTTTTCCAAAATTATCGCTCCAGTAAACGATTCACTGGCGGTCATCTGCATTCAATTGGAGACTGCTTTATACTAAGTTCTGAACACAGTGTTACTTTTACTAGATGGGATTTAGAAAACAAGCAATTCTGCTTTGTGACTTGTTATTCCCCCCCCCAAAAAAAGAACGACTTCCATTCACAATTCTGTTGGCGCCGGTAGTCTTTTTTCACCACATCCTTTCACAGCGATTTGTTGCACTAATTAGCTACAATTAACAGTAGCTGCAAGAGGCAATTAACTGAATCACCCAGAACAGGAAGAAGGAAGAAAAAAACAACAACACCAACAGCCAACCCTTGATCGCACTTACAAAACCCCAAACACTTTTACCTCTTTTCTTCTCTTTTCTTTTTCTTGTGTAAAAAAGAAGAAAGGGGAGTGTGTGTGTGTGTGTGTGTGTGTGTGTGTGTGTGTGTGTGTGTGTGTGGAGTGGTGGGGAGGGGGCGGATAAATAAATAACTAGAGGCAACCAACATCCTGCCGTTTCACTTTCCTGCAGTCCCCATGATGCACTGCTCTTTTCCCTTCTATTTTTTTATGTGGGCGCCTGTTGAGAAACCTTGTTTGGACAGGCATGGGGTGGAGCTGCCAGGCTTACAAGTCTGTCACATAACACAGGCGCACACAGGGCAGCCCACAGGGGTCCTCACATCCGAGCGGAGGGGAGGGGATTCTAGCACCTTAGCGGGAGTGAGCAAGAGAGAGGCGCTAGTATTATTACACCCCATCAAGGAAACTCCAGCTGACAATAAAGCCCTGAGTGCTTTACAGCAGACAGTGAGCCATGGAGGGGAGGGGGGGAGGGAGGGAGGGGGAGACATAGGGGAGGAGAGAGGGAGGGAGAGTGGGAAAGAGAGAGGGAGACATAGCGGGGGGAGAGAGAGAGAGGAAGGGAGGGGAGGAGCAAGGGAAAGAGACAGAGAGACAGAGAAGGGGGGCAGTTGGCAGAGAGCTATCCCTCAAATGGTCATAAAGCAGTCAGACTGCCATTGGGTTTGAGTATGACGGCGATGAAGTGTTCTGGAGATTTCTGCTTTTGAGTATTCCTTTTGAATTTCTTTATTATGTGTTTTCTAGAGCCAAGCCTAACTGGCAGTGTTACGATTGCTTTTAAGGCCGATGGAAGTCTGGTTTTATTTCGCTTTTGCTAGTAAGAGATGATTCTTATACATTGTTAGAGATTTTAGTTGAAAAAAAAAAATGAAAAAAAGAGCGAGGATGATGTACGTCAACAAGTATTCAAAGCCAAGATGAACCTATGAAAAAAACAACAACAACAGCACAACACAATTTCAAATCCACCTCAAATGGAAAATAATAAAACCAGCCAAACCCCAATAACAACGCAGTGTAGGCCCAGTGCCCATTATACTCAAACCCATTATTTTCAACACTGTCCTGTCACACACAAAAAAACCTCAGGGGACACACACAAAAAAAAAGAAGACAGAAAATCGCATCTGAAATAATCACTGACAATTCTGTGGTGAAGACGGCACTACTACACGTCCTTGTGTGAGAGAAGAAACCCGGGGAACATGCCTTAGTTATTACTGCAGGAAGGCAATCTGTCAGAGCCGGGCTGTTCTGGCATCGGCAATACCACTGGTGAGATCAGAGAGTCAGATTCTGCTTGCAATTACTGTTAAAGGACCTTGGATGCAGGCAGTCTGCTATCAATTATATCCCTGGCCCTAGACACTTGGAGCTGTCAAAGCCCTACTGTCTTCTGTTTTGTAACAGAGAGACCCTCTGAGAGAGAGAGAGAGAGAGAGAGAGAGAGAGAGAGAGAGAGAGAGAGAGAGAGAGAGAGAGAGAGAGAGAGAGAGAGAGAGAGACTATCCCAGCTAAAGACATTAGAGGAAGATAGTTTGTGTCATTTAGTGGGGCCATTATGGATTCACACACACACACACACACACATACAGACTTCAGAGTGTGTGTTTTTTCTACCCCTCATTTGGGCTTATTTTCGGGTGCGATTTCCCCTCGGTTACTGTATGACACAACGCCGTTTCACCCCTCCTTCGCTCTCCTCTTTTTTTCCCCATCTCCAATCCTTTCCCTTAAACCGTGTCAAGAGAATATATGGTAAACAATAAAGAGATAAAGGGTAGGATAAGATAAACAATGTTGAGGCTGACAGATGTAACCCTGGGGTTTGCTGTGAAGCGTAGACCGGCTATTCAAACGCCTTACTAGATACGGGCACTGCAGATTGTCCTGCTAGGCTCACAGATACGCAGATAGTGTGTGCATGCACACACCCACACACACACACACATACACACACGCATGTATACTCAGACCCATGTACACAAACATGTGCGCAAACACATACACACACACACACAAACTGAGACCCACATATGTGCACTGATATAAATATAAACACAAACACACACACACACACTCAGACCCAGATGTACACACATTCGCGTGGATATGAACACAAAAACGTGCACACACACACACACACACACACACACACACACACACACACACACACACACACACACACACACACACACACACACACACACACACACACACACACACACACACACACACACACGGTACTGGCCAAATAATCTGGTGTGCGTACCCCTCATGCTGCTGAGTCTCCAATTACAAACTCACCCCATTACGACCTGATTGTTTCATTACGCTAGATAATGCAATAAAGGAAAGAAAATGTTTTCCTTCCCTCCGCACTCCCCTCTCGGTTAAACCGTCGTAAAACATTATGATGAGGCAGTTTATCAACAAGTTAATGTGGCTTAATTGAAACGTGCGCAAGCCTCGCCGAGCGGAGAGTTTGTGATTGCGGTGCCTCCCGCGCTGCCCTCGTGGTGGGATGAAGGATATAAGGGGGATAGATTAATCATGTTCTCTACTGGATGACAGCACCTTGGCCCACTCTGCCTTAAACTGTCCCCCAGGGCAGCGCCCTGGATCATCCTGGGCTAGGGCTCTGGCACCAAACCATAGAAGCCCCCCCCCCAAACATACAACCACACACACACACATACACACACGTTCATGCACACATGTGAACGTGTACAACCACACAAACACATGTGCACATGTGCACGCACACACACATGAACCTCCACACAAACAAATGTGTGCATGCAACCTTGCACTCACACATGCACACACTCACAGATAAACACACACACACACACACACACACACACACACACACACACACACACACACACACACACATACACACACACAGCCGCCTCCACTGCCAAGTTCCAGGACTTTATCGCTGAAAATTACATTCTTATGGTAAGCAAATGTGCATTAAAGCAATACTGCAGTTGCCTGAAACTGTCAGAGGAGAGGTCTCAGCGTATGTGTGTTTGTGTGTGTGTCCGTCTATGTGTGTGTAAGTACGTGTGCGTTTGTGTCTATGATTAAAGAGGCAAGACTTGGGGGTTGAGGGGGTAAGTTCATCTAAGCTTCACAAAGTCAACCACCGTCTTTGGTGGTAGTTTTATCTGCTAACGTGGAAAGGGTGTAGGCTGCAGGTATGTCCTTGAAATCGCAATAGTTTTTGGATGACTAAGGCTTATTTTGTATTTAACATCTTGTCAAATAAAACACTTCTTATCAGCATGGCTGCGTTATAATTGCCAACCGAAAACTTTGGTTGAATAAAACTTTCTGAAAAATAAGCCATATAAAATTGTCAAATATTGGAACGTTCAGTTTGTGTTGACTAACATAACTCAGTCGATTATATGGTTACGCTTCAAATGAAAAGTTGCAAGATGCTAAACCGTTTAACAGCTTCACTGTTAATGCCTCCCTGAGAAGCAGGAAATCACAATGGATATGGGTGAACAAAGAGAGATGTGCCCCACCTTACCTTTTGTACGGCATAATTCCCAAAGCTGCACTCATCCAGCACAGAACAACTTCATATATTTGAACTAAAGTATGAGATGAAATAAGCTGAATCAAGATTTTTCTACCCATTATTCCTAAATGCAATTTTTTTCTAAAATCCTTCCAAAAGTCCCACAATCGAGGTTGTCAAAACCTCGATGGCTAGGCTCCCATCAGGCCTAGTAACCCATTTAAAAAATGACAAAATAAAAACATTGGCACCGCCGACTTAGAACAGCTGAATAAACTCCCTTCCGTACCCTATTTGGCTACATCAAAAGAGTTTGTTTTCACCAGGAAATGGAAGTTTAGACTTAAAGACACTGCCGTTCTTTATCTATCTGTTCTTCAATGGGTTCAGTGAAGCTCGGAGAAGGTGCTTAGAACTTTCTAGAGACTCTCTCCTTGTGTCGGGGGTGTTGGTGAAGGGGGGGTGAGTTCGCTTCTCCATCAGAACCTATTGTGTAGGGGTTTTACAGCTTAAACCCGTTGCCCCTAAACACTGGTGACCCCTTTTCCCTTCCTTAGAAGACTCAGAAGCCATCCCCCCACCACCCCCTTTTACAACATCAAACTGTGGATTATCTTTAGATTTCCTTTAAGGTGAATGGAGCCCTAAATCCACAGCTGTTGGGGTTTGACTGACAAAAAAAAAAGCTGAGTTAAAAAAAATGGTGACTTAACAGGGGACTGTTAAGCCACCATATGAATGAGGGCAGGGTTACCTCTGCTGTCAGAACCGTTTTGCTCCCACATGCTAATTAGCAATATCTTCTACAACACAGCCCCCAAAAACCCAGCCACCCAGCTACCACTTTTAACCCTCCTTCCTCTCCCGTTTTCCCTTCAGTTATCACATCCGCACCCAACCCCCCCCCCCCCCCCCCCCCCATCCTCTCACTCCTCACCCCCACACAGATCTGTCCTCCCTGGCTCGAGGTGTGTCCTTCTCGAGGGGGGAAGAGAGTGAAAAGGTACTGCCAGATCAAATGAAAACAATGCTCATTAGCATGCTAATCCTCATCAATCGCTCCGATCTCAGGGGCGTGTTCTTTCTCACCTCTTCCAGGTCCAATCAGACATAATGAGAGGTGTTGATAAGGCATTACTGGGGCCTTGACTGCGTTTGCACGTTTGACGTTACCCTCGATTCAACATCTGACGTGACTGAAGAAAGTCCCGAAGCATCACGTGCGAGACGGGTTGACCGCCTCGAATCTGAGGCCTGTAAACTTCCTGGTGGGTATAAATTATGATGATATGTGTCAGAGAACGGGGCTAGTTATTGGTCATTAAAAGGAGCACTGTGGCTAGAGAGATGGGTCAAATAAAGCCAAGAGAAGATTTATCTGCAGACCCAGCCTCCGACGGGACTCTTTATTGACAGAGAAGGCCTTGTTTCAGTGGTGAAGGCTGTGACTACATCCACATATGTACTCCCTATAAATCCTATGAAAAAAAAGATTTTCTGGCAAAGCCATGCACGGAAAAATGTTGTTGGAGACAAGGCTTAAAAAACAATCCATTACTATTTTATTGCATCGGCTGATATTTTCGTTTTGGAGTGAATTATGAAGTAATACACAACCATATAAAATATATAACATTGTAAAATGATTTAAATAAATCACATAGAGCAATTAAAATATGTATGTATTACACATCTTTCATGTATGGGAATTTGACAAAGTCACTAACCCAAAACCTTTTTGGAATCCAAGATCTGATAGGTTAACTTAATACTATAAAATCAGAATCTGATTCATACTAGTCGATGCTATCCAAACCAAAACTTTCAAAACTAACAAAACCTGCATGTCCTAATTCACCCAGACCCATTACAGAGACGGCAGATAGGATAAGACACATAATGCATTCAGTCTGCCAGTGAGAATAACATTGGAGAAACTCCTCCTGTTTCTTGAGGAGAAGGGAGGGTGACCGTGGCTTCAGAGATCATAGAACATGGCCGCCGTGGCCGACCGTGTTCTCATCAATCACACTCCAAATGGCTTCCCTGACACTTCCCCCCCCCCCCTCCTCTACTCCCTTTCCAGCCTGCCTTATGTGGCCACCATCTTGAAAATAGCAATGTCGTTGTGGTGGTAGTTGTGGGCGGAAAATGGATGAGGAGTGTGCTTTTAAAAAAAAAGTGTGGGCTGTTGGTGAGTAAGGGGGGGGAGGGGAGGGGGTGGGGGGGAGGAGGTGAGGGAGTAGGGCTGTGAAATCACTGCCAAATGTTCTCTCCACAATAGAAGCCCCGATCACATCATCTGGCGAGGTGGGCTGTCCACACCGGCCAGGTGCACGCCAGCAGTGACTGAGTGGATTTCTCTTGTCGGATTTCTTTCGGGGGGGATGTACGTTTTGAATCTCGGTTCCCCCGCTCTCCCCTCTTCCTAACCTTTCCCCCTTCTCGCTAACACTAACGCCTATCTCCTACAGCACTCACCCCCACCTCCATACCACCCCCCCCCCCCCCCCCCCCCCCCCCGTCATCGTCTATCTCCCTCACCCCCGCCCCTCACCTCTGGTCCCCTCCCTTTGAGGTCCCGGCTCGGATTTACAACAACTGTCAAAGTCGGGGATGACAGATAAATTAATCTTCTCTTCATGAGTTTACGTCCCGGGCATCTGGGCTGCTGCTCTGGCCTCTAACAAGCGGCGGGGTCTTGGCTGCGGCCGATGCCTTCCCCTGAGCTGATGTTTTCATGGTCGGCGGAGATGAATTGCCCTGCCATGAGAATCTATTTATACAACTAGTTAGCGGGCGGGGCACTGGCTCCAGGACAGCGGGATTTCACGGGTTAGGGTCCCCTTGAAGCATCTGTTAAAAGCTGGCCCCGTCACGCGGAACCCATCAGCACCAACGACTCCTGGATTCTGTTTGTACATTTCCCCACTGTTTCTCCACGGTCTCCGGGACGATTCTGTAGGTAGGAGGGCGGTGTGTCTTTTGCAGACGTGTAATTTTTTTTTTTTTTTTTTCGTCTGTATGTATTTTTCTTACGGAAAACATTCAAAGGTAGTGGTGAGTTCTTCTTTGTTGTGGCTCCATTAGAGGAAACACACTGGTTCACTCCAGCCATGTAGAGTTCTCTTACATTTCCATTCATCATCCTTAAGTCGTACAATGCTGCGACGGTTGGAAGGCACCCCTCGTGCACCGCCGCCCCCATTATCCAAGTCAAACAAACACAGGGGCTGCAGATGCCCTCGGTCTCACAGCCACTAAATGAGCCTTAACGGACAGACAGGTATATTTTGACAAGACATGGAAGGCCATCCACTCGTTGGCTTGAAGCGTAAAGTGCCGTGAACTGAAAGCACAAGGTCTCAAAGGGTTTTTAGAAAGAAGCAGACAGAACCGACTCTGTGTTGCGGTTTGACTTCTGCGTCTGTGTCCGTGTCGGTTAGTTGAATTACACTTTCGCCCGATTTTTTCAACCAACTTAGAGGAAAGAAAACTATCTCTGCACGGAGAACTTGCAGGACCGGTTCGTGACCTTCTCCTGGACCTCTACGCTTTTGTAAAAAAAATAAAAGAAACGCCAGAAGTAAAACAACCGAAATATAAACTGCACTAGTGAAGCGAGTAGGACCCTGAAAATGCTGATAAAAACCCTCTCATCTTTCCATCTCTCCCTTCCATCCCTCTCTCTCTCTATCTCTCCCACTCTCTGCAATTCATCTTAAAATGGATTGCTCTGTCACCTGGACTAACACTTCACTGAGAGCAGCCATCAATACTTTTCGTCAAAAACTGCACACTGTGCCAGACATGTCATCAATCACCATTTGCATAAAACAAAGAGCTTTCTATATGACTGCCAGTCAGGGGGCTGTGGCACGCGGCTCGCGGGGCTGTCGGGAGATAAAGGAACCCGCCCTTTCATTGGTCCGCAGAGACTCAGGCTGAACAAGTCAGTACTCCATGTGTTGTCAATCTCCACCCGATCGCTATTGGATGGCAACGAGTGAGCAATAAATCAATGGACCGGGAGTTATATGATCCAAATCCAGAAGACATGTGTGGAAGATTTAGCTTTGAATAGATGCTGTAAAATACTAACGGCCAACTGAATATTTGATGTTTTTTAAAGGAGCGGACACTTGTTTGTTCTGTAGAAAAGGTCACGATATGAAAAGGTGTTTCAATGTTTGAACACAAAAAACGACAATCGACAACATCCACATCTATGGAACCCGCCAATACCAGCATTTGACCAGCGCTGAACCTTACAACAAGGAGTCGAAGGGTTCTCTGGGGGCCATCGTTGATCGCCCGGGCCCATGAACCAGCGAAGAAGAATGACATCTTCTCCAACATCTGCAACACTCATCTATTGTGCACGGACTAAAGTAGTCTTTGCTTGACGTTAAACGCCGCTGGCCCAAGAAGTGTGTTTCGCCTGAGATATTTGACATCTGAAAGAGAGCAACATTTCAAACCATTTATACTAAAATGGGATATGGTAATGTTTCTTACTATTGTTGGCAATCCCTTATCCATCTTCCAAACAAATAGGCCTAGGCCTGTTAAACATCCAGTAATAACTTATTCAATCTTATTTAGCCACTGCAACCCAATAATTAAAAATGTTTTATTTTTATGTTACCGAAATGTATAACCTTCATATGTGACAACATGCATGTTGGAACACACAAACATTTCTCCTACCTGTGCTCCATTTCTCTCTGTCTCTCACACGCACACAAAAATAATTCAATTTGGAAACCATCATTGGCAGTGCAGAAGAGGACAGGAAATTCATATTGCTGTAATGCTCAGATTATCAATCATTCTGACATTTTATTGGCTTTATCACCATACATACCATTAAAATGATGTCTGGCCCAGATTGTCACGGGGCCGGGGAGGGGGGGGGGGGCAAAGAGCCAACATTAAACAGACCAGGATTAAAATGCAGAATCCACAACAACCTTCCCCTCTCTGCCTGGTGAAATTACCCAGGGCCGGGCCCGTAGAGCAGACTTTTTTTCTGTTCTTCTTTTTCTTTTTTCTTTTTTTCTGTCGACGTGCTGTCAAGAGCAGACACCGCATCAACGAGGCAGAGCCAGGCTGACGAGTAGATAGACAGATGGATAGATAGTGTCACACTCGGGAAATGCAGAGGCATCCCTCCCTTTATCGCCCCTGTCGCTCTAGTCAGTCGATGCAGTGAAAGAGTGATAACAAATGAGTAGGGAGAGGAGAGGAGGAGATATCTATTCATCTCTCGTCTCGCTCCTAATCAGACATCATTGGCGAGCGTTTTAGCACCAGCGTTGATACACGACGGACCGTCTGTTCCTGAGGAACCGTTCGTACCGGACACTTCCGTCATTAAAGGCCATTGCAGCTAATATTCATTATTTCAGAACAGACTGACAGTAAAAAAAATAAAGGACTGAAGGACTGATAATGGACA
Organism: Micromesistius poutassou; assembly: GCF_964030765.1. NCBI lineage: Eukaryota > Metazoa > Chordata > Actinopteri > Gadiformes > Gadidae > Micromesistius > Micromesistius poutassou. The sequence goes on from NC_140277.1 coordinate 8,268,369, forward strand.
TTGAAATGTAGCTGCCAAGATAGTAAAGTAAACGGTAAAGCAGAAGAAATGTGTTACTTCTCTACGCGCTGTACGCGAGAATCACCTGAGGTCAGCGTGTCACCGTGCACGGACAAGATGGCCGCTCACTGCACAGCCAAAATAGTTTGTTCCATTTTTGGCTTCTTTCATTGTGTGTTTGTTTCTTTGTTGGTTTGTTTGTTTGTTTGTTTTTCTTCCTTCTTGTATAACTAACCAAAGCTGTTACCCTTTCTGGTCGGTTTTATACGGTAAAAAAATGAATACACCAAAAATGTCACGCATGAGCACCAGTTGAGCACATAAAAAATGTAGATTGAGATGTTGATCGAGTTCTAAGATGAACTAGCGGGGTCGACCATCGGGGCATATTCCACCGCTAATTGTTTGAACAGAAGGACCATACAGACAAAGACAGAAATAGTCTGAAGAGTGGTGCGGCTCACTGTCGTCGGGCCTCAGAACAATCAATGCTCAGTGCGGATCCGACTCAATCCCGGGTCTAAATCATCTCGCAGCCGGAATGGCTCTTGACATTGAAGCCACAGTATCCCTGTGATATTTTTAGTGCTTTCCATCCGCAATGCCAAACATTGCCGCTTTTTTTTATGGCTGCATTCTTACAATACACGCCGTTCACAAAATATTAGCTGTGACAGCCCCCTGGCCCAACTGAAAGGATAATGGCATCATCATTCCTTTGTGAAGTGTTTTACAGTTCACCCAGTAGTATAAAAATACTTTTTACTATGAGTGAGATGCACTGTGTGCAAAAGCAGCTGAACAAACTAAGCACTGTTAGTTGTCTACACCAAGCCTCTTTGTTATCCATTCTTCCCAAAGCTGAGGCTTAATATAATACTTAAGCCATATAAAGTATAAACCAAGGGGAAGATTATATTAACCACATGCAATAGTATGCCTGCCTACTAAGTTACTGGAAACTCTTCAGTCTTTCCACTGAGGAATTCAGTTACAAATTGTAACATATTTTGAATGATACTGTTCATGGGAGGAACATAATCCATAGAAGAACTCTATAACCCATAGAAGAAAAATGTATTATGTCTTCAACATGATCTCTGGGATCTAAGAAGTACTGTAGGATGTAGGCTGAGGGGTGACACGGAGAAGACGCAGGTCTCCTGACCCGACATGAGCTCTCCTATCAGTGCCATTACCTCATTACGAAGAAACCACACTCTGATCCCTGCCCTGCCTACCACACGGTATCCACACAGCCTCGCCCAGACTCAGACACTTCATACCTCACCGACACAGGAGTTGGCACTCGGGTCAAATGTTAAGAACACTTCATCATATTGTGTGCTTCTCGGGAAGCCGGGCCTACGGTGAGCCAAGAGTTTTTGATCATACACTAAACCCCCACGTCCCCTAATGAAGTGTCGCGGTGGGAACGCAAACAAATGCAATCTCATGTGGACTCACGTGAAGCAGAGAGATACCAAGAGTTGCTCTGCACCAGAACTTTGAGGTCTGTCAGGAGACGGCACGAGGAAAACCCTGGTTCTCCCATTATAACCTCCCTCCCCGCCCCCTCTGGTAGAGGAGAAGGAATACAATGGTATTACGACATTGTTTTGTTCCCCTTTTAAAGAGAATAGGTGTTGAGAATAAAAATACACACATTATCATTAAAGCTTTTAATGTGCAACTGCCAGTCGTGTCCCGTGTTATAAGACTGTACAGGAGAAAGGCAAAGTAGGCAATCCGATGCCATCGGGCAGAGGGGGGGACTATAGGTCAAATCATCTCTCTCTCTGCCTCTCTTCCAATTATTGACGAAAGACAGGGGAGGGGGGCATAAAGAGATATTCAGATATTCAGATTTTTGTATCTGAACAGCATTAAACCCTGAAGACACAAAATGAAGGGCGGCTTCAATGTGAACGGAGAATCAAAACTGACAAGATGTTAAACTCATTTCACAACACCGACTGCCTGAATAATTGCCAAGCCGAAAATTGGATGTCCTCTTCTTGGATTATGAAAGAGATTTATTGCTCAAAGGAAACAAAATTACATTTTTTTCCACGTGATTGTTCTGACACAGAATCGTTTCCTCTCACCAAATTAGCCAGCCCCGATAGAATATCCAAAAGTCTGAAGCAACATTCAACTGGCACCAATCAACAAAAAACAATGGAAAAATGGCAAATACGGTAAGGCTCAAAGAAGTCAATCTTCAGTCAATCACTGTCTGGAAAATCCCCTCAATCCCCCTTGATGATGTCGGTCCAACCCTCCGCTGAATATATCCATCATTCCAGAGGTTATCACTAGGTCACCGACTCCAACATGAAACTCGGTCAGACGCATGGCATGTGAGTGTTTCATAGAAAGACTCATTGGAACTCAACCCTTTGGAATTTCCAAAATGATAAGCGCTTTATAAATCAAATTATTATTATTATTAACTCTTCTGTCTGAAATTTTATATTAAAATTTTTTGTCCTTTTTTGTCCATTATAACAGCTACATACCAAATGTCAATCTGAATTTCCCTCCCGAGGATAATAAAGCGTTATCCTAACACATTTGTGTGTGTGTCTATGTATATAGACACACACACGGGTGTGTATATATGTAGCATGTATACAACGCATCCCTACAAAAAAAAAGTTTCCCCTGTTGGCCAGATCTCCTCTCAAAGTCCAACACATGATCCACCAGCACACAGTCCTACTGGTACTTGCATCACCTCCTCTATCCCCACCTCTACCCCCACCTCCACCACCCCCCTCCTCCACCACCACCTCCTCCACCCCCTCGAGACAGCTGATCGCACAAGCCCTTTCTCTGCTTCCGGATATTCTTTTCAACGTCTGGGGGCACCTGGAGCGTCCTCCACTGGCTCAGCGACTTCAAAAACACATCTCATGAAATAATCACGCGGCCTGTCTGACACATGTCCCCCGACCCTGGTGGCATGCCCGCACCAAAGGCCTGCATTGATTTTCTGTAGCGCGGCGGCGGATTAGCCCTCTGCAGGGATCAGCTGCCTGTGCATGGCCTCAGGGTGCGCGCTCACACTAATAATTAATTTAAAATGGGAGCCGGGTTCCCGTCGGAGGATACGGACGCGGTGCTACCCGGCCGCGTGTTCCTAGCACGGGAAACCCGTGGCGCTGGTGGTGGTGGTGCTGGTGCTGGTGCTGGTGGTGGTGGTGCTGGTGCTGGTGCTGGTGGTGGTGGTGGTGGTGCTGGTGGTGCTGGTGGTGGTGCTGGTGGTGGTAGGGTGAAGAACGGGGTGTCTGGTGGAGGGATACTGGGTAGTGTGTGTGTGTGTGTGTGTGTGTGTGTGTGTGTGTGTGTGTGTGTGTGTGTGTGTGTGTGTGTGTGTGTGTGTCTGGTGGAGGTATACTGGGTAGTGTTTGTGTGTGTGTGTGTGTGTGTGTGTGTGTGTGTGTGTGTGTGTGTGTGCGCGCGTCTTTAGATTTACATGTTATATAGGACAATAACGCTAGGAACCTTAGGATGTAATGTCATTTTTAAATGTTTTGAAGTGAACTTAACAGAAGAGTACGGTCTCTATTGTGGGAGAAACCTCAAAAAAAAAAAGCAATCCACTCTCAGGGTTTGTCACTTGTCTTGTGGCCTATATATATAGAGCAATAAGCACAACAACACAAATAAATAAAAATAACTGAGGAAGAGAGACTGTCTCCGGCCATTGAGAGAAAAGAGGTTGTGAAAGTGTTTTACGAGCCATGAGCACTATGACAACTAACCCCATCGCAGCAGTTCTTTACCAGCGAGCAAAGCTAGCATTGAGCCAGCGCCGGCTGTAAAAAAAAAAGACAGACACACAGACAAGAGTTCACAAATAACGCACCCCATTCATAGCCGCCGACGACCACGGCGAACACGTGTAACGTGACAGCACGCGGCCCTGGGCTCTCCCCTGCGTGTCTGTGTGCACTTAAACGTGACACACTATTCGCCACGCGTGTGTGTGCGAGCACAACGCCGCCCTTTGTTGGGCGCCCCCTCTCCACCCGGATCGAAGCGGGATCGAGGGGGGGGGGGGGGGGGGGGGGTCACGCAGATTCGTAGCCACCGCGGAACAAAGCGGGCATATTGGTTCTGGCCCGGCCATGTGAAGGCCACGGGACTGAGGGTCCTCTGTCTGCGGCGGTGGGAAACCGTCAAAGGAACCTCTTTCCACCGATTTCACTGTCTGCGTGAGGCGACGTCCTAATCTGCAACGTTATGGCTTTTAGCGGAGTGGCATCGAGACGTGCCGTGAGATATGTGCAAAAGAACAATCAAAGCTGAGCTAACCAGTGTGTGTGTGTGTGTGTGTGTGTGTGTGTGTGTGTGTGTGTGTGTGTGTGTGTGTGTGTGTGTGTGGCGGGGGGGGGGGGGGGTTGTGTTTGTCTGGCTGTTAGATATAGGGGTCGGTGGCAGAGCGCTGTGCCGTGAGGTCACCAAGGAGGAGTAGCGCCATTACCACCTTGCAAACATAGCTTGAAGCTAATGACATAAATAACCATGAGCCCGGCATCCAGTCTTAGCTGCGGTTATTGGGTTATAATGAGAAGTCGATCCCCACTAAAGAAATACAGCAGTATTGCAGTAACATAAGCTGAAGCTATAATAGCAACAATATTAGGCCCATATCAATCAAATCATTCTAAATCAAAAGGAGGTTAATAACTAGGCTAACCCCTTACACCTCTATGAACAAAAAAATTCTAGTGAGTATGATCTTCACAAGTATATTGCTGAATAGATCAACGTTGCAGGATACCACAAATAGAGAATTATGACCAAAACAAAAATGTTGCTCTATGTCATCGTGGAGACTTCATATGATGAATTTGCTGCCTTAGTGCTACGATGACAACATGTTATACGTACATCCAGGGCATCAAACTAATCTGACATGTGTGGCACCCATATATTAGTGCACGGTAGTGAACTAAACACGGGCACAAAAATTGTGGTTGCGTTGAATCAAATAATGCAATAAGGTATCCGGGAATCTTCAAACGGAAAAAAAAAAAAGACAAACAAAAAACGAAACATTCCACTTAAGTTTCTAAAGTCCCTCCCCCTCCTTCACCTGCCTGTCAATAAGTGTTTCTCCGGCCGAACAACACAGAGAGATTCCACTAGCTCCCAGACTTTTATCTGACTGACACTCAAACGGCCTTCAGATCCACAGTCTGGCGGCCCTGTTGGGCCTGCCTGCCTGCCTGCCTGCCTGCTCTGCCTGTACACGCACACTTCATCCCTGGGAGGTTTCCCCCCTCCCTCCCCCATCTCCTCCCCCACCTCCTCCTCCGTTCCTATTTCCCTTCGCCTTTCCTTTATCTCTCCTCCTTCGTCTTCTTCTTCCTCTTCCTCCTCCTCCTTCATCCCGTCCTCTTCCTCCACCACTCTGCGTTTTGATGCCTCTGAGTGCAGACATGTTCTGAGGGTCTGAAGGACCCCAGGGCCCCCAGCACTAGACAGAGGAGCGGGGTGGTGGTGGGGGCCGTGAAGAAAGTCTCTGTCGATGCCCCCGGTGCCAAAAGGAAAAATAAATAAAATAAATAGAAAAAACGCTCCCACCACTGCCACTGGGAGATCATGCTCTTAAACAGCTCCAAACGTCTGGACAGACAGACGAGATCAGAGGACTGTTTGGTGTGCTCACACAGCCCCGGCTGCTAGTTTGCTGGTACAGCTACAAGCGATACAAAAGGAACAACAGCAGTAATAGGCAGCCCTGTGCTAATGGTCAGGCAATATACTCCGAGGTAGAGTAGAAAGGAGCGGGCGATGCGCAGTATGCAGCTAATGGTGCAAAAGTAAAAGGGATTTGGCTACTAGTTTTCCAGACATGTCAGCAACACGGACATAAAACATGCCGTCACTGTTTCTTATCGGAGCGTATTCCTGAGCGGGGGAACGGGGGAATAAGGCAACAGACTGCAGATGTCTTGCAGTCTCTTTCTCCGAGAACATATTTCTGTGGTGATGGATGTCATGTGTAACTCCTCATATGTTAAAAAAGAAAAAAAACTTTCATAACTCGCCGTTGGTGCTTGAGGTCATCTACGTGTTTTATTCAACGTATTTCTTCATGCTTTGCACAAAATAACATTAAATATGACACAGTATGATATTAAATAAAAATAGTAAACAGCAAAATTAGGAAAAGAAGAGGGAATTGGAGGGGCTAGTACATAGGAATAGGAAAGGATGTTGTCCGTAACTCTTTCCCGCTGACCAATGACGCAGTGGGAATGGTGGCTGGGAAAGGACAAAATGAGGGTTAGATTTGTATTTTTTTCAAGCCGTGAAAGATGTGCGCTGAAGTTGATTCGAAATGAAAACAGGAAATGGCTTACAGCTGTGCGGAGAATGTGCCACAGCTGTCCACGACGACAGATACCATAAGCGCACATCTACATCGGCATGGCAACAAAGAGTATAAATAAAATACGCATCGCCCGCAAAAGGTCGGGCCGGAGCCTCATACGTCAACACAAGCAAATGAGAGCGTCCACATGCACTTTATCACGGCTCTGGTGGTACACCACATTTAACATGACTCACAGCGCTAAGGTTAACAGGGTGACTTTGAACGACATAAAAGTACTTCTTATGTAATTATCGGGCCTCCGCGGCCGGCTGGTCTTCATTAACTGCATCCACCTGTATTTCACCATGGTCTTTATTCCTCCAGTGACTACATTCATCATCCTGACCTTAAAACCCTCTAAAACCCATCACTCCTCTTTTACATTTTGAAACGATGGTGAATAAACGGCAACAAAAAAACAAAAAACACATCTTCTAACGTCTTGGCATGGAAACACCTATGTATCTGTCTTCACTTTTCACCCGTGGGTCTCTCCAGGAGAAAATGATACCAGAGATTCAGGGCCGTGCAGCAACCCAAACGGCCCGGACCATAGAGAAAGGGAACTTCTTTGTTCCCTTTCCAAAAGGAACTCCAAGTTCCCCCCAACCACCACCACCACTCCACACACACACACACACACACACACACACACACACACACACACACACACACACACACACACACACACACACACACACACACACACACACACACACACACACACACACACACACACAGCATGGGAAGCGGAGGCAATGCTACCCCTTCTCTATACTCTTAATATGTTCCATCCCTTCTCTGCTCCTTACATCATCAATCTGGGGGAAAGGATGAGTGTAATGGAGTGAACATAAATGCTTTTTGAGTTACCGACAAAGACCTGAATAGATTTTGTCTTAAACCACAGATGTATATGGATTTTCAAAAAAAAAAAAAAAAAAAGGCTGCCTTTCCTAAGTAAAAAATATGTCCTCATATGAAACTACAGCACTAGTAACAGTGAGGTGGAAGCTTTAATGACTGGTGGTCTTTTATTTTGAAAGCACTGTAAAGAAGGTATAAAAAGGGATGTAGTTTTTCCATAATCGAAAAGGCACCCTGACTCCATCCATGAACATAGGAGAGTTGACAACTTACACATTGACAACTTAATGTCGGTCGTAATCATCTCCCTTGTGATGACTATCTTGGTGTCAAAATCGTGACTACACATTGATCTATACCAAATCGTCTATTTATCAAACACATCGCTCATGAATTATAGATGTGGCTTTTTAACATGCATATTTGTAAGCTGTTTCTGAAGCATGTGGGTTAGTTGCAGAGTACTTGCTAAATGTTTTTAATTATGCATAAGGGTCCACAGCACATCCAAAACATGCAAAATCCCAAATTTGGAGTGACTTTACCATGCAAATTCAGAAGACTCATTATGTGCCTATCAAAATCTCAAAACTCGACAACGATCTGAACACAAGCCGCAAAAGTGGCATTGCATTCCCACTTTTCATTCCGCGTTTAGACGAGCGTCTTTGGGTGGAAATCTGCGTGCATACGGTGACGCAAAAGTGTGTGAAATCCGACATGTTTGTTGTGGTTTTCCTGTACTGCACGTGGATGTGACGTAAACGCGTACGGGACGAGAGCCAGCGTGAGCAGCTCAGAGCACACCTTTTGCGTTGTTAACCCTTTAGACGGAAACGTGGAGCGTTTTTAAGATTTCCACTCTGGAGGGTGGGTTAATTTTTTTGCGTTTTTAAGCCCCGAAAACGCTGTCGGCGTCTAAACGAAAGGCACAATTGATAAAATATTGTGTTGTCGCGTAAAGCCAGCCTAAGTAAGTAATACTTCAGCCCCATCAGGTAAACTCAAAGCGATCCATCACTTATACTTTTCACTCTGCTAAAACGCTAAGGAAACATAGTGTAGACTCTAAGAGCCTTTTATTTTCGCCAGACTGTATACTAAAACTAATTGGATTTCTGTCAATGGAAAATATATATATAAATATATCCCTGGGACAGCTTTGAACTCGCAGGCTTGGACGAGCCAAGCGCAGGGAGTCAGACCTTGTCACGCGCCAAGCACACCACGAAGAAAACGAGAACTAGACACAGCGGTTGGGGTGAATGATCAAATATTGAAATGGCGTGGCATCCGATATTTTGAAGGAGATGATGTCAGGTCTGCTCATTAGGTCGGGCAGAGAACGTGGGGGGGGGGAAATCAAGCTATATTCACGGGGTGATAATTGAAATCATAAGCATATCCATTACACACTGACAAAATAATTTCTAAATAATACCCAATAAATCCTGCCTCTCATAGCCGGGGTCCCCGTGACATCTGGCCATGTCGACAAATATAAAGTGGAGAAACAGAATCTCTTTCCCCTTCTTTCTCCTCTCTTTCCTCCTCTTCCAGATCCCCACCCCTCCCCCCCTCTCTCTCGCTCACTTATAGCCAATAAAGTGTCAGCTTTTATTCTGCTCTTCCAGCAGAGTGCTGGCTACATGTCACCAGGCCCCTCTAAAGCCCGGCAACTGTGGGCTGCAGGCCTGTAAATCTCTCGGTGGCAGCGGCACACCATCCGTCTCTCCATACACAATAAAAAGTGTGACGGAGTCATAAATGAAATGGCAGTGGTGCCCAGTAAATATATATATATATTTATTTATTTATTTATTTATTTATACACATACATATATATATATATATATACATACATACATATACACACACACACACGTATATATATATATATATACATTTATAAAACGGGTGGCTTTAATCAAGCGATCTGATTGGTTCCCAACTGTTGTATAATGAGCGTATACACACAGCTATGACGCCCGTTCAGTTTACAGAGTTCAGTATCACTCCACGGCTAACTCAAACTGTTGTTTATTTATATATAAAAGAAATAGCATAGTTCACTGAAGCCTAAAAATATGTTCATTGCTGGAGAGGGTGGAAATGTTGTAAAGCAATAGGCACACGGTGAGTGAACTCGATAGTAGGCTAAATTGCCCGTGAACCAAGCTACCGTCTCTAGCCTAGCCTTCTCTCTGAAGGACACTACAGTGTGTTGCATAGCAACCAAAGTACACTTTGCAGGCAGCCAGGAGGGACTACTTTTTTGTATTTGTTAAAAAAAATGCTTTTCCGACTTTCTCGCTTTTTCAAAATTGAGGGTGTCTATGACTTTAATTTCACCATACTTACATAACCGTTTTATAAAAGCAATAGATCACTTCAGTCAGTGAAATGTTCTCATTATACCACACAACGCCCCTTAACTGTGGTATAATGAGGACATACCACAGCCTGTCATGATCTATTGCTTAAATATACATTGGGTTTCTATTCTGGACCCCTGAACAGCGAGGTCAGATATGGGGGAAGTGAGGGGGTGATGGTGGGGGCAAGGTGGTGGTGGTGCTGTCAGGGGGCAGTGCTGGTGGTGGTGTCAGGGGGCAGTGCTGGTGGTGGTGGTGTCAGGGGGCAGTGCTGGTGGTGGTGGTGTCAGGGGGCAGTGCTGGTGGTGGTGGTGGTGTCAGGGGGCAGTGCTGGTGGTGGTGGTGGTGGTGTCTGGGGATCTAATGGCAGTTCCTGATCATAATTTACATAAATCAAGGGCTTAGGGTAGCGGCAACAGCCTGGGTTCGATCCCCAATGTACATAGTGTACCCGTACAACAAACTATTTAGTCATTCAAAGAGGTAGTCAAAAAAAGGGTGACCATAATCTGACCTACTTTTACCTTACATGTATTGCGAAGGCAGCAGAGGTTGATGTACACTTTTATGTCTGACTGCTCCTAAAATAGTGGTCCGTGGGGGTATCAGACATAGTGTACAGTCCAAAGACACATTGAAGTTCAACACTTAATGTTGTAAACAATACTTGAATACAGGCATTACCGCAAACAAATCAGCTTTGACAATAGTCAGTGAATCTTGTGGGGACAAGTTGTCAAATTAAGATTTAGATCCGATTTAGATCCGCATTAACAGAATTTTGTTTGTAACTCCTTCATGCAAGTTGAGGTTAGATAATTTGTTTTTCTTCCATAAGATTCCACCCGGACATTCTGCATTGTGTGTCATGGGTTTTATCCCAAGTGTTGGTCGACAAACAAACAAAACAGACCATCAGACCGCTCGCTGGCGTGGGAATGATGTCATGCGATGAAGCACACATTGCTGTGGTTTGGCCGGAACCTAGGAAGTTGAAAAGAAACATTGTGTGTATCCAATGCACGACGGCCATTTTACCAGAACAAAAGTTCATGACTGGCCCTGAAGGAAGGAATATGCTCAGATACAATGTTGGCCGGTTTAATAAACGCTTTTTTTCTTTTAACTCGTTGCTGTTCAATGCAACATTTATTTCACGTGACTATTGTGTCCTTCAACGTGAGTCAAACAATTGTGAATAAATGGTAATAGTAAACAGACATGGCTCAATACAACACACACAGTGTAGGCGTGTTCCCTTATTAAGACCTTGTGCGAAAACAAAACAATGCAAAAGACCAATGCAAAAGAACTTTATTTTTCACCACTTCCCTACTGCCCTAACCGACCTCTGCGTGTTTTTCTGATGGTATTATTTTCTTATTTTGTTGTTTTCCGCTATTACTTAAAAAGACATTTCTGAGGGCGACTCAAATTGCATAGATGGGAGAACAAGACATCCCATCAATTACGCGTAACTCAATTTTCATGTGCTCTGCGTCACTGCACCACTCTCCCACTACACTACATCACCTCAGAAAACCCACTTCAACGTAAATTAAAAAAAAGGGGGGATTTCCACTTTCCTGGGGATTTATATGAAATAGCGTGTCGTCTGATATGAATAGACTATTTCATGCCAAAACTCTGTGCGTCTCTCTCTCTCTCTCTCTCTCTCTCTGTCTCCCCCACCCAATTGAAATCTGTTAAGAGTCCAGGGAGCTCGGTCTGCTGCTTAATTTACGAGATACAGATCGGGTTATCCTAAAGTATTAAGTCTAAACAGGCTAATATATCAGATGGGGGATGTATTTCCATAGCACGGCTGACACGCTCACTGTACACACACACACACACACACACACACACACACAAACACACGCACACTTAGCGAGAGAAATAAAACCCACACACTATCTATTACTCGTTAAGTGATTTGAGGACTGGCCATCGCCATAGTGTTTTCACATCCTGTCCTCCCGACTGACACTCTATCTGCATAGCGGCCGTCTCGATGGCGCGCGCAGATTGAAATCCTAGGCAGGAGACAATGACAGCCTCTCTCCCCCCCGGTTGTCACTACTCATTCCCCGAGCAAGTCGGAGGACGCCTGGCACTGGGGCGACGGGTGTCAACCCACCGCACCCTCCCCGCCCCCCACCACACTTCCATCCACCCCCTACCTCGCCGCCAACTCCTCCACCCCGCTCCCCCCCCACCCTGCACGTCCTCACAAAACACCTAGCGCCTACCTTGCTGGGATAGGCCGACGAGAAAAATGAAAAAAAAGTGAACACCTCGTCTTGCCGCTGACACTTATTTGTCAATTAGCCAGCGCCAATTGCCCCCCCCCCCACACACAATCCCCCCCTCCCCCCACACAATCCCCCCCTCCACACTCTCCCGTCGTGTTGACACACAATGAGTTGAAAGACAAGAGATGCCACTGCCACCGCCACCGCCCCCCCCCTGGCCCGGCTGACGAATGGGGAGAGACAGTTGAGTGAGAGTGGAGCAGTGGAGTAATACCATAATGTGCCTTAGATATGAATATGAAATGACACGTCTGACAGGCCAGCCGGGGGTTTTATTTCATTCCTCCCTGTTCCAGGCCTCCCTACTTGGTCGTTTTTTGTTCTCTTTTCATCAGACTACTTACATTTCATGTTGACAGCCGCAGCGACATTTAGAGAGCACTTTCCGCGTTTATTCTTTTTTTTTCTTGCGAGTATGTGTGGGTTTTTTTCTTAAAGCGTAAGTTAGCATACTTGATTTGTCATTAAAATGCAAAACGCCTGCAATCACCATGTATGCCTGTCTGGGGGAACACACGGGGGCCACTCACACATACACACACACACACACACACACACACACACACAAACACACCAACACATGTAGCTTGTGGATCACAATGCAATAGTTCAAGAGGCAAACAAAGGAGGCCTGTTTTCAACTGGTATCAAAATTTATTCTCGATCCCTATGCTGAATGAATACATATCATGAATGATATCAGAAACTGTGTGTACGTTTCTGTGATCATCGCTTGCATGCTTGAAGCGCAAAACTACAGTAAATGTTCATGTCAAACCATACAATAATGGCAAATGTTGGGTTATTTGCCAAAGACCATGTCATGTGCATATTGACTGTTAAGTTTACGGTTTGAAAATAAATATTTGTATTCATTTACTTTATCCACCTAAAGCCTCTGTCAATTTCAGCCTAAAAAAAAGGAAAAATAAATGTGGTTAAACATAAATAAATACAAAAAGATCAGAATCACAATTGAATTTAAAACTATGTATACATTTGAATATTCTTCCACAAAACTTAACCATTGGAGAGCAGGAGTTGACATTATTTAACATTCCTGTGAAAATAAGTTGAACTTACAGTTGCTACACTGTGTAACCACGCAGTGGATTGTGTAGGTCACAGACTATCCTCGCATGTCACAGTCGTCCTACTCCGCTCCCTCCCATGTCAGTTGTTTACCCCCCTGTAATTTCCCCTCTCATAAGAGTTGGTTTCAGCATGCCTTTACAAATTGCATGCAATCCGGTTGATGACTCAGGTCCCAGAAAGCTCCTCAAATGCTTTGTGTCCGATATTATACACGTGCTGTGGGGTTAGAAAGAGAACGAGAGACGCACACAGCTCAATCAGACAAACTATACATCAAGAGCGAAAAAACAAGAAATCACGTCAAAAAGCCCATGTGCTAGGCCCTGAAACACACACCCGCACCCACACACACTGGACAGTGGAGTAAGATCCCTAGCCCCTTGCGACAACAGACAGCTCTCGCGGTGGCGAGCCGTGCGCTGTTGCGCGGCGTTGATGCGAGGGGTTGATGCGAGGGGTTGATGCGAGGGGTTGATGCGGCGCGTCGATGCGGCGGTGGCGTGAGCGGCAGACAGTAGGAAGCGCTGCGGGTGTGACAGGCTGCCGCAACGACATCATGCTGCCATTACCTGGCAAGGCACAGTCGCGTTCACGCTCACAGAGACGCAACGCAGACTTTTAGACACAGAGCGCACGCACGGACGGACGCACGCACACACACACTCACGCACACATGCACGCACATGCGAATACAGAGACACACAGGCACACTCCCACACAGACATGCACACACAATGACAGACACACAGACAATAACACAAACATAAAACTGACACACACACACACAAATTCACTCCACGACTGAAGTGCATGTGCACAAACACACACACACACATACACACACACACACACACACAAAATGACAGACATACAATGACACAAATGCAGACACATCCATATGCACACACACAATGACACATTTACACACACAAACCCCTGTGCACAAGCAGAAACACACACAGACACACACACACACACACACACACACTAAATACACAGGGATCCTAGTTACGGGTGATGCCGCAGTACCTCGTCTCTCGCTGAGGCTGGTTGTCAGCCTTCCTCTGTGAGAGCTGTCAGTAGAGTTGACAGAAATACACACATTATGCTGCGTGCTATCTGGCGATATCTCCCACTCAATTTGACTCAAGTTCCACAGGGAGAAGTGGATCATGGGAAAAGTAGTTTGCTCTGTTTCTATGAGATTTGGATTTTTATTCTCATGGCTTTGCTGGTCCTGCTGCCACTGAAACTAGGTCACAGTGTAAATAAGGAAGCACACAAGTCTACTACTATAGTAATCCACTGTGATCCAGCACCTGGTCTGGCAATAACAAACTAAGCGTTGATCGTAAGAGCTTCACTCATAAAACACAGTCAACAAAGTCACAGCTGGACAATACGACAGAACTGTACTCCCAACAGACAACTTGGAATGTAAAAGTTATCTTTCGGGGATATTCCTGTGGGACTCATAAAGCAGAACTAGTGTAGGAAGAAGAAGTGTTTGTTTCTTTACTTCCTTGTCGAGGCTCTGAGAATGACCAATCACATGGCACGTTGCTTTATTGAATTCCCCCGCTCTGCCCTGCCAAGAAATGAATGTTAGTCATGAGGTCCTGAAGATTCCAGTTATAATAGAGCAAGAGAGGATGATACGAGGTATGGTCACACACACACACACACACACACAAAGCTATGGAGACATTTGTTTACACGGGAGGCGAGAGAATTGTAAGGCTATTTGTTAGGAAAAAAGCATGAAACATGAAAAAACAAATGAAGGAATGAAACATGAAGAAAAAGGGTTGATCTTCCAAACAAAAAAATAGACACTAGCATTAGATGCTTGCATTACAACGCACCTACATCGTAACTGTCTTGACTTGCCAGGTCATTGTCCTAACATCGCCTTCAATATAAAAGAAAATCTGCCTGAAACCTGTGAATCCAACGCACTGTTTAATTCATGACAAAGTGCTCAATGTAACACAACATTAATATCCCCCCCCGCCCCCCCCCTTCCCAAATGGACTCGGCCTTCCAGCACTACAGCTCCCTCCTCACAACACCTCACATCCCCCCTTTGAAGCTTCCTAACCCTGTTTGACACCCAAGATTCCCCTTAACCAAATTAAAAATTAATGACGAATTGGTAATATCTAATGCATTTTTCATCCTCAAACATGGAGATCTAAATGTGACAGATTCAGAAGAGTGGGCGGGGGGGGGGGGGGGGTGGGGGGGGGAGAAAAAACATAATACTGGCCTTGATCTTCCAAAAACCAACGCACATTAAGACTTGTTTCAGTCAGTTTGTATAACGGCTGGGGTTTAAGACATCACAAGCTACAGGGATATATATTTATTCAATGTCAGGCATGTTTTAGCGCCATACATATGTCGTTTGGCATGACCCACAAACAGTCCAGGCACATTAGGGAAGTCAGGAAATGGAAGGGAAAAAAAAGGCACACTCATGTGTATGCGATACCAACGACTGGAGAACAATGCCATTTTCTAGCTCGCTAGAAAGAATTACGCGAGTTAGGCGATTTAACAGAAGTCAGGCCGGTAATTCCGAAGTCATATAACGTGTTACCGAGTCGTTCATGACACCTTGGTATGAGCTGTTTAATAGCACTTCACAGAAACAATATGAAACACCCTGTGATCATTCACTCATTAATGGAGGGCTGGGGCAGTTTGCACCGTTCACACAATGACCGCCTTATTCTTGGCACACACTCGGGGGCTGTAATGTTTCAAACCTGGTGTACAGTTTGAGGCGTGGAGCCGACCAGAAGGTGGATTGAGTACCAGTGAGAATTGATTCATTTTACAAGTGTATAAATATTCAAGTCTGGACTTTTCACGTAGTAAAAAGAGCAGTTCTGTGTCATGTTTTGGAGGGTAAAAAGAGCATGCTTTCAGAAACCAAAAACTATCATCAAACAAACACTGACATTCATGTGACCATCATACAACCATCGCACGGCCATCGTACACCATCGGCTGTGTTTCCTCACACCATTGTACAAACATGTGACTCCCCACCTTCACTTCAATACCATAATAAAATTCCTTTGTTCTAACGGTGTCCTTGCACGAAACCAGCCCCCTACTAGTAGCTCTCTGAAGGACAACAGGTTGTTTGATGGATGGCATATTTAACGTGAGGCGGCCCAATCACATTCTATTGCATCACATTTTATTGATTAGGCCTTCAAACCGTGGCCAAGCATGACATCAGCCTAATGCCGCACTACCATTGGCTACCATGTCCACATGATGGTGTGATGTCATCAGAGGGTCACACGGTCGCTGTCAGGCCTTTTTAATTAGACATGATGCAGGGATAGATTTCAACTGCCAGCTCCACACAGGAAACATGGATTGTTATGGATTGAGATAATGTTCTATTGTTGCTGATAATATCTTGCATCAATGCATATTGACTAGCTCAAGTCATCTCTCAAAGATATGAACCAATATTTTCCCATCAATTAATTTATTGTTCCTCTGCCAATGTCAAAGTATTTACTATTTTAACGCTGGTTGAAATACTTAAGTAACAGTTTAGCCAATTTAAAGGACCAGAGTATTTATATTGATTGTTATCTTCGAATCTAAGCGTCTTGATGTAACAATTGCATCCTGTCTCCAAAATAGCTATCAATGTTTTCCAATGGATATTTAGAATATAGTATTTTTGTATAGTATTGTATAAACCCATAGCCAGATGCCCTCATCTGCTCCATGACAAGATGCATCTGAATTCAGTGTGAGTCACTTTGGATTCAAGTGTCTGCTTATTGACTTTGTGTCTTACCTGAGCAGATTGAAGCTGAGGTCCAGCCTTTTAGCCATCTGTCCATAAGTGTCACCCAGGAAGTCAGGAATGTTCTCACAGTCATGTCCAATGAAGCTTACCTGGGAGGAAATATTATATAGAATGACTGACAAATATTCAAGAGAGCCCCGCTATAGGTGCTGGCCAGTATAGTACACACACACACACACACACACACACACACACACACACACACACACACACACACACACACACACACACACACACACACACACACAGCTGTCTGTAGCATACCTGTATTGACATCCTTAAATAACATGTCTAAACCATACCTGCTCGTAAATTGAAGTCATATCTGAATTCACTGTAATTAGTTTTGGATAAAAACAACTAAGCTAGATAGTCATTATTAAACATAATAGCTGCCCCACAATCAAAGCATCGTCTTGGCACAATAACATGATCCCGTGTCACCATGATTAATCCATCAATACAACTTTATTTCTATATTAAACTTTACTCTATTACAATCAAATGTTCTTTGTCAGTGGGAACAGTATATCAGTGAATTACTACGGCCAACTAACCTGATCCCAAAAGCGAAAGAATAGCCTGTTGCTTTCTACTAATGTCATTCAAATTAAAATGTGTAGATGTAGGATGCATAACTAGAATGGAGATCTGGAAGTGAACCTAACCTTTATGCGAATTGACACAGGATTCTGATAATAATAAAGTAAGAACTATGTTGCAGCCTACGCGATATTAAGGCTTTATAACCATTTTTCCTTTAAATAATTCATTACAACACATGCAGTCACCAATCGGCAAAGTGCCATCTTAGAAGAAAAGCATAACCTACATGCGTTCCATTCATTGAAACCAAGGATTCTCCGTCGTCCATAACTTTTAACTTTGACATCTTGATGACGGTGATGATGATGAGAATCCGTTGAATGAAGCCAAATAATCTTTTAATTCCTTTGGGGGGGTGGGGGAGGGGACACTGATTAAAAATATCCCTAAAAGCACCACAACTTTACTTTTCAAATCTGCTTCTTCCGCATGCATGTCCGCATCAGCTGACTCTCTCCGCGGAAACACGTGGACGTGATGTTATTACTGGAATCACGCTGGCGCTCTTCTGCTCATTAGAAACCAGCACGGTCACCTTCTTAGCACCAAGTCTAAACCTTAAGGTAGAGATAAAGCGTTGTGGCCAGCTGGTACAATATTAATATTGGGGAATGTTAAATGCATAAATTGCATATGAAGATGAATGCGTATGGTGGAGGGGTAGGCTACATTGTGTTTGTTTGAGTACAGAAACATTTACCACAGAAAATAAAGCATTAGAACACACACACACGCACACGCACACGCACTCACGCACGCACGCACGTACATACATACATACATATAGGCTACATACGTACGCGCGCACACACGCACAGTTATTCGTTATATATCTATGTCGTTTTTCATTATTATGTGATGAAGTTATAATATGGTGTTCATTGTATGTGTATATACATGCCTATATACACCTTGATTATAAAGAACAACAACGAAAACAAGCAATCTCTAACACCTACACGCGACCTTTCTCTTTCTGTGTTGCTCGGCATAAACACACGCCGACGTCATCTGGACCTGCCCATACACGGAAAAGCTACGCTATCGCTTGGTGGCTGGCGGAGCCAGGGTCCGAACGTACAATGGGCGGTATCTTGCTCCTTTAAAGAACCAATCGCCGGTCCAAACGGGCAGTAGGCGGTACCTCTCTCTGTTACCAACGAATCCGCGAGAAGGAGGAACCACGAGAGGTACCGCCCACTGTACGTCTAGATCCTGGGTTGTGAAATCTTTCCTCTCTCGCTCCCCAGAGCAGAGCTCCAGCGATTGCGTCTACTCCGCTAGTTCCGCCGTTTTACATTTGACCATATTAAAATGTTTCTCGTGATAGTTTGACTGCAATAATATTTGTGTATTACAAACGAGGACTACTTTTACACAGCTGTTACTTGTGGCGTTTTTACATCGGCCAATATAGGCTATTATTCCAGGTAATGTCTCCTATGATCCTGTCGTAGGCTACCAAACCCGTTTTCCTACTGCATGCCTTTTAAAAGTTATATATTATACAGCGTCTTATAGTCTTGTACAGGCTGTGTAGACATATACAGTCGAAATGCCTACTCTTGCTAGTAGGCCTACGTAGTCCTCTGTTGGGGAACATTTCCGAAATACAGGGGCATTACGCTTTATGTTTGAGTAGACAATTATTCTACACATTATTTTGGAAGAAAAAATAAGAGGAAATAAATAAGTTCAAAGAAGGAGCAAAACCTACAAAAGCAGCCTGGTTGAAAATATGACTCACGCTAAATAAATGAAACATATAGGCCTATTGGAGCCACGGTTTAGACTTCAGCTACTCTGAAACAATAGTTCTATAGGTCACAGGTGTAGGCCTATGTTTGCATGGATTAAAATAGGTCTTAGACAGAGCTCATAAAATGTAAATAAGGGCCTTAATATAATGGGCCATAGTACAAAAATGTGTTCCTATTTATGGCCGAAGCCGAATGTTTGGTGTCTGGCGTGGAAGCCCATTTGTCTTGAGGACAATAAAAAGGGTTTTCGCCTGACAGCGGAAATTTATGGTTGCCCTTCTTTGCCCTAATAACTCACACATTGTGTCATGAACTGACAGCCCTTGCACAAAACAGCAAGCCTGTTATCAATCACATATCTTTGCATATTGTGAAATCCTCCCCTGGTTTACAATGTATCAGACACTTGGGAAACAAGACAGCGTCTTTTCAATTGAATTTAAAAAATGTTGTAGGTCTGTTACTAGGTCTAGAATTAAACACAAAGTCAAAACTCAAACAATTTAAACTATTATATCAAATATTGGTTTATATAGGCCTAGTCTGAATTAATTTAACAAAAACAAAAAAGTCAGTGAGGAGAATTTATTGCTAATGATTATGTTCCTAATGACCAAAAACGTGGTATGAACACATACTTGACCTACAATATTTAATATTTAGGCCACTTTTAACTCTAAATAATATACCTAGGCTTATTTACACAACTGCTTTTTTGCACACTTATTTAAATATTTGAATAAGCTAAAAAACGAACTGTCTTTACACACATTTTTCTCAATAAAAATATATTTGTATTAGTGTCCTTATTGTTATTATTGTTGTTCTGACTATCCACTCCAGGTTTTCATGCTCTCCGAAGATGCCCTGTCAGGCGGATCACCACAGAAAGAGATTAATGGTGGAGGCGGGTTGCAATAATAATCGTTTTGTTTGATGTGACAACTTTGATAGGCGTTGATTTACTTACAAACTGATAGGCTTTTAATTGAGCGCCTCCGTCCCGATTGAGATGAAAGGAGGAACGCATTGAAAAGCTGCCCGCTCACCCTGTAGCCTCAATACTGATTAGCCATCGCAGCGGTGAATAGTTCAAGGCATTTTAAACTTCTTTTCTCCACACGCTGACAGACCCATTTCTCTTCTTTTCTTCCTTTCAGCCCGCTTCCCTGCCTCTCAAAGAAAATAAATCATTTTCATTGTATGTAAATAAAATTGGGCTGACATCACTATAACATATCTGGATTTCCCCTTTTGTTGTGCTTGTTGTGAATGACAATGTGGCCCAGGGCATGACAAGCCCTAACAATGCGATGGTTGATAGGTTATAGTAGGTTCTTAGTAAAATGGACATGCGTTTGTTTTGGAGGAACCGTGATGTGTCACTAATTTACACAAATGTTGCTGTGTGTGTGTGTGTGTGTGTGTGTGTGTGTGTGTGTGTGTGTGTGTGTGTGTGTGTGTGTGCGTGCGTGCGTGCGTGCGTGCGTGCGTGCGTGCGTGTGTGTGTGTGTGGTGTGTGTGTGTGTGTGTGTGTGTGTGTGTGTGTGTGTGTAGGCATATGTGTGTTTTATTTTAAATAAACGACTGCACCTCTTGAGTTGTATGCTATTCGCTGAAATAAAAAAATGGTGTATTATAAAGATTGTATCAATTGTACTTTTTTGTATCTGTATTTATAGCCTATTTAGATAGTTTTGTGCTTTTCAATTTATTACGGGCGGACATTGAAATATTATATATTATATATCGTGAATTATATCTCCTTTAAGGCCGACTAAAGCAAGGAAATCCCTAAAATAGCAACTCTTTATATCCAACTATATAAATAAATTCATACTGGACAGGCTATAAGTGGTACATATCCGACTGGTCTCGACATCCAAGCCTTCGACCAACGTTTGAAAAAGTTCCGACGATGTCAAGTAAAAGTAAAGAGGTAGGCTACAATATAATGATTTTCCAAAGTCCTTAAATAGCGTCGCTGGTTTCCAGTCTTCCCGCTATTCGCTCCATTACGCACATATTATTAAAACACCGCACACGGTGCAGGGGGAGGATGGCATTTCGCGGTGCAGTTTACCCCCTTGTCACTAAGTTTGCAAATTAAATCTAAGTCGAGTATGATTTATTTCTCTCAAATTAAGTATCTCTTTTAGAATGCCTCTTTCCTCCATTTGTCCTTTTCCCCCCTCAAGTCAAACTGGCATGTAATCAGCTACAATAGCTGACATAAATCACGCCTGGATTGACAGCGTCTGACAAATAACTGATTGATTGCGGTGGAGCAGAATTGACAGTTGACGGAGGGGTGGAGATAGAAATAGAAGGGCGGTGTATATTATACTGAAAACATGTGACATTCGCATCCCTCCATCACTGCATTGGTCCGTTCCTGTCAACGCTTGTCTGTTTTGGGAATTCAAGCTGAAGTGGTTGGTTTTATGTTTGCCGGTGATAGGAGAACAAAAAAAAAGATGCTTCCGTATACGTGCGTAAAACTTTGCTTTTTATGTTGCTCGCACTCGCAGTATATATAATCTAGTTGCATGTGTATACACGAATGGAAACGATAACGAGTTCAAGCTAAATAAAGGAATACGTAGGTCTACATCGAATCACTTCACTTTGTTTACTTTGACTATTATAATATACATAGTCGATACAATTATTAAATTCTCTTTGTCGTACATTTGAGGTAAGCTTCTCCAAGATAAGTATAGACTACGATTGCGTTTACACCGTCTGGTTTGAATGCGCTTAACACAATACAAAAAAATAGAGCAAGCGTTCACACCAACCACTATATAAACCGCTATCTCCTCCCCCGAGTTGTCAAAATAGAGGAGTTTACAAAGACGAGAACGTCACATCCCCTTGACCCTCCAATCACCTCAGGGTCCCATTTGATTGGAAGGCGGCAAAGGCTTTAATCTCGGACTAATTCAGCTGCTTTTGAAGTGAACATTTCTACCAGTTCGTACTTGAGGAGTATAGCGCGCAGAGCTGCACACAGACACACACAGCGCGACGCTCATGGTGCAAGACGCAGACACGGATCTGCGATAACCTCGCATCTTCCATTACAGAGCCTTTCTTCCTCGCTATTCGGATTACATTTCACGATTTTCAACCTTTTCTGAAAGGAGAGATTGTCTTTTTTTAATTGTCTTTCTTAATGAATCTGATGAAAGAATTGCCGTTTAATACCCCGCGCATTGGGACATGATCACATCGCCTTCAGTGTCTGCCCTGAAAAATAGTCGTATTTCTTTAGCCTGGGAGAGCGGTCTCTTACGGAATAGTAGCTCTTCGGGTATTAAGAAGCCCTTTCTCCACTCCGTACCTCCGGCTGATCCATCACGGCAAGCTAGGCGACTTCCCATCAAGGTTTTGAAAATGCTTACCGCCCGGTCTGGACACATTCTGCACCCAGAGTATCTGCAGCCTTTGCCTTCCACTCCGGTTAGCCCCATTGAGGTAAGGTGACATTTTAAAACAAAGTATATCGGTTAAATGCATGCCTATTTGTTTAACATAACGGCAATTGTGTTTTTTTTCCATCGTATTCTATAACCATCTCGTTGCCGTAGGAGTTGATCTATATTTTCATGTTAGAAACGCTGTAGCCTACTATTTGTAATGTTAGGAGAATCATAGTTTTGCCGTTCGGTGGGTTTCGGCTGTTTTGAAATAAACATTAAAAGTAGCCTAGACCTATAGCTCCCACATTATTGGATTAGTGCGTAAATACGCCACAAAACCCGCCCAAGCGCATGTCGCGTTATTTGTGCAGGAAATCTGATTTCAGTGAGACATTGTGTTTCGAAAGAAAACCACGGTGTGCGTGTTTTAACTTTATTGACCGACGGCCGTCTCCTCTTGTGTTGCAGCTGGATGCCAAGAAAAGCCCTTTGGCGCTGCTGGCGCAGACCTGCTCTCAGATCGGCAAACCGGACCCTCCGCCCTCGTCCAAACTATCCTCTGTGACATCGAATGGATCTAGTGACAAGGAATCTAAATCTGGGCCTTTGAAACTGAGTGACATCGGTGTGGATGACAAATCTAGCTTCAAACCGTACTCCAAACCTTCTGATAAGAAGGACTCTAACGGCTCCGGAGGAGACAAGTCTGGTTTCCGAGTGCCGAGCGCCACCTGCCAGCCGTTCACGCCAAGGACAGGCAGCCCCAACTCCAGCACGTCTGCGTCTCCCATGCCATCAGAGGGGAAGTGTGGAGACCGGGATGACAAAAAGGACTCCGATTGTAACAATAAAAACGACTCGACGGACGGCCGAGGATCCACGGGCCACAGCCGGATAAGCGTGAGCTGTGGTGGAATTAACGTGGAGGTGAACCAGCACCAGGACAGCTGCGCACCCGGCTCCAAGACCTCTTGCTCGGACTCATCTTCTGTAACTTCCGTGTCCTCCGCGTCTGTTCTCGGCTCGGGACTCGTGGCACCGGTTTCTCCGTACAAGCCGGGACAGACTGTTTTCCCGTTGCCCCCGGCCGGTATGTCTTACCACGGGAGTTTGGCGGGCGCGTACGCCGGTTATCCGCAACACTTCCTCCCGCACGGGGGGAGTCTGGTGAACGCGCAGCTGAGCTCACTGGGCTGCAGCAAGGCTGGATCTAGCCCCATGGCCGGGGCCTCCCCTCCGTCCATCATGTCTGCGAGCCTGTGCAGAGACCCTTACTGCCTCAGCTACCATTGTGCCAGTCACCTCGCGGGCGCAGCGAGTGCGTCCTGCACGCACGAGTCTGCAGCAGCCGCAGCAGCCGCAGCGAACGTCCTGAAGTCCGGCTACCCGCTCATGTATCCAACGCATCCCCTGCACGGGGTCCACTCCTCGACGCCCTCGTTCAGTGGACACCCACTGTACCCCTACGGGTTCATGCTGCCCAACGACCCTCTCCCCCACGTCTGTAACTGGGTGTCGGCCAACGGGCCCTGTGACAAGCGGTTCTCCAGCTCAGAGGAGCTCCTGAACCACCTGAGGACACACACGGCCTTCACTGGGGCCGAGAAGCTGATGTCAGGCTACCCCAGCTCGTCGTCTTTGGCCAGTGCCGCCGCGGCGGCGATGGCTTGCCATATGCACATGCCCCAGTCGGGAGGGCCTGGGAGCCCGGGGACGCTGTCCCTCAGGAGCCCACATCACACGTTGGGACTCAGTGGTCGTTACCACCCGTACTCCAAGAGCCCTCTGCCCCAGCCGGGGGGCCCTGTCCCCGTGCCGGCAGCCACCGGCCCCTACTACTCTCCCTATGCACTGTACGGCCAGAGACTGACAACAGCATCAGCGCTTGGATACCAGTGAGAGACACAGAGAGAGAAAGAGAAAAGAGACTTTAAAAAGAGTTTATAGTTCTAAAAAAAAAAATGCAAATAAAGACGTTTATGACAGCGTTCCACACAAGGACGGGATCCGTGGACTCAACTGTATTTATTTATGTCGGCTTAAAAGCAGACAGTAATAGCTGCAAATGGAACATATTTGAGCAACTGAAAAAAGTGCATTATGTTTAAATTGAACTCTATAGGTAATGTGAAAACACATGTTAGAGTACTAATAAAGTAGGGTTCTTCATTTCAATGTTAATTTGCAATTGCTATGATTGTATTGTTCTTATTTAATGTCTCATTGAGAGGAAAATAATTGACATGCATGTTTGTTTCTTAAATTCCAAACTGTCCACTTAATTTTAAATTGCCATTATTTTTCAGGTGTATACCATGGAGAGAGAATTGGTATTTTTTTGTATGTATTCTGGAAAAAAAAATAAGAAACAATTATGTTCCATATGTCCGCTTGCCTCATTTTTGATTTCAAGTAAGCCTCGTGCTTTGGGTATAATTTAAATATAACTTATTCACTTTCACCTAAAAATTGTCAATCAGTTACATCGAAGTAATGTCCTTGACGTTAACTTCAAGTGTGTGCCAGTTCAGTTGTCACAAAACTTACCTTAGAGCACAAATATTAGCTAATATTACTATATATAATATATAGGTTATATTATATATATATAATATTATTACAATTAATTATATTAGTAATATTTTAATTTATAGGCCTATTAACTATATTTTTGTTTGGAGTGGCTGAAGAAACTTTTACTCGACTAGGCTAAAAAGGTAAATTGGCCTACATTATTTGAAAACTAAAATGTGTTAAACGAGGTTATCTTAAACTTGAAGACGGCAACACAATAAAATGCATTCAAGGATTGGGAATTATTTGCATAAAACATCGTAGTTTGTTTTCCCTCACCATAAATATAATATTATAAAATAACACATGTCCACTTATCTTATTGGATTTCCAAAATAGGTTACCAAAGCTTTTGGTGTAAATGGTACGTTACTTAAATTAGCCTACTTATTTTATGAATAATAGATGGTTAACTAATTAGGAATAATAAGACAACCATTTAGCATCTACTGATAATGATGTAGGCCTGTGGCCTCGAATCTAAAGCGCCTCTCGGCCCACCAGGATATAACTGTTTAAACAACTCCTTCATGCGGCGGTGCTCACGACACGGTACCACGTAAAATAGGCATTGAGCTCACTTTATCTGGTTAAGATAAAGCCTTATATTTAGAAAAACATTGGATTATTCATGCATAAATAATAGGGCAAACGTAGCATAAATTATTTATGAAACAATTGCGTTCGTAAAACCTTTTGTACAACCTACCTTTGAAACTTTCCAAATCACAAAAACTCAAATGGTTAAAAGTGATTTGTCACTACGAAACAATCACACCTTCATGTGAAGAGCTTATGGAGGAAGAGGCCCACGGCCTCCATGTGAAGAGCTTATGAGGAAGAGCTCCATGTTGGGTCGGTCTGGTTTCGCGGGTCTCTGACACTAGGTTCCGGTTCTTCCGACAGAACGTGAGACGCATCAGATCTGTTCCCAGCTGCTACCGATAGCCCCTGACCTCTCGCGCTGGATGTACATAAACCACACCACTTAAAGTGTTAGACATAAAATAAGGAGAGGCTTTGGTCACTTAGTTCTACGCTATATGTAAAGAATTGAGCAGGGTTATTAGGATATGGTCGTATTTAGACTATTTATATAATCCTAAAAAGAGGCTCAACAGTTGATCTTTAAATCAAAATTTAAGCCGGATAGCCACTAAATGTTTCCAAGATCCAAGCCTAGGTTCCTATTAACGACCCCATGTTTCGTTTTTTTTTAACTCCAGCTAGTCTGCTTTCTGTTGCAACAGAAACACACACACACACGCGCGCGGTCACGCACACACGGACACACACACACACACACACACACACACACACACACACACACACACACACACACACACACACACACACACACAGTGACAAACTCCACTACATAGTAGTGTTTCTGTCTGGCGGCCCACACGCGCTCCCCAAACTGATGTAATGACGGTGAAAGGGAGCAATTTCCATTTTTACCCACATCACGGTGGCTGTGTTCGGCGGTCCCCGGTGGAAGGCAATTTATCATGTGCCCCTCCTCCCCGGGCCTGTCACCAGAGGAACAGGCAGGCACATGTGTGCATGAATTACCCGCCCTCCCTGTGTGTGCTGAGTGCTGTACTCACGGCAGAGACTTTTGAGATAGGATGCGAGCGAGGACAATTTAAGAATTTTAAGAAATTCGATTTCCTATTGGCAATTTGGCTATATTAATTTAATTTTCCAGTACGGGATACAAATGGGCATTTGTAGATAAAAAATAGTTATATTAAAAATGAAAATGTAAAGATAACATAACAACAAGGCTTCTTTTTTTATTTTTGCATGCTTTAAATATACATACATCAATAATGACAGTGTTATTAAATATTATAGGCCTAATGGCCTACATTTTCTAAAGTGCAACACATTATAATGTAGTGGTTGTGTTTGTATATTGATATTTTTAGTTCCTGAAGTTTCTGTATGAGTCGAACATATTGTGAATATTATTTAATAATATATATTGTGAAGTTCCAACGGGACCAAGCCGACTAATCTCAGACAATAACATGAACAGAGACTGTCTTTTTTCAAAATAATAATAACAATAATTTGGATTTGTATAAATACCCAAGGGTACAGCAGAAAATCCCTTCCAGTTCTTCCAGATATGAGACACAACCCAAAGACATCTGTATATAAAAAAAAACTGAATGCAATATTACATGGTGTAAACGGACTTCAATGTGTAATTTGGATGGAGTGAAAGATCTCTGCATAACTTCACAAATACGCAGTTGCACTTCAAAGATAGACTGTCGTCAGAGATTGTAACGCATGGTTTTAATGTCAGAATAAAACACTGCAGATATATTACAGATCATATCAGATCACATCATGTTGTCATCACACAGTCTGGGATATGTTCTTTTAAGATTTTTCCACCACTTGTTTACACTAAACTCTCTGTAACATATTTTTTTACTGTTAGGAATCTAAACTCTGGCTTTGGCTGTGTTTTTTTCTTCTGAAGAACCCAATTCAAATGTAATGGCCTATATACTGCTGGATATTTTGAGGCTATAAAACCAATGTTAAGGGGAATAATACAATAATACACACAAAACCTTACATTTTACAAAAACAAGAATGTTATCAAGACAAAATTACTTCAGAAAATGTCAATTTTGTTTATCCAGATATCTCTTCAAAAACTGTTATGACCTATGACCTATAACCTCCTACGGCCATTTAAGCTGTGTTGGAACTCAGGGAGAGAGAGAGAGAGAGAGAGAGAGAGAGAGAGAGAGAGAGAGAGAGAGAGAGAGAGAGAGAGAGAGAGAGAGAAACACAGAGGTTGGGAAAGAGAGAGAAAGAGAGTGAGCGAGAGAGAGTGACCGAGAGAGAGAGACACACAGAGAGAGAGCGAGAGGGACACCCAACAGGACATCTGGGTTTGGGGATAGTCCCAGGACGTGACTGAAACACACACACACACACACACACACACACACACACACACACACACACACACACACACACACACACACAAACCTGCCGAACTGCCACTACTAAAGCTTTAATTAGTGGGTGTAATATAAAGGAACGTCGCGGTCTGCTGTAGCAGAGCCTATAGTTTGGCTAACAGCTGTGTCAACACGTCTAAGCTACGCTAATGCTCAACCCTGTGCCAGATATAAGTCACATAAGAACCATTATTATCTCTCATACACTGTTGGCTTTGTTTCTTTATCAGGTGGGAAGATTGTTTGATTCCAAACCTATTTCTCATTCAAACAACAAAACCCACAAATGTTCACTGTGCGTTAATATCAGTGTGTTCAGTGTTTGCTTTTTATCCGTCTACTTGGGGCACTTTGTTGTTCCAGACTTTTTGACTGCACCGCACCACAATTACAGTCGTTGAATCACTGTTACTGCTTTTCTTCTTGTTTAGTATTTTTTTCAAAACTCTTCGTCATTGCACATGTCTTTTGTGCATTTCTAACATTCTAGGAGGTAGGTTCTCTCTCCCTGAAATGATTATCTCTAAGTGCATGTTTCCCCTAAAAGTTTACTTGTTATACCTCTTCCACGGCAAGGCTTTAAATGATAACGCTGGCAAGCAAGGTGTTATATTAGTTAAACCCCTGGGCAGGTGTTATCTCAGCGTGTGATTTATGAAGTCACCAGTTGTTGAAATACACACTTTACACACTGTATGTTCACGGTAATGAAGCTGTAAAAAACGAAAATAGTGCAAGATAAAACTGTTTGCTCGTAAACATACCATGTACTTACTCCTCCTCACCAGGAAGGAGTATGCACTCTGAATACTGTACTTAGTACTTTCAGTAATACTTACTTAATTTAGTAATCTAGTACAGTTATCAGTAGTAATTACTGTACTTAGTAATCTAGGACAGTATTACTTAGTGTACTTGGAAATCTAGTACAGTATTCAGTAGTACTTAATGTACTTTGTATTAAGGAGACATTTAGATTTTTTTTATGTTCAGACATGTTACATTAAGGAGGAGCTAGGGGTAGGCTACAGGTAGACTGCAGGAGTTCCAAACCAAGTCTTTCTCAGCGTCTTAATAATCCTATCCGAATCCTAGGCCGAATCCTCCCTTACCAAAGGCAGGAGACTACTTCCAATGAGACTACTTCTAATTAGGCCCAATTATGGCCTAATTAGCAGTTAGGGTTCGGTGCCTTGCTCAGAGACACCTCTAACTCAACTAGGAGGAGCCGGGGAACGCCAATCAACCCACTCTACCTCCTGAGCCACTGCCACTCGTCATAGAAAAAAAATCTCTGTTCTTTTTATTTTCTTTCTCACCTAAAATGTAGTCACTGGTCACATGTTCAATCCATCAGGTGCAAAGCGCCAGGCTAATGGCAGATGGATCCCAGTGACCCCCAGCGCCCAGTCCAGATATCTAATGGAGGTCATTTCCAACCTGAATCACTCCCAAGTTTTTGTTGTATCTACATAAGTATGTACTTTCACTCCTCATTCTTTTACAAATGTATGGAATGGGAGTGAGTCTAGCGAAACGACGCTGTTGATCTGTCTATGGGTACACCACTCCAGCCCGACAGGCAGAAGACATTCCCCATTCCCAGACAGCCTAATTGAGGTTATTTCGTTTTTTGTGTGCGTGAACATAAGGATCAATGCTGCACCAGGGTCTTAGCATTTTGGATAATTTGCCCATTTATACTTTTTGTCAAAGAATATTTTATGAAATGCCCCCGCTAGGCTAGCCGGAGACCTTAATAGGAGGGATGCTAGGGGTCCATTTGCCTGTTTCTGTCATGGATGAATATAGCCAAAGAATCATTTCAATCTTTTGTTTTCAATTACTACTGCTTAGTCTGACATCTTGAGGGAATGCCACTCTATGATCACATGATTAGCGTAATGTTACATCATCACCTTCACCTCTAACAAAGACCTCTTGGTTATCTGTACAGTTTCTTCCTTTCCCATTTTTCTCAAAAGGTTGAGTTTTCACTCCATCACATAATTGCTGTTCTTGCGGGGTGATCCGTCCACTTCCATAAGTCAATCCTGATCCTTGTATAATCCGGCCCTATAATGACCAGTCTATGATGTCAACTTGATGTTCACGTGGAGCCCCAATTAGAATGACTCACTCAAAGATCCTTCCATCTTAGGTGTAATACACCATTAGGTGTAACAGAGACCCTTCGCTGCCGACATGATGAATTGTAATCTACGATTCAGACAGGACTTTTGCAGTCTGTACATATACCGGTATATATAAGTACCCTCTGCAGCACGATGTTATCCTCTACACTCTCGAGACCTGGCAAAGTGCGAAACGCTACAATACATAACACTTATGTGATTTACGAGCTCCATATTTATCAAGCTGATATAAACTATTCAACTATTACCAGCCACAACATTACTGGGCTATTCATTCATGTCAGCATCACAACAAAAATGTCCCCTTCCCAGCCGGCACCAACCAAGCTCTGTTTGTGGGGTGTTTACTCCTGTATGACAATACAGGAGTAAACACCTCACCTCATCTCAATTTCAATAGAGACTTCTCCAAGGAAATAAGAGGCAGGCGGTGAGGGGAGAGCGGGGTGGAGGGGACATTTCTCAACTCATCCGCATGCAGTAAAGCGATGATGCGGCGATGTATCACCAATTGATCTGCGGCGTTCGCAGGAGTGCCAGCGCATTAGGGGGACGGCACAGAGAGGGGGAGACTAATGGGCCTGACTGGGAGACAAATTGGGTGAGACGTGCGGCAAGAGAGATAGAGAGAGAGAGGGGGGGGGGGGGGGGGGGCCCTAGGAAATATTGGGGCCCTTGCATCACTTTTATTACTTTAATGTATTTCCGTGTTAACTGTGAACCTTCAATTACCTCCGGAAGATGTGTATTTTTTTTCTATTGTCTCCTGCACTGTATAAGCAGGATGCGATGTAGGGAATGTGCAATAGGCCACCCATACATTATTCTAGGCTGACATTACTTTAGGATAATTTCCATAGGAATTGGGCTATTACCAGTGTTGGCTAGTGGATGAATTGAAATATATGGAGGATTTGCTATTGCACATTACCTTGCACGTATGCGATTACAGGGAGAATAATGGCAATATAAAATAGAATATCAAATGTATAACATGAAAACGAATTGCTAAATGACATAGTAGGCCTACAGGGAATATTGCTTTTTTTAATATCATTTAATATCATGAGTGACAGTTATCCAAAAAGAGGTCTTTATCTTTGTTTAGACAGTGATTCTTCAGCCTGGCCATTTGGAGCCAGAATTTCGCTCTCTCACTTTCTCTCTTACTAGCTTTCCCACCTCGATCACACCCTTACCGTCACACCCATTCATCCTGATTCAGCTGTGTAACACATGCTACAGCATCTGATTGTGGTGCCTTATTATCCATGGTGGTGGACACGCTTCGTAGCGAGTTTGGCAGGTTCAGGCTAGTTTTAGGCTATATTTCAAACTAATTTACGCTAGTTCAGTCTAGTTGATACTAGTTAAGGGTTTACAACAGGCAACTTTTATGTGAATCCACTCTTTTTCGTTCTGAATTTTGATTGTGTCCCGGTAGTCACAGGGTAGCACGTTCTCCCACTGTTCTCCTGAATTAGGGGAATAATCATATTTGTATGATTTTATTAAGTCTGCTGCTTGTATCTACGTGGCTGGTTAACAGGGGTTGTCTGTGATAGAATGATATGAAATTATGATCCAATCATAATGTAACAATGTGTAAAAGCATGATCATACACCAATAAGCTGATATAGCAATGCACAATTTACCACTTTACCACTTTAACTGTGTTGGATTATTCTGACATTACATTGCAGCGATCCTTGCGGTATCTTTCCGGCCCAATCTTTGAGCTGAACCGCGCCCCCTAGAGATAGACAGTAGACCTACAGCACCCGAGAGCAAGACAGACTGTCAAGCACCTCACATCCAGGGAGCTGTTTAAGATAATTTACTTTCAGATTGAAAGGTATAGTTGGCAAGTGCTGTCAACTGCGTCAGACAGGCTTTGCAATGAATGCAAGAAAGGCAGCCACACAGCCTTCGCGCCCACGTTGTGGAAGCGCAAAGAGAGAAAAAAACAAACAGCATCTGAAATCCAGTTAAAGTTTGAAGATGGAAAAACTGTCACGGTGATGATTCTCCCTACCAGGAAATAAAGGTGGAAGACAGGCGAAGGGATCATTGGAAACCTTGGGTAAATAAGAGGAATCCGACAATGAACAGCCATGTAATGACTTGGCATTTGCCATGACATGCATTTGAGTTGGCAACATTAAAAGATATCTGCAATTTGACAGGTATCACACTTCCCTCAGGCGAGAAGGATTTTTTAGTTTGATGAGTGTGTCACTCACACTGAAGTCTGTCGACAAGACGGATCTCAAATTCCGGCGTTCAGGAATAAACCCCCCGTTTCTGACAAATTACAAACAGAATATTTCAGCAGCTGTGCAAAGAAAGAGCTTAGACGTAGGAGTGTTTCATAGAAAACCTGTTTAATGACATTCTGCCATAGCAAGAAAATATTGTCATTCTTCTTCATTATCAATTAAATTGTTTAAAATATAGCAACTCAGTTACACCTTGGATAAATTGTCTAGTTATTCTGTGCCATATTATATATGGAGAGCTGTAAAAGAAACAATCACACACAAACACATATACGCACCCCCACACACACTATACACACACACACACACACACACACACACACACACACACACACACACAAATTATGCATAAACTCAACCACACCAAGCAGAAGTGTCAGGGTGCCACATTTTCGATATGCATCATTTTGAAATCAACTTAAATAAATTGCTGGTGACTAAAGTTGACAGGACCACAGAGAGATTGCCACTGACACAGGCCTTTAAACACCCTCAGTGCCAGGCGCGGTAGCACTCAGTCAGTCGCTCCATATACGCATTTCTCAGTCAACCATTTACACTCCGTTCCTTACATGACGCTGCCGCTGATTTACAAGGCTGGCTCTCGGTTCGAAAAAAGGAAAATAACGCAACAGCGATACGGCTCTCTGTTGCTTTTAATGGCCATCTTGTGGACCGCGGCTGGCTTTTTAAAACCGTTTCCACGCTAGGCAGCAGCGGCGGTGCAGGCGGCAGTGCAGGCGGCAGTGCAGGCGGCAGTGCAGGCGGCAGTGCAGGCGGCAGCCCTTCCGATTCGGGTTGGATGGATGGGAGGCCTTTCAACACTGATTAATAGCACTGCTCTGCACTTGACGAGCAAACAGGGTGTCATGAACACAGCACAGCCCAAGGAACCTTCTCGTCTGGTTTCCCGTGAGTGTGTGTGTGTGTGTGTGTGTGTGTGTGCGTGCGTGTGTCATAGAGAAGGCCTAGCCGCCCCCCTGCAACCAACAGAGGTAATCAGATTTGTCTGGCGCGACGCGTGCAGTAAATATATCTGTTTTAAATATTTGATGTTATTTTTTTTTTACCTTGGCTGTTCACATGAGAGCGCCATTATGAAATATGAATGGCTCTGCTTTCCCTCAAATGTTTGTTTTTGTCATTGGAGGCGCGCCGGGGTTCAAAGAGAACTCAGCAGGAGTCTGTGCCTGGCTCTAAGGTTGGCAAACAAGCCGTCATAATAATATTACTCATTACTAAGTCATTCTCAACTTTCATTGCATGGATGCCGCCAAACCTTTGCCGTCCTGCCTGCTCCGTAACACAGTGTTTCCCTTTAATGTTTAACCCCGTTTGGCAGTTCATTAGTTATTAGACGTATGCTTTTATGAGGATAAGTGATAGCCTGCTGATTAATCACGGAATTGTTGACTCTAGCTAGCACCTGTTGTTGATAGTGATCTGAGGTTATAATGGAGCCACCCTTTTCTCTCCATGAATGCAGGCCCAGGGCATACCTCACCTGGCCAATTCTTAACACAGGCTTAATCTCTCTCAGCTCAATGGCAGACGTAAGAATAATACATATGAATGATAGTGCTATTAACTCGATAAACCTCTCCAGCCCCTCTGGGAAGACGCCTGTGAGCCTGCTAGCCAAGTCTGCCAACTACACTATTGAGTTTCAACGTGTGCAAGAAGGAAAAATGGCTACAAATTTATATCAGGAGATAAACCCCTTTGATGGCATTTGCTTTTACACATATAGCGGTCGCAGGATAAAAAGTTATTCTTCTGGTGGTTGTTGTTGTGGTATTAAAAAAAAAGTAATATAAAGCTATCGTAGGCTCCTGTGAATTTCTAGAATGTTTTACAAAGAAGGGTAAATGCCATTCTAGGGAACATCAACCATAACTGTAAGAGATAATAATATTGGAAATACTGGGGCTTGAGTTCCTGCATGATTTCAGCCTGAAATGTCATGGAACTCCACTGGGTTAGTCTGCAGCAAAGCAAGAGAATCAGAGGTGACAGCTGTGAACAAATACGAAAAATGACAGCAAAGTCAACTGTGAAATGTGAAATTTTTTAAACATTTTTATTTAATTTTAATCTTGTGAACTTCAAAGCTGTAATTGCTAATTGGATCCGTGAGTAGTGTGATACTGTGTCTCACAGTGAAACACTCAGATGTCAGACTGTCAGTGTGTGTTGGATGGGAGTCTGACATGATAATGTTACGCACAAAGACGACAATGAGTTATACAATATAAGACTCTGTTAAAGGCAGCTTTTCAACTATAGCAAGATACCATTTTTAGAGCATCTTTTCAACAAGGAAGACACAACTGCAAATCTGCCTGTATCTGTTAATAATGATAAGAGTCACTAAAATTTCAATTAAAGCATATTGGCCACAACTCTTATGGACCACACACAATGATTGGTCAGATATATCTTTAATCCGGCCCATAGTGGTTATTAAATAGCTCACATACAACAGTTGAAGACCCAATATCATTCCCTACAATTTTGTCTGAAGTCAATTTGGTCCTTTGTCCCTGTTTTTTATATATGTTATCAGCCTTATCAGACTTAATCTGTCAGACTAAACAAGAACTAAAGATAACAATTAAAATACGAAAATGGAACATATCTATTTTGACCCTGGTTATTTGGTTACAAATGACTTCATTGTGTTTTTGTGTGCCTCTCTCACCTATTAATTCTACACGTTACGCTTGTTAACACATGACACTCTTCCCACACTCCACTGTGCTTGTCATGTTTTAATAAGCACAGGCTGTGAAAAATTACCACCCCATCCCGCCACCAACACCATCACCTCTCATGTCCCAAAGTCATTTATACGACCCTATTATGGCTGCTATTAATGTTCATAATTCATAGAACAGGATAGACTAGTCAGAGGTGAGGGGAGGGTCTTTGACTCTCATGCCAAAGGGTTCTGTGGTTTCAACGACCAATATCCGCCAATATCGTCCATAGGCATCCTTGATTAAGATAACCCCTAACCCATACCTGCACATGAATGACATGTATATCAAGTGTAAGTCCCTTTGGAATGAAGCTTCTGCTCAATGACAAAAAGCAAAAAGCTGCTGCCAACCAGTGTGGATTGGCATCCAGTTTGGAAGGCCTTCCTTTCCATGCAAAATAACAACAAACAACAAAAAATTGAATATATACAACTAGCTGCAGGCTTTAGCTAGCTCTACTTCACTATGAACTCCCATACTAGCCTGCTGTAACCGCCTGGTCTCTTTATGTACTACACTAAGCTGAGTCTCTTCAGTATAAAAAAAGAAACTTCCCCCCCAGCCACAAGCATTGGGCCTGGTTTTGAGTGTATCACATGGTTAGCGGTGCTTCCTAAGGCTATATTTATGTACTCTAACTATGTCCCCTTTCATTGAAACCCTGTGGCCAGAGGGTGATTTGTCTCCATAAGAGTACACCATTTACTGGGCCTCCATGCTGGGGTGGGACCCCTACCAGTACACTCCTTAATAACCCACATCCACCTCTCACCACGAGACGCGGTCCCCACACAAACACCTAACACCAAAAAACATATAATAATATAATATAACACTGGGACTGAGCCTTCAGGGCTGTAATTGGTGGGCTAAACAGTTCATTATTTAAAAAATACTGATAGCATGTTTTAATGTGCGCAGCTCACTCCTTAGTGCGTCCGAACGTGGCAGGGAAGTAGGGCGTAATTACAGTTATTCATAATTATAATTAGTAGTTATGGAGTAAAAAGTGAGAATGATATGGCCGCTGTGCTATTATGCCATGTTATGATTAAAGGAATTATGTGGTTAAATGAAGGAGGGTGTAACTCAACTGTAAGTGAGTGTTTACCGGTGAAGATACTTTTTTCTTACTAACCTATGATAGACATAGATAAATACAGAAAAGAAAGCAGATCATTAAGCCCTAGACAACCTAGGCCTCTTCATCTTGGTCACACTTTTTGGACTTGGTCACACCTCCACTTTCTGATGAAGCTTGTGAAAATGTGGTTAGCCTGTTAGTTAGCATTTTTTCTTTTACTTTTTTTCTGTTCCATGGGCTCTAAAGTAATGATTTGGTCATCGAACAGTCTAGAGCCGAAAATGACCACTTTCTGCGACGTAGCCGGTGATTTCACTGGTAAACATATCGTTGAGGACATCTGACTTCAAGCTTATGTCAACAAAACTGAGGCCCTCGAAAACATTAGCTCACCGAAGCTTTTGTCATTGTTTACTC
The DNA here is from genome assembly GCF_964030765.1 of Micromesistius poutassou. Classification (NCBI taxonomy): domain Eukaryota; kingdom Metazoa; phylum Chordata; class Actinopteri; order Gadiformes; family Gadidae; genus Micromesistius; species Micromesistius poutassou. The sequence continues at coordinate 8,305,316 of NC_140277.1, forward strand.
ACAGTGGAAACCGCCAGAGTACGTCGCTCTTGTCTCCCTGTCTGTCAAAAACTGTCGTTCGAGGTGACAGCCAGATGACGAACGACCTTCAACAAACACAGCACGCACGCACTCACATAGATGCACGCGCGTTCTCGGTTGGCATTTTTGAAAAAACATAAAGAAGAAAAAAAAAAGAAAAAGCCCTCCTTTGACAGAACGCTGTCTACTTTAATATTAACATGCGCTGTAAACACAAAATACCTGCAAGGATGTTTCGGAACCGGTTTGCCATTCACAAGCTGGATCGATAAAAGAAGGCTCGCCTGACGTTACTCCCCTCCCCGTCCACCTCTCGCCATTTCATAAAAGCAATGATTTACGACAAATCAGACCTCCGGTTATGGGCTCTGATGAGCGTGAAAGGCAAAAACGTTGACAATTTACAGTCTGCTTTGGCGGACGCGGGGGTTGAGATATAATAATAATTGTCACAGGACATGGCGCTTTAGAGTCGAGTCATTAGAACCCCGGTTGCCGACATGAATTACCTAATCAGGAAATCCCAGCGGTAACATAAATTGAGGCCCTCGACTGTCTTCAATAGCCTGTGTGTGTGTGTGTGCATATAATAAACACATATAGACCCTCATATAACGTTAGCCGACTTCACGGGAGAAAGGGTTCCCGTGTTGCTGTTTGCAGAGTGAGGAGGAGTATGGTGGTGAATAGGGGGGAAATGGATGACTTTTTGCATGCTCAATCGCTTGTGAAATGTCTGTTTAATCATGGCCAGAAGCCCCACTGGTTTGTTTGTGCTACAGCAGACATTTACATTTCCAAACATCCCCGTTATTAATCATTACTTCATCACGCCCTCCAACTGACAAGAACCATAAACCACCTCAGTGTACTTGGGCCTGTCGTCTCTAGTGATGTGTGTGTGTGTGTGTGTGTGTGTGTGTGTGTGTGCGTGTGTGTGCGTGTGTGTGTGTGTGTGTGTGTTTGTGTCAGAGAGAGAGAGATACATTTTTATGTGTCCACGTATGTGTGTGTCAGGGACCAATGCTGCCACAGTAATAAATTAATTCCTTGCGGTATCATACACCACACATTCTGGGGTGTGTGTGTCTAGGTGCATAGACCTGAACGCGTGTGTGAGTGCGTCTGTGTGTGCGTCTGTGTGTGTATATATGAGTGCAAGTCAGGGATAAAAACGGCCCCAGTGATAAATTAATTCCCTAGCCTGTCCAATAGTGAGTTAAGTTAGTCCAACTGTAGTCAATCACATACTCTGCCTCACAGAAGGACATCATTGTTCAGGAAATATGTCAGGAATAAGGACATATTTTAATACAGCAATGAGTCACTTTAAAAAATTCAAATAAATGTTTAAAAAAATTGCAAGATGGCATGAAATAAAATTTCTACCGACATTAGGAATCCTCTCTTTTGGAACTTGCATTCTGATTGGCCTTCCAGGTGCAACCAGGTTGCATGTGGATTGGGAGTAGCTTATTGAACAGCGACTGTACCTGTAACTGTAATGAAATTCAGAAACATTTTTACCATCAACAATGAATCCTTCATAAAAAAGTGGAGCGCGAGTTTATCACCGAGACTGAGGAGCGCGTTATATTTGCCACTTTAAACAAGATGAATGGGTCACCCAGCCATTTACATTCTCATACATTTTTATGACTCTGCCATGAAGTGAGTTTGATGTATCGGCAACAAGATAGATGACAGGCATAAAGACTTGGCAGCTCTGACTTTAAACAATCTTTCATTTGATGCCAGGTCTTTTACTTTTACATGACGCACCGCCCGTCTTACCCAACCTTGCGCTGCATGGGAGAATCGAAACTAATGCACCCCTCCACTTCACTCTCCATGTACAATTGGACAACAAATGAAGTACATAAGGGGCGTGTGGCAACATCATTCACCACCTGACTGGCTGACTGGCTGGAGAGGTTGAGAAGGCTTTCACTTCCCGTCTGATTTTCATTTAACTCTGCAAGTCGCTATGCATGCATGTGGCTATCCTCGATGCGAGGGGAGGGGCGAGGGATGTTTGGGGTGGGGGGGGGGGGGGGGTCCATTTTGTGTTTCAACACACCCATAAAATGGATGCTTTGCCCGGCGCTGTTGTGACTCCGCTGTGCTGCTCATGTGGTTGCATTGAGAGAGTGATGTGGAAGGCCTCACTTTACTTTACAGTTGCCAAACTGTTGACTGTGTGCTCTTTGTGTGGTGCTGGTGTTGTGATGTGTGTATCTGTGCCTGTGTATTGTTGGTAAGGGATTTTTCCGCAAAGGGGTGAGTGGTGTGTGTGTGTGTGTGTGTGTTGGGGGGGGGTGGTGGTATAGATTTGGGGCACAGGAAATATTTCCTGTCAATCGGTGATGGAGGACAGGGGATGGAGCTGTCCAAGGGGGTCAGCATGATGGAGGAAGACATCCTTTTGCTCCCTCCTATTCCATCTCCTCTCTCTCTCTCTCTCTCTCTCTCTCTCTCTCTCTCTCTCTCTCTCTCTCTGACTCTCCCCCTGTGTCTCTTTATCTTGCCTTCATTCCCTCATCCCTATTATCTATCACACAGCTGATGGTTGATGGTGGGCTACGTTACAAAGGGAGGGAAACTCAAATAGATGAAGGGCTTCTCTCCTGACAGTCAGGTAGATGAACATTTTACCTTTCTGGACACCAGATTAAAAATGTTCCCGTCAAAGGCCCCATCATTAGAAGCTTCTGGAAGGAGACCACAGCACCACCACAGTTTAGTAATTTGAAAACAGCCGCGGCCCATTTAGTCGGCGCTACGCAAGGGCGTAGCAACTGCCGACAGAATGATTTATCACCGGGGTCCGACTAAATGACAATTTTATTTCTCACCTCCACTTTCACTGTGAAATATTACCCGCACACTTTTTCGACCGTGGCAACTTTTGATTGGGCCAAACGTCAGTCACGCAGACCGGAGAGTGAGTTAGCCACCATAAAACAAAAATAATATAACACAACAGCATTATATGCAATCGTGAGTTAGGGACACGTGTTGTTGTAAGTTATGTGTGCACAGCCACATGTGTAAGTGTGTATGTGTGTGTGTGTGTGTGTGTGTGTGTGTGTGTGTGTGTGTGTGTGTGTGTGTCCGCCCTTGTCAGGGCGCTGCAGAGGAGGCCACAGAGAGGAGAAGCAGGAGCTAACAACAGAGAGTCTTTGTTTGGCCGTCCAAACCCAGCACTCTGCAACACAGCAGACCCTCATGGACACCACCACCACCACCACCCTCACCACAGGAGGCAGCACCGGCGAGAGAGACATGGAGGAACAGAGAGGGGGGGGCGGAGAGAGAGAGAGAGAGAGAGAGAGAGAGAGAGAGAGAGAGAGAGAGAGAGAGTGGAGAAACAGAAAGAGGGTGAGAGAATAAGGGAGAGCTAGAGAGAGAGATGGAGCCACAGAGAAAGAGAGAAATAGGGTGAGAGTGAGGGAGAGTGAGGGAGCAAGAGAGAAAGGGTGAAATGGAGAGTGAGAGAGAGAGAGAGAGAGAGAGAGAAAGAGAGAGACATGGAGTGCCAGAGAGAGAGAGAGAGAGGGAGTTCCATCATGGAAACGAGAGATCGAGAGCTAGAGAGCTAGAGAGAGAGAGGGAGCTAGCGCGAGCAAGAGCGAGAGAGGGAGAGAGAGAGTGCTGTCCTGTCTGCGGTGCTGGCCCGGGACAACAGTGAGGTCTCCCAGGCCCGGGTATGATTAATGACTTATGGCCACGCTGTGTGGAAGGCGGGTAATTAGCTGCAGGCTGATTAAAGACAAGTAAACCCCGGCTGATAACCGGCTCCTGCCTCTCCCGCTGCCATGTGGAAGCGCTTACTGCCAGGGTTGCAAGAAACAGACCCACGTTGAGGATGATGAATGTAGTCTCCAACAGGCGTATACAGGCTCTAATTTAAAACTATTTAGCGTGTGACATATTGGCATTGCAGCTCTCTCTCTCTCTCTCTCTCTCTCTCTCTCTCTCTCTCTCTCTCTCTCTCTCTCTCTCTCGTCTTTTTAGGCCGTCATCGTCCAAGCTGGAGGTGGGAGCAGTGGTGGCAGTGGTTTGAGCCCGTCGACGTCTGGCGTATTCATGAATAACCTTTTGTGCCCTGGCGCGCTCTCTCTCTCTCTCTTACTCTGTCACTCTCTCTCTCTCTCTCTCTCTCTCTCTCTCTCTCTCTCTCTCTCTCTCTCTCTCTCTCTCTCTCTCTCTCTCTCTCTCTCTCTCTCTCTCTCTCTTTCTCTCCTCCTCCCCCACTGTGCTCCTTGGTCCATGTTCCTTTATTCATTTTTTTTTATTATTCGTCTTGGTCATCCTGTTTGGTTTTCCTTACATTTGTGCTTTCTTTAAAAAGTTAGCGTTGGTGGCACACTGCCACACATATTCAGCTGCTGCATTTTACATCAGACTCCTGGACTGGCCCTGTCCAGTTTATAGGAGAGAGGGAGGAAGAGAGGGAGAGAGGGAGAGAGAGAGTGTTAAGTCAAGGGAATTGACTGGATTTACCTTGAGCCTCATAATGAAAGAAAAGTTTGCCAAGGCATGAACCAACGGGATAAGAAGAGGGGGCGGCCATGTTTGTTTTTTTTCTTCTTCAACCAGAGCCAAACAAGCCGCTGACACGAGCCAAGTCCCGTCGGTGTGTCTTCATGGGATTAAAACAGTTTCCATGAGATAAACAGATGGGGCGAAGCGCAGGACTAGCATTAAACAAAGCTGATGTCAATTAGAGATCCGGGGTGCACGTCGGCGTGGCCCGCAGACACACACACACACACACACACACACACACACACACACACACGGAGTGAACCCGGTCACACTTGTCAAACCTTACTGATGGGATGTTATGTTCAACGCATCTCTTTAATGTACTAAGGGATAATGATGTGTAAGTGAGTTTCTGTGTGTGTGTGTGTGTGTGTGTGTGTGTGCTGATGGCCATTTGTGTGTGTGTTTATGGATGTTTGTGTGTGGTTGTATGTGTATGTGTGTGCATTTTTAAGTACATGCATGTGTATGTGCATATGTGTTTGATGCAATCATGTCTTGGTGTGTGTGTGTGTGTGTGTGTGTTGATTAACAGAGTGAGTAGCCTGTGCCATAGGGCCCACTCTAGTGTGTGTGTGTGTGTGTGTGCATGTGTGTTGATTAACAGGGTGACTAGCCGGTGCCATAGGGCCAAATCTAGTGTATGTGTGTGTGTGTGTGTGTGTGTGTGTGTGTGTGTGTGTGTGCGTGGGTGGGTCGAGATGAGCCACCCCGGCCACCCACGGCTCTCCCTTTATCACCCACCCCCCACCCCTCTCATAATTAGGTTGGTTAACATACTGCCGTGTATGCAGTCATATTGACTGCACGCTTAATCACGTTGCCATCGAGTTCCTGTCCCCTCTCGCCCCAGGTGACGCTTCTCCACCGCGCAGAGTTATGGCCCTGACCTATGTGAGGAAATTAGCTCTGGACACAAGTTGGTTCTTGTCCTCCACCTCCTGTGTGAAAATATTTAGCGAGCAGGGCGGGCGACAGCGGCCCTGAGGAATGGGAAGAGGAAGCCAGTGGTGTTCCGCACTGGAGCCGCCGCCACTGGAAAGACATGAAAAATGCAGGAGCAGCCAGGAAGAAGTGCGGTGTGTGTTCGTTTGTCTGGCAGTCCATTAGCGCCCTGATAGACATTTCACTTACCAAAAGTCAAATATAACGCTCTAGTGTTCATTAATATAAGGCGGGAGGGAGAGAAGGGGGGAGCTGGGAGAATCAAGCCCACCATCTGCCTTAAGAGGACAGCATAATCTACAACTCATGATTAGGTCTAAGGAGTCTGGAATTTCGCTTTAATCTTTTTTTTTTTTTTATGCGCAGGGCCTGAAATTTCCATCTGCCCGCCGAGCAGCACATCATTTTTCTTCAAGACGAATGTGCTGTTTTTCATGTTCCAAAATTAGATCAGAAGAAAGCGATTAATCATGTCATGGCCTGGGAAAGGAAACAAAGATCAGAATTTCCTCCCTCCTCTGCCTCTCTCCCTCTCTCTCTGTCTCTCTCCGTCTCTCTCTCTCTCTCATGCTTTTCTCTCTCTTTTCTCTCTCCGTAATATATCTCTCCCACTTACCCTCTGCATCCTCCTCTCATGTCTCTTCTCTCTCCTCACCCCTCCCTCCTCCACATCCTCCTCGCGTTCCTCCTATACGACCGACTGGCTACACCTACTTCCTGTTTGTTTTTCGTTTACCCTTTCTTTCCTTACACTCTTATTCATCCGTTTTTATTTTTTGCGTTTGACCGGTTTGACATTTGAGACAGAGTCACTGAGCCATGTCCCATGCCTCCTCCTCTTCCTCCTCCTCCTCCTCCCCTTCCCCATCCTCTTCGTCCTCCTCCTCCCTTTCCTCATCCTCCTCGTCCCCCTCCTCCTCCTTCACCTTCTCCTCCTACTCATCTTCTGCTTCCTCCTACTCCGCCTCCTCTGTCTTCAAGATAAATCGGTCGACTTTTCTGTCTCCTGTCGCTGTTGCTTCACTTCAGAAGAAATTAGAGGAAAAGAAAAGAGATGACACGTAGACTCGATGAGTAATACAAAGTGACAAGGCATCTTCAATTACAGTTGCCATCTCTCTTTGCACCCCCCCCTCTCTCTGTCTTTCTCTGTCTCCCCTCTCTCTCCATCTCTCTCTCTATCTCTCTCTCCCTCCCCCCCGGACAACAGATGGTTTGTATGACACCGCAACCAAATTTAAAAAGGGGGGGGGGGGGTGAGGATGAGGAGGGGAGAGGAGCAGGAAGGAGAGGAAGAAGCAGAAGAGTCACAGGAGTCGTCCAGACTGCAAATTAGTGAGGCCACACAACTGTCAGGTGTTGGCCTCCGCTGACAGTTGTAGCCCATTACGGGAACATTGATGTTTTCACAGTGTGACAAAAAGGATTCCTTTTTTTTTTCCCCTCTCCTCCCCCACCATCTCCCCCCTCTCTCTCCCCCCCTCCCCTCCCCTCATCACTCCCTCCCCTCCCTTCCCTCTCTTACAGAGGAGCTGTCTGTCAGCCGCGGTGCTCAAGTCATAACAAATCACTAGCACTCAGCTGAGGCTGAGCGCTGGGCGCGTCAGTCGAAGATAAATGACCTGCAGGCCTTTGAAGTGCTTTGGCAGTTCAGATGGCTCCGCGGCGCTGACAGAGAAATATACACAACAGCGCAACCAATAATGAGAACATTAAACATTCCTCCTTGTGACGGGCCTGACAGCAGAGCCCAGCATGGCATCAATCATCTTCCCAGGCGTAACCTTGACAATTAGTCTCCTCTGCTGCCTTTAGCTCTCACCTCCTCTTCCCCTCACTCCCCTCTCGCCTCCCCTCCGCCTTCCCCCGTTCCCGCTCGCTCTCCAGACTTCAATACCCAGGGTGCATCAGCTGCCAAGCTCTGGGGCGGTGAGGATGGGATGATATGGCAGGGGGGGAGGTGTGGGGGGGGGAGAGGGGGTGACAGTGGAGGGGGGAGGAGGGGATGGGGGTGAGGTGGCTGGTGGGCTATAGGGTGATGGACCACAGAAAAATGTGTGTTCCCTTTGCTATGGTTTTGTCTATTTACATCCAGGACTGCACGATATGCCTACATACAGGTTCAAACCTGAGCATGAACCAAGTTATCACGTGGAATGAGTATCTGAACCAGGAAGTCAAATGCCTAAGATTAACGCTTCCTGCCTACTTGTCAAATTGTATTTGTTTAAAACTGTTGCGCCAAGAACAGCAAACTAGAATATAGTAGCTGTTTGGAGATGTTGAGATATCTATGTTTATTTTGTACTATCTTTTTCTACTATTCAAGCTTTAGGGAAGTATCTCTATAGGCTAAATGCATTGTATTTCTTATGCGGTTGTCATTAAACGTTTTCGCAATACAAGATAATTCTATAATTACGCTTGTAAGAAAGAGGGGCTTTTTCTTCCCCTGTCAGATCATATTTTCTACCTTTCAACCTTGCAGTTATCTTAAGAATGAACAGAAGAAAAATCTCCAAAACAAAATCTCAACACGCAATATCCGACAGCGCGCCGTCTCACACGATACTCGCAGCCGTCGTACAACAGCGGATATTAGGCAAGACTGGAAACGATCCCCGCGGCCTGCGTTGCCATTCGCGGTTACAGCATTTCACTCGCTGCTTCCTCCATTAGCTATTCCCATGTAAATCAACACAGACATGCTGACCCCCCAAAATGTTTACCTTCTCCGGTTTCCCTCGCTTGTGCTGAGGTCCGTACGGGCTGGGGGGGGGGGGGGGGGGGGGGCTGGGGGTGGTGGGGGCTCCGTTGCAGCCGACGTGGAAGTACAAGGAAGGAATGATTTATGTGGAATGAAGACATTTCCCCTTTGACTAGCACATTTGTGAAAAAAGGTATGTCAGAGATGTGAAGCGCGGGGCACAGGCAACCTTTCACGAGAGTATTTTTTTACCCGCTTATTGGAAGAGCAATAAATATCAGGGCGACAGCACCCTTCTCATGGTTACAAAGCCCACCTGAAACTGAGCTGGATAATTAGCAGGCCCCCCGAAGATGATGTATGACTTCCATTACCCTTTGGGACTGGGCAGACTAAATGAGGACACCGCTAATTGCAGTGCAAAGCAGTTTTGCATGATGAAAAAAAAAACACACAGGCTGACACCCCCCCCCCCCCCCCCACCCTCTCATTCTCTTTTTCTCTGCCCAAAAAAATAGCCGTGCCTGTTGTAGATGTGGAGGCCGTGGTCATCCCCTTGTCACCCACTCCCCCACCATCGTGCGCTTTGCCCCGCCCGCCTGAGGCAGGTCACAGGCAGCCCATGAATCAAGCGCTCCTTAAAGCAGCCTGACTGATCATCATGCAATATGAAGGCCAGAGTGGCACATTCCACCAGAGTACAGAGTACTCGTCTCCTCCGGTTGAGCAACACTGAGTTGGTTATCAAACTCCTTGCTTCTCTGTCTCTCGTTGTTTTTCCTCTCATTATGAATTTTCGCTCAATTTATTTCATTCATATATATATAACAAACTCATCCAGGCATGGTGAGTATAAAACAAAGGATTTGTGTCACATGACCTGCATTCCCACCAAGAGTCGGAAGAGAAAGATAGAGAGAAAGAGAAGATAAAGGGAGAAAAAAGACAGAACAAGAGAGATGGAGTACACAAAAAAAAATGGAAGAAAGGAGAGATATTATTAGCTGACCGTAAAAGCGTTTTCAGAGAATTGCCTTCTTAGAGGTTCCAGTGGCGGAAGCTAATGCTCTAAAATGGCAGGGTTAAGTATGTTGGCACCCATTACCACAGCAACGATGAGGCCCTGGACACCAGCTGACAGAACCGGTTCCCACCACAGGTTCACATTGAGAGACACGGACCTTACGTGAACTGACAGGGAAAGGTGTGTGTCGGGATGGGGTGTGTGGTCATAGTGGTGGTCTGAGGAGTGCTTTTTGATTCTCATGTCCCATCAAATAGTTGCTTTAGACTAATCGCTAATATAACAATGAATATGATACGAAGTAGTCATCAGCGTAATTGTAAATATGTGAATAGTAAATATTAATATATATGTCACACAAATATGTACAAAACATATAATAATAGTACATATTTAATTTTAAAACTGTAATTGCAATATATAAAGATAAGATGTTGTTTATTAATACCAGGAGATTAATTACGGTAATTCAAACAAAGGTTTACAAAACAAAATCGATATGGATTGGGTTTTTGGATGGCCATTTTGGAACATGGGTCCTTAAACATTGATATGGATATTTTCTTAATTATTGAGAAATGATATCCTTGTGGTCCATTTTGATGGAGTTCATCTTAAATACGATTTTCTGTGCTAATGGGGCTAAATGGGTGGCCTTGTCGACTCATGTGCCAAAGACCGTAAACTACAGGGAAACCGCTCTTTCACCACTAATTTCTTCAGCCCTTAACCTAATTTATCCAGTCAAATTAAGTCAAGGAATCCTTCTGCTCCATTCACAGAAAGTGAGCACTAGTTGTGATTGTTTCACCTGTTTTTTCCTATGATTTCCTTCAGCATACAATACAGCAATCATGTTTGAAATGGTTTTCAGCTGTCAACAAACTCTCCCCTTCCATAACATACCAATATTAACCCCAAGAAACTTGAGAACTATAAGCTATAAGAGCTATAAGAGCTATAAAAGAGAATTTCCTAATTTATTTTATTTTAATATTTTATTTTATACTGTATTATTCTTCTTTGATTTTAATGCATAATTCAATCTAGAAAGGTTCCAACTTTAAATTATATTCCTTGCAGCTGTTCTGAATCTCCTTGGGTTTAAAAGCGACGGCAGGAGCGGAAGAAAACTGATTTGTTGAGTTCAGAGATGCTTGTTGCGTGAAAGAGGAGGATGTGGAATGGCCGGGCCCCTGGCTATACCCCCCTCTTGTTTATCTCAAGGTGAGAATTGTTTTTGTTCTCACAATTCTCACAACATCTCCTGGCTTGGCCACGTAACTCAGAGGGACACATATGAAGAGGAAAACAATGATTCCAACTGAGACAAACACTCCTTTTCTCCCTCGGTTTTCCCCCCTTCCTCCCCTCTCTCTGCCCTCTCTTTCGCTCCCCCCCCCTCTCTCTCTTTTCTCCCTCATGCTCTCTCTCTGTACGTGTTCTTTCTGTGTTTGTGTGTGTTTAATGTACGTGTATGACAAAGAAAATATAATAATATAACTTATTTAATGTAAATATATCAAATCATATTAAGACTATAGTATAATAAATATATGATAACGTAGTATAAAGTATCGCTTGAGAGACTCAAGAAAGAAGCGTCCATTTTGTTTGTTTGCCATTTTCGATGTGATGGTTTTGAAAACCAAAACGTAAAGTATGAGTAATAACTACAGTATATTTTTTCTCAACCTCATGGCAAGAGGTTAGTAAGATTGCCCTTTATACATATATCTTTTTAAAAAAATCACCATGTGTTAGTTACATATGAGCACTGCCCTTATGATCACTGAGCCATAGAAGATGGCTTTTAAATAATGCTTGCTACAGCTTTAAGAAAAAGGCAACACCACCGTTTTTTAACAAACCCTCAAAGGATAACTTATAATCCATAACCGCTGTTCCTCGTCAATCGTTACTATTTTCTTCCTAATTGGCTGCACCAAACTTTTGAAACAATCCCTGCACTCAGAAAATTGTTGATGTTTTCCATCAACAGTTCCATTTGTCTGATGTGTATCTTAACTGATGTGTTATTACAACAGTTTCCATTTATTGTTTTTGGCAGTAAGGAAATAACAGGAACCAATGAATTATGGGAAAGCACACACTCAGTTCCAGCCAAATGTATTATGTAATGAAGTACAAATGAAACTCTATCTGCATCTAACTTTGTTGTTTGTATTTTCTATAAACTCTGGCCCTTGCTGAAATATAAATGGTGGGCTTTTGAATGAATCCAGACAGGCGCCAATGAATCACGCTAAATCACGAATCGATAACAAATACCCGCCCGAAATTATGAATAATGACCGAGCCATCATAAACGGAACACAAGCCCGACTCAACAGGCCGTTCATAAAACAAACACACACACACGTTCATTTCACAGTGCTAATAAATTTAGCAGAAAAAATCCCTCCCCTCCACAAAAAAACCACAGCAGTCCATCTGTTTCGAATAATTGTTAATTTCCTTTTCTGTCCGGTCCCTATTAGGTTCTCCTCAGAGATATTCACACATTTTCTTTAATTTACCTCCCTCCCATCTGTATCCAATTACCTCCGTCCCCGTTTGGTGGTGGTGTCTGGACTCTCCCGGGCACTTTGTGAAACACCCCCACCTGTAGGCCTACCTTAAGCTAACTGTATGCTTGTTTTATTATCTGCGAGAGGCACGGCTCTCATTCCCTGGGTGCTCTGGGTTTATGTTTGTGGACCTCTGGTTCTGATGGGTCTTCTGGCTCTCGCTTGTAACACCTGCCCCCACACCCCACCCCCCCCACCCCCACCGCCCCCACCCCCTCCCCTACCCACCACCACCCCCGCACATCCCGTCCTCCGTCTGCCTTCCAAGCTAATCCATTAGCTGGCTAAACGGTCCTAGCAGATGTTCCCGGCCTGTAGTGAAGGAATTTGGGCTTATCCTTGTGATCGCCTTTCCCCGGTCATGGCTGGGGGTTTGACAAGCTGAGCAGAGAGAGAACCGCGACAACAACCTGTTTGATTTCATCTAGCGGTAAATCATTGTATTTAGGTCATCCAGGCTCCTGGATGTCATCGCTATTGGTTGCCTTGGTTCCAAAAATGATCTTCATAAGATGTTGTCTGTCACACGGGTGGCTATAGTGGAGAAAGTCATTTCCTGCCCTCTGTATGGTGTCATCGGGGGAGTTGTCTTTCTTTTAAACTATTTTTAAGTGAAGAAGGCTTTTTAAAGTCATGCCATGTTTTCATGTACTTAAAAATATGTTGGTAGCCTTATTCATTATGTTGATGTCACCTGTTTTGTGAATTCATAGACACAATGTCATTGCCTTGGACCAACGTTTTATGTCACCTGGGGTCTGGTTACAGGAATGGAGAAAAGAAAAACAAATAAATCAAGCATGGAAATCCAGTCTATGCATAAAGTGTTAAGTACACTATTAAGATCTAAATAATTTATCTTTGCATAAACACAGTTGCCCAGAGAAGCCGTTATTTACATAAAAGTACAGTATGCTAGAAACATACAGTACACTGCCTGCACATAACAATAAAATAGGCCTAAATCAAACTTAAAGTGACGGGTTCCAGTTGCTCGCACTTAAATTTCATTGGTGCGTTCCTTGCTCTCTTTATAAGTGCAAAAAGGTGGTTGGCCTATAAAAAAAACTGGCCTATAAATCAAGCAATCACATCCAAAAATAAGCTGTGGTTCTGTCATTTTAACAACGGCACTTTGGCAGACTGTACCGCAAAACGTGACAACCTACCAAGGGCTGATATTAAAACAGGCAGACCTCTTTTTTTAGGCCAACACAAACCCTTTGGAAAAACACGTCTTTAAGACCGAAGCGGATCATGTGGCGCTTTTGATTGATAAGTGTATTTTATGACCGCTTTCGTAGAACCAGGGTATTTGAGCGACCAATCCTTTGAGAATGGAACATGCAGCATAATTTACACCCCCCCGTCCCCCCTCTCTAAACACACTGAGCACACTTAACAGGACACAGTCGACGTTGGGGGCACCTGGGGGTTGAACCAAGGATTGAATGACATTTTGGTTAAAAGAGCTGTAATTTACGTTTCTCCCATGCCTGATATTAATACCCAGCTGGCCCGAGCTGTGCCACGGACGCAGCTCTGAAAGGCCAAGCAGGACACAGAGTCATGGGCGATTCAATAAATCCGCCATGGAGGAATGCCCTGCATAACAGAATGTTGGAAGAAGAGATGTGTGTGTGTGTGTGTGTGTGTGTGTGTGTATGTGTGTGTGCGTGTGCGTGTGAGTGAGGAACGTATGTCCGAGCACTATCAATAGAGTACACTACAAATCTGCGTGACTGTGTGGTTATTCCAACGGCATTCTCCACTCCTGTGCTCTCTTTAAAATGTCCAAAACGTCCTGCCGGCGTTAACAGGAGACGCTGCACTCTGGTAGATGAAGTGCACGGCGGAGTCGTGCTCTCCTTTGTTTGGGGAAAACAAAACAAAGCTCAAAGGTTTAACGGTGAGGGATGTTTGCATACCACCAACCTCTCCGACCACCTTTACTCACCTCTTTCACCCTTCAAACCCCGTTAAACAGTGAGAAGATAAACAAGACGTGCTGATCTACAAATAGGATCAGGAGTTTATTTCCATTCTTTTTCAACTGTTTATTTATCTTTGTATGTTTCCTTCACTCATCTATTTTTTCATTTGTCGATAAAGTACCGCCGCCTTACTCAGGGACTCAAAGTAGCACAACACACACTTGAATGTTTAGTTAGTACAGCTTTCATAACGGCAGTGAAGGGTTCTCTGCCGGCGGGCGGAGGTCGAAGGAGGAGTGTCCCTAAAAGGTAGCAATAAAGAGAGCCGGTGCTCTTTTGGAGAATTAAGTGGCCTAGGAAGTGGCGAGGAGACACTGGCAGGTATATGACCGCCTCGCACCACTGACAGTTTGATGACTTTGTGAAACTCAAGAAAGGCCAAGCTGGTTTGTTTTCGAGCACGTCAGTGCACCGGGGCTGTCCCTCAAGACAGCCTCGCTGTTAATCCGCCGGGACTTTGACCTGATCTTTTTCGTGAGTAACCCTCATTGTGTGTGTGTGTGTGTGTGTGTGTGTGTGTGTGTGTGTGTGTGTGTGTGGTTGTGTTTGTCTATGTATGTAGCTGTTTGCATAAATGTGTGTATATGCATCTGTGTGTGTGTTTGTATCTATCTGTGTGTATGTATCCATGAGTGTCAATCTGAGTGTGTGTCTGTGCATCCATCTGTATGTAACTGTTTTTCTTTTCTATCTGTGTATTTATCTGTGTGTGTGTTCAACTGTATGTATGTATCTCTGTGTGTCTATCAGTGTGTATGTATCTGTGTGTGTGTGTGTGTGTGTGTGTGTGTGTGTGTTATGGACCCTGTGTGGGGGGTTGGCTGGGCCTGAGTGGTCAGGGGTCCTACTAATGCGTAGATGTGTGAACCCCACGTGAAGGAACATGGATGTCAGGCCACAGGGTCACATGATACACAGCCCACACATGGCACATGGTGTCAGGGTGTTCTCACATTTCCTCTCTCAGTGGGAGCCGCCATGGAGAGCGCTGGCCTGATCCCGGATCCCCTACTACTGTAATTGCCACATCGGTGTTGGGAGATAATTCATCCAAGAGGGGTTGATGGGTCTTGATGAGGGATGAGCTAATGTCTTATAAGCTGGCCTTGGACCCATGCACCCGCTCCTTCAACATGATAACTTGAGAACGTTCACCGCCTTCGCAATCTGTTCGTGATCTCACGCTATCTTATGCTATCAATGATCCTCCGAACACAATAGACAATCTGGTCATTTAGCAGACGCCTGGCCCTTAAGCAACTCGAGGTATTGTTAATCCATGTTTGACTGCAGACATTGGGGTTCAAACCCATAACCTTTCGGGACACCGCAATGCCCACAATGAATATAAAAAGATGAGATCGAAATCGTGATGTGACTCATGTGGTTTTCGAAACCAAAGAAGGCGCCATGATTCGCACTTCATTTTGTTGAACCACCATCGATGGAACCGTAGACGCACAACTGGGGAGGGGCCGGGGGGGGGGGGGGGGGGAACCTCCTCACCCTGAACCCCAGGAGGTGTTTCCAGCCAAGGGCCAGTGGTGCTAATCCACTGTCCCCACATTCCTCCATGGTTCACAGGAAACTTGTCAGCTCCCCGGGGGCATGGATAGCTGCCTGTCAGAGCCACTTCAGGGCGGATGGATGGAGGGCTTGTTCCAGCACCGCCACATTGCTGTCTCCCCTTCTACAGGAGGGTTAGCTTACAGTGGAAAATGCTAATCGTGCCACGTCGTCCTACTCTGGCTCTTGTCCCCCTTGTCCCAACCCACCCTCCCCCCCCACCCCCCCCCCCCTCCACCCACCCGACCCCTCTGTCCATCATGGAGCTAGTTAAGGGGACTTTGGAGAGCGGAGGACCTTGAGGTGAGTGATGTCCAGGGGGTTGATTGTTTTGACTGGGATATGCCCCCCGTGATTGAGTTTGTGGTTGTTTTCGAAATATGCCGTCCATGCCAAGACGCCACTCAGGAAAGATATGTTGAAATGTCTGGCATTGTCTTTGTAATGTCTTTAATGGGTTGAAAATTGGGTATACAGATAAATATACCCACCAAAAAAAACAGTTTGGTCAGAGTCAAACCAGTCTTTATTTTTGTTTTATCAAGGCAGCTTAAGAGTTGTTTGTTTTGAAGCCAGAGGATAAAGTTATAATATTCAGTATCCTCTTTCAACGTTGTAAAACAAAAGACTAAATAAAAACCAACATGTAGCATGTTAACTTTTTATGTGTCTGTTTGTTCTGGGTATGATTTATGACCGGCGGTTCTGCCGGCATAACACGTTGATCTCTTATCTTAAATATCAGTCAAAATAGCACTCGGTAAGCACCAGTTGACGTGGGCATTGAGCGACACCAGGGGCTTGGTTGTCCCTGGGGGTTGGGGGTGGGGGCGCGGGGGGGGGGGGGGGCGTTCAGAGGTCCGGTTTCAGTGCTGGAAGATTTGGGGGCTGCCAACCTGACAGCTCCACCTGCCCGGTGGCTCTGCCGGCCAGCTGGCCCCCAGGATGATTAACGGCTAGTGTAAACTTACTCAGCAGGGTCTCGGACACATTTGTGCATTCGCTCACACATACCGAGTGTTATGCGACGCTAAAAGCTATTAGTGAACAGGGCGGCCGGGCAGCAGGCAGAAATGACATCCATAAATGTTTAGTAGAGGTGCCCTGTGCAGTTATCACTTTTCAAAAGAGTCTCTTTTTTTTAAAAGAGAGCTCTTTTTACGGCAGGACCTTGATGCTAGAGATCAATGTGGGGAGATTTATACCCTGTAGCATGTGGGGCATTAACCCCTAAAATCTGAATCCTATACCGGCCTTGGGCACTCACACACCTCCCACCCTACCCATGGTTCCTCCATAAAAAGAAAATGACATCATAAAGTGAAAACATGGAGTTGATATGGGACTCCTCTGGCCTAATTCCCCACAGCTCATTGATACCTTTGATTTGCCTTTTCAAGGCCGGAACTCTGTTAACAAGCTTTGGTATGGATCTTAAGAATCTGCAACTCGTCCTACTATCTTATCAACTATCCGTCTTCTTACAAGAATAGTTCCACAATTAATAAAGCAAATGGTTTGCCACAAAGAATACAATATACTGAAGAAAAGCTAACATTTCATGTTGTCATGTTCAGTGGATAATGTTAGAAGTTAGTTCAACCGTTACCTGAATTTGGCAAATTGGGACATTTGGATATATTTGGGAATATCAATGTAAATCTGAACTAAAAACAATATTTGTATTCTGTAGGCGTACATTTCTTGGGGAAATGTGTGTGGGTGGACAATTTTTTTTTTTTTTTTTTGGGGGGTTTGCATAAGGCATTGCTAATTCCTGTGGCACAGATGGATTTGAGTGTTTGTACATGGAGCCTTAGTTTCCACAGGGCCATTATTTCCTCGCTAATGACCTGCTAAAACCATTGTGGCTAATGTATGGGGTCTTGCCTCTCAACGACCAATAAAATGAAACGCTTCACAAGGGTTCCAAAGGCACATTATCGCCACCAATGTGAGTTCATTCTACAACACAATCCTAGTTTGAAATGCAAATTTAACTGCGGCCCCCTTCATTTTTCAACCAAGTCATAAGTTATATATTGACAAGAAAAGCCTGAATGCAGGAGCTAGTTAACATTCTGAATGGAGTCTTTAGCAAACAGAAGGATTTCGCCACCATTTCGGAAAAAGGGCCGCAGGCCAACGGTTCGGCTCCCAATTCATTTCTACACACTATTTATATCAGTCCTCCATGTAAGTGCAACATTTCCTAATTACATTCGTCACCAAAGCCCCCTACTTAAGTTCTCCCAGTATATTCATTATCCTGCTAACCAGGTCTAAATTATTAAACCTTTAGCGATATGGCCTCTGAAAAGGGATGTTTATTTCCCCCACAGAGACTCCATGCTATACATTAGCAGTACAAATTAAGTAATACTTTACCTAGGCCTGTTGTTTCCTTCAATAGCTCCCCCTCACTGAGATCTATCCTCGCAGTCCGATGGCTGGTGGGGGTCTCAGGGGGAAGGGCTGTAGTTCACTTTAATGAAAGAGCGTGTGGCTGGTAATGGTTTAAATGATACATTTGTGCCAGAGTCAAAGACAAAATGCGACTGAGGAAATTGGCGAAAACAGCATAATTCACCATCCCGGTGGGGCATGATATCATCGGACACCGTGTGGTGAGACTTCTTAAAGGCGCCGGACACAATTAATTGTTGTAATTCTTGGATGACATATGTGGGTCGGTAATAGAAATGGAGCAATATATGGTAAAGTCTATCAGACTTAAAGGTTAATTACAATATCTACAGTGGTCCTACCCTTTTATGTGGAAATTGGTTGTTATTAATCAACTTTAGAGCGTCTTGCAACAGTGTATGTTGGGGACTACAGTAATGGACTGAAAGCGTGCTAGCTCTGTCTTTAAAGGACACTTAAGTATCCCTTTTATGTGGATATTATTGGGCAATTGTCAAGGAATACATTAGCTAACGAAACGCATTTACGCTTGAATAAATCGTATCTGATTTGATAGGAAGAAAGAAGATTATAGAAGGAGAGAGAGTGATTGGCATAATTAACAATAACTGTACAGCTGTCACTCAAAAGTAGCCAGTTGAATTCAATGCAAGGAATTTAAATCCACTTGAATGACGACCTGAATAATAACCTTTTCAGTGCCGAAAGTAGCCTTGATATAAACAGAGCACAATAGCTAATGCTTTTTCTCAAAGCGAAGGCAATTAAATTAACAAACTAAATGTGAGGGCTGGAAGGAAGGGAAGAGTAAAACATGGGGGTGGTGGTGTTGGTCGGGCTGGGGAGGTCTTTACAAAGCGAAAGTGACTGATGATACACCGAGTGAAGACGTACACAAAGGTAACAATTGTCATGGAATGCAGGCTTGGTATTTACCAGAGAGAGAAAAGGTCCGGGTACCCTCGTGCCCTTATGTCTGGGCCCCGCCGAATAAATCCCCCACTGATCGCTAATTGCGTGATTCTTCTTGTCTGCATCAACTTGAGCCAGACAGGTTATTTCAGCTTGTTATCGGGAACGCATTTATCCCCGTTGAATTATTACTGCGCCAGGGCCTCTGGTGAAACACAAACACTAGTGAATCTTATGGAGTTATGGGAAGGCCTCTCCTCATTAGATGGCCAATCGACTGGCGGAGCGGAGGGTCCGATCGCGGGCCTTTATTGAGTGCTAAGGAGACACGGAATGACATTTACATCTCGTGCTTCTTCATGACTGGCTGAGGGGGAAATGGCCGCTATAGATTCCCCCTGCTCTGAAAGGCCGCCGCGTGGCCGATCAGGCACGACGAGACTTCATCTCAGAGCGATGCTTCACAGATGTGTGGGCTCTGCTGTTTTTTTTTTTAACATCTGGGAAACAAATACAGAGGCTGGAAAATAGTGACGTGGTTATCCAATGTGTTCATCCAATGTGTCATTTTGTAGCGATGCCGCGACGGCGTAGACAACCGGTGTTGCTGAAGAAAAAGCAACACTCTCCTCCACTATCCACAACCTCTCTCTCTCTCTCTCTCTCTCTCTCTCTCTCTCTCTCTCTCTCTCTCTCTCTCTCTCTCTCTCTCTCTCTCTCTCTCTCTCTCTCTCTCTCTCTCTCTCTCTCTCTCTCTCTCTCCACCACAACACAAAACATGTAAACAAGGCAAGTCATCACATCTCATCTCAGGCCGTATTGACTTATTGAGCAGAGGCAGAAGGATGCCCCATTGTGCATGAAGCACCCTCATCCTCTTTCCCCCCCCACACATCCGACAAAAACACAATAGGCCCCTACTTCTTAGGTGCTCTTTTCATTCAGTGGCAATTACAATCCACACCTGGCAGACAGAGAACACATCCCGGTGCCTTAACAACGTCGCAGAGGAACTCCCTCTTCCAAACTACCCTCCCAAATTGGCTCCGCAGCCGCAACCCAATTAGAGTTGAAATATGGTAACCGTAGCAGCCATTATGGAGCCGTGGAGAGATGGCAGAGGGAGAGCGTTGAAGGTTAGCAGGGTGTAGGCCTTGTGAAGTGATACGTTATGTTGACTAGTGCTTACACAGCAGAAAAAAACGGGGAGCTTCACCAGGAAGTAGTGGGGGAGACGGGGGAGTGGGGGGGAGAGGAGGGAGAGGAGGGAGACGCAATTGGGGAGGCAAAGAGTGGACAAATAAACGCTCGTGGACAGATCTCCTGAGAACATGTATTACGGTGTCTGAGGAAGAGAGATTGCTGATTCGGCCTGGGGAGTTGACTACCGTATGGTAACTGTTGTTTGTTGTTGTGGTGTGCCCGTAATAGCATTACTGCATATTTCCCATGCATTATTAAAATTGTTGTTTACATGTTGTTTAGTCATCTAAATTACATGTAAACAAACACCAGTTCGACAGCTTTTGCTTCATTTGTACACGTTTGTGTGCATGGCTATTTGCAACGGTTTACAGTGATTCACTGTACCCAGATGTACAAGCTGTTACTTTCAGCTACAAAGGCTATAGTATTTAACACAACAGTATTTAAAGAACTAGATAATAAAGTATTCATAAGCACGACTTTTTTTGAAATTATTTCTTATTTAATCCTACATCCAACAACATTTAATCCAACAACATTTAAGAAAATAAGTAAGCATAGTGGTGATAAGTGCATTCACTGCTTCCGCCTGTAACACAAAGAGAAAGTGGAATAGTGTTTTCTTGTACCACTCATCATCTCAATGTCGGAAGATTTCGACAGAGCTATCGGAAACCAGCCTCCCCTCCCCACCCTCCTCCCCTTTTCATCAGGCTGCACGTCTGTAGTCTACATGTGTTCTTGACACTCGGGGTAAGTAATGTTCCCCGTGCCAGCAAAGGATTTTGATTTGATACAAGCATTCAAACCTGTCTGCTGTGAGCTATGGCTATCTGTCTGCCTGTACCAGAATTGATTCCCTCTGGGCCTTAAATGCAGAGCATGCAATGCAACCCAAGGACGTCCCCACCCCCCCCCCCCCCCCCCCCCCAACCGAACTCGCTCCACTCCCCCCTCCCCCACCCCTGTCTGGCCACATAATGACAATCGTCTTTAAGGAATAATAGCCTCACTGTCGCTCTTTGAAAAAGTTACCAAGTTACTGCATGCAATAATGAATTCCTGGTCGATGACACATTGATAGATTCCCATTCTTCAGATGGGACACCGTAGCCACACTTTAATTGACAAGAAATGAAATTGGGTGGTGGTATGGTGTGTGAGAGAGAGAGAGAGAGAGAGAGAGAGAGAGAGAGAGAGAGAGAGAGAGAGAGAGAGAGAGAGGATAGGAGGAAAGGATAAGCAGGAGGGAGAGAGGCAGGGAGGAAATAAGCGAGAGGGGGACTAAATTCTGTGTGATCAGCAAGGTTTCAAACAATCATTGGGGAAGTGAAGTCCCTGCCATATCTATAAGTCATCATGTTTTATAGTCCATTAGCATCTGCAGAGAAGGGGCCGCATGGAGCGGCCCGGCTTTTTGTCGGAATTAAAATGTCAGAGAAGAAGAAATAGAACAAAACAGGGAATCCACAATTAATTACCTGGCCATAAAAATTCAATAATCTGGCAGTGGTAGTGTTTTCGGCACTGCAGATGCCCTGATCACCGGCAAGCGGAATAGAGCGCATTCATCTCGCCAAATTAGATTTCTAATCTCGAAGTGTGGAAGTACATACCGGAGATAGAGAGAGGAAAAAAAGGAGGAGGAAGCATTTCAGTATCAGCAAGATTGTATACACCTCGTATTTTCCTATCCTAGCCACATCGGTATAAGCAAAATCCCTGCATCTCAAATAGCCAAAAAGACAATGTAAAACAATCTAAATATGCAATCCAATCAGTGAACAGGCAAATTTTCCTCTTCGTTCCTAGGCCTATCTAGATGACTTAAAACATGGCTATCTGAAATTAAATCACATTACAGAGCATGGATCACAAGGCGGTCAATCGTTGGTTGTCAATACTGAATTTATAACATTAGCCCGGGGTCATCACGGCTGGTGATTTTCAGAATAATACATTACCTAGGGATTCACCTTGTATGTAGAGATGCAGCGATTTAATTATCATTAATATATAGGAGAGGATACTATGTAATGTAGCTTTCATTGAATTCTTCTCAGGAAGGAAACTGCTGCTGATGGGGTTGCACCAGCGTCCCAATAGAGAGAAGAGCCAAGCAGGCTTGAAAAAGAGGCGATTCATTGGGTTGATTGCTGTTTTGCACATATTACCACGTTTACCAGATGAAACATGTGCCTCAGGTACTTAATGGGAAAACGCTGACTGTGAATTACAGCACTTGTGAGATTAATGGAGTGAGAATCTCCAGCATCTCAGAGATGATGTTTACATTTGTAAAATCAGTACTCAATCAAAAGAAAAAACTACTTATCTTGATTAAATGACTCATTTGAACATGGTAATAACACTGTTATTGGTTAAGGAAAGCAGAGGAATTCCCGGTAAGTCTCCTTGGAAAAAGGTATTTGCTCAATTAATAAATAACAAATAGAACAATAGGAAAGCAACTATAATCACCAGAGCCTTCTTCTTTCCCCACAAACTTCAACAATTTCACCAAAAAAAATGAAATTGCTAACCTGCAACCGAACAAAAGGGAGGTAGGTTCAAAATAAAAATAAAACGTGCCTCATCCTTTCTCCCGGGGCTTCTGGGAAGGCAGCGCCCCAAGATTATATAAAGGGCGAGGAAGAGTCGAGGAAGAGTGGTTTTAATTTAAGGAATGCAGTGCTCTATATTTTACACTGCCGCTGTTGTCTCCCATTATCTTGGTAAACATCCCGGGTACTAATGTGATGTATCGTCGGGCGGGCGGCGGTCTCATCCTGCTCGGCGGCGTGATTGATGAACGACGGCGAGATGAAACGGGGACAGGGAGATTTATGGCGCACCGGCACATAGAATATGCATGACTATCTGTGGCACGCTGAAGGCTGCTCTCCCTGCCGCTGATATGCTGAAGGAGAGGTCTACTAAATGAAATGTCGAGGGAGGGTAAATCTCAGTACATGAAAATCCCCCCCCCCCCTCCTCTCCACCACCGCTGCCAGCAGCAGCACCACCACCACCACCACCACCACCCACCTTCTCCCATGCTGATGGGTGTGTGGTGTGTAGCTTGCAAGCGTGGAGGAAGTATTTTGACTTAAAATACATGATTTTATTTGGGATCACTTAAAGATTTAATTTATAACTACGGCAAAATACGTGCTAACAGTGTACACTTTGTCATGTTCCCCATAAGTATACAGCGACGGGACCGGAGCCTGTATGAGTGTTGCAATCGATCCCATGCAGGTACTTTCCTTGGTTTATTCTACCTCTCTACGTCTTCTGCTGTCAAAATAACGCTGGCCTCTTCCGTTTCACGCGGTTTATAGAGCGCGCTCCACTACGTCTTTGTCCGCACACTGATCAAGGTTTAAAAAGGTGCGACAGTAATTCTCAGGAGCCGAGTGCGGCAGTTTGTCTCGGGCTGTACAGTAATTCTGTCTCGCGTCTGATTTAGTTATAATACTCATTGGCATCTCGGAGTGCTTTGAGCAGTCAGCTCCTGACTGATCGATAGGACGTCATCGTAAATCCCTCCCTCCGCCCCCAACCCCCGGCGGTCTTTATTGATCTTCGATGGAGCATTTGGCCTGCCTCTCTGCATATGTCACCCCTCTCAGCCCACCCGCGCTAAGTACAACACATATTTTACCAACAAAGGGCGTTATGCTATGCAGATCAGGGGGCCATATTGTTATCCGCTTTAGTGAATTACTACTGTGCCAGTGTGACTTCTACAGCACCCCAGAGAGCGTTTGGTTCTCTATACCCCGTCAAATAATAAATAAATAAATAAATATATATATATATATATATATATATATATATATATACATACATACACACAGAGGTCATAAATAACAGTAATGCACCGAGGACAGATCGGTCACGGGTAAATGTTTATCTACTCCCCACTTGATCTGACTGCTTGCTTGCTTATCTTATTTATTAATGTATACCTCTCAGGCTCTAAAGAGGCCGGCGTCACAATGGACTTGACGGTGCACGGTAGCTCACAGCAGAGTCAAAGCCAACAGGCCACTATTGTTGACTATTTGCTGGTTTAATCAATTAGCAGACACAGTGAATATTAAGGAGCACATTTGGGAATCCCGCTCAGGGATTGAGCTGGATCCTGCCAACAGGTAGACTCTGGACCTCAGGGTTTGAAACCCAAGCACCTTTTAGCTCTTAGTCAAACACCCTAACCTTTCTAGACTATTCTTGTAGGCTAGTTATATACTACATTTAGCTAGCCAAAATAAGGACAACGGACAACATGTCTGCTACCATAATATTTCTGCCCATTCAGCACCTACACATCCCTGAAAGGCGGTATCCCTCTTCTGTATTCCTTCTCAAGGTTTGTCGCCTTGGACTTACCCCCACAGGGCTTAGGGTGAGTGGGGGGTCCTTCACGTGTCTTATAAAGCCCTTTGAAACTGCAACTTTGATTAAGGGCCCTACAAATACAACTGAGGTAACTTGACCATAGGAGTAATACACATCTATATCGAATACCCAATAGACGGTACAGGGAGTGTATTCACCATGTGGGTGACCCCCCCCCCCCCCGCTCCCTCTTGCGTCATCCGTGCCCTAAACTAGAGGACTTGGGGCCCGAGAGGTCGGGCGGAGCCAACACAACCCAACCAGCCCCTCCAAGACATGACTCACTCTATGAGCATGTGACAGTGGCACGTGTCCAAGCAGCATCTGCAAGGTGGAACAATGAGTGGACTTGTCATCTCGTAATTGTAATTTAATAAAGATCTCACATGGTGTCAGCCGTGGAGGTGGGGCGGGTGGTGGTGGTGGTGGTGGTGGGTGGGGGAGGTGGGGTTAACTGGCAGCCAGAGAGGGCTGGGGAGCTCACTGCGATGGTTAATGCAATTGTTCTGGTCAGTCGGTGCCTGTCACAAATCAAGCTGAAAGTTAGGTGACAGGTATAGGAGACCTAGCGGCCACGTCCCAAATTCTGGAGCGAGGCCAAGTCGTGGGTCTATTGTGCTGAGTAGGTTGGATAGGAAGCCACGCGATGTGCCGACCAATCAGAGTGGTTTATTGGGGAGGAAGGAGGGGAGCTTCAGGTTTGTACAAAAATGTACTGTCCTGGAGACAAGGGTTTCTAGGCCTATTAAAGGCATATGTTGCAGAGAGATTCACATACATTTATTCAAATGTACGCCCAATATGGAAATCATATTCCTTATCAACTGTGGGTAAGGTTAAGATTTACTGTTTTTATTCCAGACAATTTTACCTTCAGCCTCTCAGGAGAAAAAAAACAACAACAAAATGGTAGACTGTGGGGAATGAAATCGCCTGTCCTTCACTGACACCGCCATCATCAGCACCACTCCTCCCTAACTCATTCCTCTCTCTGTTCTCATGGTGATGTATGGGGTGTTGTGTGACAGGGGGGGGGGGGGGGGGCTCCAAAAAAAACCTCTGGACATGCCAAAATACGTTTTACAAGGGCTGCTCTAATCAGCCCGGCTGCCAGAGGCCCATAAATTGCCCTTTGCTGTGTGTCTCCAGCTAATGAAAGACTGCTAAACCATGGGTGCTCATAGCTTTGCAGTGGAGTGGAAGTCGGGATGTATAGATGGCCGTGCTCCCAGGCCTGGAGTACTCTTTAAAAGCTCTGTGGATGAGAGTAACTAACAGTGATGGCCGCTGTGTCAATCTAACCGCAGTGTTAATTTATGCCTCTGTTTAAATGCATCTCGGTTTTATGTTGGCAAATGTTTACGTATACCTTTAAATTGTGTGCAATGAATCTCTTCTTCTGAATTAACTACGCGGCGTTGCTGTGTGTGTGTGTGTGTGTGTGTGTGTGTGTGTGTGTGTGTGTGTGTGTGTGTGTGTGTGTATAGGCCTTACCGTACAAACAGCATACTGGTTAGCATCATAGGGACAGGAAAGCTGTCGGGCCAGACATTGTTTACGATAATTACAGAGTGGAGAGTTGATGCTCTCTCCGTGTTGAGTTCTTAAAATAATTTGAGATGATTCAGGATGTAAGTGTCACTATTTCACTGTCACCACCTGGAAACAGGAGTGTGTGGGGGAGGGTGGGGTGGGTGGGGGAGTTGTTTTGTCCTTTTTCCTCTGAGTTTTTTTTAAATCCCAGACGTAACCTCTAACGTCCTCTGTCGACGGGAAACGCAGTTTATCAACTGAGTGGGTGTGTGTGTGGGGGGGGGGGGTGACAACGGTGAAGGTGATGTATGCAGTTCTGTGCCCTCCCCAGATAACTCAAGTAGCATGAAGCCCTGATACAACACGGTTCCTACATTCCCCCCCCCCATGTCCAAGAGTGAAATAAACTCTCAAATAAAATAAAAAAATAATAAGGATGCTGATAGAATGAAACGATTCCTGGAGCATGTGTCCTGAAATCCTGAGATGCCTTGGGAGAAGGCTTCCTCAAATGACATTTTCAGAATATGATAAAGTCACTTTGCCGCGTCTCGTAGAGATAAAGAGTTAAAAACACAGCCTTCACCTTGAGAATGTGCATGTCTTCCTCTGAGGAACATTTTTTTGTAAAAGAAGAAAAAAGTGTATGCTTTTATTTTGTAAATGAACAGAGGGAAGCATGTGTGTGAGGCCTCCCTGTGCTCTAAGAGCGCGTGCAGGCATGTGTTTGAAAATTGTTTATTAAGTGTTGTTGGAGAGCTAGCTGTTAGAACACATGCTCGGGGTCAACATGTGGTTCCTGTGTGTAAGGATGAGCACATGGTTAAAGTATGTTGTGTGTGTTACACCGCAAAGCAAACATAGCTCCTATTTATTAACACGACTCAGACTTCTTCCTAGGATGGTTAGTTTAATAGAAAAAAATTGTATTAAATATATCCAGGCTTAGATCTTTTCTGTGAAATACAAAACTATAACTAAACAAAACTATAGTAATATAACATTTATAGGGATGTTCTTGATTATATAATCTCCTAAACAGGAAGTTGGTCCAGGCTTTATGGGCATTTACTTCCTGCCATCTTAGGCCACCTCTGATAAAATGCCCACAGAGGGGAAATCTCCTCACCAGTGTTAGGCTGTAACTTGTGTCCATGACACCCAGAATAAGCAGCCAGTTGTTTATCCCAAAGAGGATAAACACACACGCACACACTCACACACATGCAAACCCAGCAAACTCATGCACACTAACATACCAACACAGACATACACACACTCACTCACTCACTCACTCACTCACTCACTCCCTCACAGATACACACACACACACACACACACACACACACACACACACACACACACACACACACACTGAATGGTGTGCCTCTGCTCTGGCAGGCCAGTAAGCAGGCGCTGGGTGCCGACTCTGGCAGTGCTCTGTCTTATTTACAGGACATTTGTTGTACTTGACATTCATCACGGCTGCAGGGCCATGAACTTCATGCAAACGCCAGCCAAGCATTCAGCGCCCAGGGCCCTGGGGCCCCCCTGTCTCGGCATCATCACAAGTCTTTTCACGCTAAGATAAATCACTTCAACCGGACCCCGAGCACAACACGCACACACAGACGGAGGGGAGAGGGGAGGGGGCAGGGAGAGGGAAGGAGGGAGAGTGAAGGAGGGAGGGAGAGTTGGCGGGAGGGAGGAAGACGGAGACTGCTTCAAAGGTGAAGCAGAGAGACACCGAATGATGCAGATGGAGGCAGAGCAGTAAAAAGACAGATAGAGATATGTCCCAGGACGAGGTGGAAGGAAGTGAGGATAAGAGGAGAGAGACTGGAAGAAAGAGGAAATAAAGTAAACAAGTTGCCCTATAGATGAGGTAGAAGGAAGGGAGGGAGAGGGAGATAGACAGAGGGAGAGGGGAGGTGGGGGGGCGTCAGAGGGATCCCACCCCCTACCCCCTGGGGTTAAGGGTATCCTTGCTGAGTCTTGTTAATTGTGTGGCCGTCGCACACAAATATCACTAACCATTATGAAGGCGAGCGTATGTCTGGCCTAAATGCTTGTCAGGTTTCAGTGGGATGTAAATAATGCGGCCCCATCATGCCCTATGGAAGGGAGGCGATGGCCACAGGATACAAACCCAATCTTTGTTTTTATTACGGTCCCACACACGGAACGTATGACCCCCCGAGGTGTCGGCAAAGGCTTGTGTGTGTCTGTCTGTGCGGGCTTGTATGTGGGAGAAAAGATTAAACTCTTTTACTGCTTGGAAGTTGTTCTCTGTGTGTACAGTGTCTGTGTGCACAGTGGGCCCATTGTATAGATTCACTATGTATAGCAAAACACGCTCTCTGCACAATGCTACAGCTTAACTGTTCCAATGCATCTGCTGTATTGGCGGGGACTGGGGCTGGTCATTGGTGAGCATTGGTAATTGGTTAGCATGTATTATTATTATTCTCTATCATCTGTAATGGGTTTCAGTCTGTTATTCAGTGTGTTCTGATGCCAATTGATGAGGAGTATTATTCAAAACACACCCTCTGTCCTTGGTTAGAAACATATCTGTACTTTGAGTAAGTCTGTTATGCTTCATCTGTGCATTGAATAGGAGCACATCTGTCCTTTGAGTAAGTCTGTTATGCTCTACACAACCATAAACACATTTTATTGTACCACACACCTCTAAAGTACATCAGGGATAGATATCGTTTAACTCATCAATAGATATAGTTCACCGCTCGGCATGCCCACGACTCAACCTCTAGAATATTCTCCGGCTGCATTTAAGAAAGAAAGCCCGATAAACGTTGGAAGAAATGATAACCAGATACTGGAGATCCTGACAGTTGGAGTCAGTCAGTGTCTGCGACTGCAGCGGGAAACATAAACTGGACAGGTATTAAGCGTGGCGTCAGTGCAAGATGATAAATGTGTCTCAGAACTGCTCCAACGCGGAGGCAGCTCTCTGGGCAATATATCCAGCTGCAGTCAGCGCCAAATTATAAATCAGCCCTCTTTCCGTTCGCCGTGATCCATTGCTATTTATCGACAATAATTTACAGAAGTGGTTTACAGATGCTTTGTACTCGGCTGGGCAGTAATTTACAAACCGTATAAAACGCGGTTGTGTGTTTTTTTTTTAATACCGAACCTGGCAACATGGTAGCCAAGCAATCTGAAGGAAAAATGAGACTGCTGGTGAAAGCTCATTGATTCCCATGGTTGATGTGCATTTCTACGGCGTCAGGCTTGGTGCTGAAGGATGGGTGGTAGGGCTGCTTTTTCGCTCTTTTTTTTTCCCCACATCATATGCAGGGTTGCAGGCTGCAGGGTTTCAACCACAGTTTCAACTCCTCATTCACATACAATGCACGTCATCCCAACCACAAAAAAACCACAACAAAGGACTTCCCTGAATGGAAGTTAATTACTTCCCTTATAATAAATTCAACACAGCAAACAACTGAGCTTCAAACCCAACCGAAAACAAGTAACGTGTTTTTGGTGAAAACCCAAAGGCGTCGGGTTTGATCCAACAGCCTAACCTGTAGGCATCCCAGAGCAAGACGCCACAGCCCTACGCCATTACATTCACTGTAGGTTTCTTTGGAAAAAAGATAAAAGCCTCCACTAAAATGACTAAACGCCAAATTGTAAAGAGAAAACGAAAAGCAAGGGTGTGTGTTGTTTTTGGGGTGTGTGTTAGGGTGCTTTGTGTGACCCGTAGGTAGGCTGTGGTGAGTCCTTTTTCCTTCCCCTCCTGGTTCCTCTGTGAGGGGGAACAGCGGAGCAGGGACCAGGTGTATTAATGAATGACAGAGCTGGCTTGCTATCAAAGGTAAACATGATTTAGTGATATTCCCTGTGTCTTTGTTAAGGAGCCAACTGTCAAATGCTGGTAAGTGGGGCTGTGGCCCTCGTCAACGCCTCAGGCATACGTGTGTGTGTGTGTGTGTGTGTTCATTGGAGCGTGTGTGTGTGTGTGTGTGTGTGTGTGTGTGTGTGTGTGTCTGTGTCAGTGTATTGGTGTGTGAATGTGTTGTGTGCCTCTGTGGTTGTGCATGTGTGTGTGTGTGTGTGTGTGTGTGTGTGAGAGAGTAAAAGCATGGGATAGGGGCCTTGTGGGTGTGTTTATGCGTGTGTGTATTCATTGCTCAATACTCACTCACATATACAGTGAAAAGTTCAATTATCACGTTCTGTATCATGTCTCTGCTTCGTTGCATGGTTGAATGTGTGTGTGTGTGTGTGTGTGTGTGTGTGTATGTGTGTGATTTGGGTGAGTGGTGCTCAGCCATGTGGAGTAGACATGAATAAACAGGCGCATGGAGCTGGGGCAACAACCTGCAGTATCTGTCTTCTGTATCTCGCCTGCTGATTGGGAACTGGC
This sequence comes from Micromesistius poutassou, assembly GCF_964030765.1. Classification (NCBI taxonomy): domain Eukaryota; kingdom Metazoa; phylum Chordata; class Actinopteri; order Gadiformes; family Gadidae; genus Micromesistius; species Micromesistius poutassou. The sequence goes on from NC_140277.1 coordinate 8,335,602, forward strand.
TCCACCACGGCCCGCGGCCCCCCAGAACAAACCAAGCGTCTCTGGAAGAGTCCTCATAAACCAGAGGTTAAGAAACACATTTGGATAGCAGGAGCACAGACGTACACGCACGCGCACGCGCGCACACACACACACACACACACACACACACACACACACACACACACACACACACACACACACACACACACACACACCATCAATTGAAGAGCAAATTTTACAATTCCCGGAGCAGATTGATGAGAAGATAAAGCCTGATAAGCAAGCTAAACTGTCTGGAGTGGGACACACACTTTACTGCTCTTATTTATAGGACCTAAAGCGCTGAGCAAACGGCAGGCACGTCCGCCGCGAGCCAGGGTCAACTGATCCACGGGATAAGCCCCCTGGTTCAACTATTTGCGAACCGACACAGCTGGTTGAAATAAGCTGTTTCAAACGCAGAGCAGATAGGGACAAGTGACCAAGCACTGGGAAATGACCAACGCGTGCTGAGTGTTGATCACAATGACGTCAGCCAAGGCACTCATACGATTTTGTGCGTTTTTTCGAATGCAAACGGACATTACAGGAAGAAAGCACAGAGTGGTTTTAAAGATTAGTCGAGCACAGAACATCAGAAAGAGAAAAGTTGTGAACCCCTGGAGAATGATGTTGGCAAAGGAGCGAATAAGAACAGATTACACAAGGAAGACAAACACACAAGGGCTAAAGGAGTTGATCACGGAGTAAGTCATGACCAACTGCTACAATGGTCTAGACCAGGATTATTCAACTAGCGGCCCGTGGGCTGAATACGGCCTTCTAATTTTTTTTCTGGCCCGCAAGAGGTTGCCTGCAAACCCCCTAAAAAAAGCAAAAACTTTTTTTTTTTTTTTTTTTTGGTTTGCATTCGTTTTATTGATCATATTACAGTGTAATATGATCAATAAAATGAATGAATTAAATCTGTCATACACATGCCTATAAGGCTCTGTCTGCACCTGCTATTGGCTCAGTCAAGCGCACGTTGCATTTTATGCTGGCGGGCCACGGAGAAAGTCACTTAAGCTAGGCTAACAACACACTTCAAGATGTCTCTCTCCAAGCCAAAAAAACGTATGATTGATTGTGAAAATCGGAGGATGGGGGGGGGTGATGAAATCGATAGACTAAGGACAAAGAACCTATAGACATCACTTAATTCTCTTATCAGAGTGATTTAGGGGAAGAGGAGGATGTTAAATAACTGTAAATCTTTATCTATGACTCGGGGGGTGCTTTATGGCAGTTCTAGAAGCGTCTGCCAGACAGAATGTCCATACCTCTCGCCGACTGCGCAATTTATGGCTTTATTACCCTTTGTCTTAAAGAGCGGGAAGAGACGCAGCAAGGGGGGGAGGGGGGAGATAACAGGCCCGGGTCCCCCCCCCGCACCTCAAAAATCAGAAAAAATTTAAAAGCTAAAAAGCAAAAAAGCAGGTGAGGAAGAAGGAGAGGAATGGCGCACTGTCGCTCCGCCTGACAGCTTTATGTTCCCCGGAGCCGGGCTTCTGTTTTTGAGAGGGAGAAGGTTGGTGGGGGGTCTGCAGGGTGGGACGGTGGTGGTGGGGGAGAGGGAGACCTCCCTCATTGACACCCCCACTGACACCCCCCCCCCCCTCCACCCTTTATTTTCACGGTGCTCCTTCCTCTTACCTATCTCCTATCTTGTAATCATCTGGAATACTCCGCTCCCTCCCTGACTTATCTCACAATGATCACGTTTACCTTGATGTTCCCATCATGTTCAACCCCCACCTGCCTACCAGCCACCCCTCCACAGAGGTCAAGAGAAGGACTGGGGGGGGGGGAGGGAGGGAGGGTGAGCGAGAGAGAGGGTGGGGAGAGAGAGAGGAGGCAGGGAGATTGAGAGATATTAGGGAAAGGGAGTAGGGAGAGAATGTAAGGGAGAGCAGGAGATAGGGGTGATTGGTTAAAAGAAGAAAAATAAGAGAGAGAGAGAGAGAGAGAGAGAGAGAGAGAGAGAGAGAGAGAGAGAGAGAGAGAGAGAGAGCGAGAGAGAGAAAGAGAGAGATGATTGGTTAAGAGATAGAGCAAGAGAGAGATGGAGATAGGTATGTGTGTGGCCGGGAGGGGGGGTGATTGGCTAAGAGACAGAGTAAGGGAGAAAGAGAGGAAGGGAGAGGTGTGATCCGCTCAGAGAGAGAGAAAGTGAAAGGTAGAAATAGAGAGGTAGGGGGGGATTGGTTAGGCGATAGAGCAAGGGAGCGAGAGCGAGAGCGAGAATGAGAGATATTTTACAAGCGAGTCATGAGTTCTTCTGGACCGGGCAGATGCTTCCTCATGTTTTCTGGAAGGCCTGACAAGTGGCTTATTGTTCCCCGTGATAAGGCGACAGTGTTCCCAGTAATGGGAATTAGAAGCAGGGTGTAAGTCAGGGAGACGCAGGCCCAGACTGAATCAATAGATAATGGGAGATTCCTCTTGGACGCTAAAGGCATGGTTATTATCTGAGGCCATTAAAAGAAAAGCAAGCAAGCATGGCCCCTTATTTATCTTCGGTTGTGGGGGGGGGGGGTGGGGGGCACGAAGGCTGTTATAGTGTCAAGGCTGGACGACATTTCTGGTACACTTTGCATGAACCCTGGGCATGAAGGCCCCCATAATATTACCAGATGCAAAAAAACATTTGGGCCCCCAGACCATGTTTTGAAGCCGTTTGGCAGGCCCCGTTGTTGACTTAATGGGTGACACCACGCTGGGACATTATGAAGGCATGCCACTTACTCTGTGAAGAAGAGGAGCAGGCCCGTTTTAGACATTGAATGAATCGCTCGGTTGTGTTTGTCGTTTAAATAGCATTGCACTCGATTTTAAAATGGTGGCGTTTTCTTTTTTTTTGCCCGAATAAGTACAAACCCGTTTTTGTATTCTTTGTTGTGGCAGATAATATTTCATAACTTTGAGTGGCATAGATTGCCGGAAGAAATGTCAACTGTTATACATTTTTCGGATGACAATCTAAAGTGTTATGCTGTCAGTAGTTGTGTTTTTTTTTTTTTTGTAGGACGACTTAGAGAAGCGTTAATGGAACATAATAAAACTCGCCGTTCGGGTTATCCAAGTAGGTTACACCCGAAAAACTATTTGACCTAGTTACATGTATTAGTGTCCTCCTACGGTATGGAGCTCCGTGCAGTGATCACAGAGTGATGGCTCTCCTAAAGGTTAATCACTGATTGACGACAGCTAGCCCAACAACAAGTGGCAGGTAACCAGACAGTGGGTTGTGCTAGAAAGATCCAAAACATCAAAATAGATTTCATGGATCATAAACACAAGAGACTGTCTGGTCTGTACTCAGACTTTAAGACGGCAACATTTTTGTTGTGTTGGAGCCAAACACAAAATGCGGTGGGTTTTTGAGAAATGTGGCATGCTCAAGCGGAACAGTATAAATTATAATAACTCTTGTATAATAATAATTCTTGCCTGTCTTCTTAGTACAATATGTGCCATGAGGTGGATATTCCCAGCCAAAGCATTTTACAAGAACATTAAGGGCATATACTCTGTGGATTGGGTGTATGAACTCCAATTTGAACTCCTAACCTCTTGGTAGTGTTATTGCCTTGCCTGTTGGAGTATGAGTACGATGAGAGGTTATTGTATCGCATTAATAATCTGTCTGTACTATAAAATACAGAGAAAGCGACGGATGGTAAATGTTGGTCGTATACCGGAACGACCAAAAGGAAATAAAGTAAGAACGAGAGATTAGAAAAAGAGAAAGGTTTTTGCTTTTGCGCTTTTGCGTTTTTGTTCAGAGGCCGCATCTTCCTGAAGCCGTGTCGCAGAGATAGAGAGAGAGAGAGAGAGAGAGAGACCCCCCCTGCATCTTTGGAATACATCAGCCATTATCTTTTTCTCTTTTGTTTGTTTGGTGTGAGTGGTTGGTGAGTAGTTATTATTTACCGCTGACATGCGACACCTCAATGTATTCAGCTCTTGCCCCCTACATTTTAGAAGCGGGCCACTATTGCGACCATCCCTTTAGGAAGAGGTCTGCCTGTGCGGCCGTGCACTTGAATAATTTGTGGCAACAACGTGTCGCCACAGTGCGGTAAGTAGACCCAGCAGCAGTGGACTACAGATGAGTGAGCAATGAGCCAATGAGATCGTAGAAGGGCTGCGGTGGTGGCGGCGACGGGGGAGGGCGGGGCCATTGGCGTGAATGAATTATAGGAGCATTTGGAGCATATGCATATGTGTCTTCACAATTAATAAGTTCCCCTCCATCTGAGAGTAATCTAATTATGAATTATGCATTCGTTCTGCCGTGAATCATTTGTGCGCTTTATTAGCTAAATTGCGGGAAGAGATCCAGCCGCATCATTGAGATTTAAATTAATTTTTTTTTTTTTTGTCCTCCTCTTTGTGAAAAGCCCTGACTTCAACATAAAACGACTGTGTGAAGCCATAAAGCTAATGGTATTTGAAGGAAAATGTAATTATGATTCAATAATTGACAAATTAAGCCAAGGGAGCTTTGTTTTGCTAATGTATTACCCATGGCAAAAACCATACGCCATTAAATATGTTGTTGGGTTTTCTGTTTTTTCTCCTTTGAAACAGCTGCATGTCTGCGCCAGGTAATTACCTTCTCTGTAAACACACATAAACCTTCGGCAAACATGTCCAGCAGCCAGATGTGGATTAGGGGTGAGGCAGGGATGTCATTTCGTCCTCCCTGAGGTACATCTGGATGATAAATTAAGGACAAAACTCTGAAAAGCGGACTACTTAGTCTGTCTGTCTGTCTGTCTGTCTGTCTGTCTGTCTGTCTGTCTGTCTGTCTGTCTGTCTGTCTGTCTGTCTGTCTGTCTGTCTGTCTGTCTGTCTGTCTGTCTGTCTGTCTGTCTGTCTCTCTCTCTCTCTCTCTCTCTCTCTCTCTCTCTCTCTCTCTCTCTCTCTCTCTCTCTCTCTCTCTCTCCTCTCTCTCTCTCTCTCTCTCTCTCTCTCTCTCTCTCTCTCTCTCTCTCTCTCTCTCTCTCTCTCTCTCTCCATTCAATGAAATCTTAACTTATTTTATTGGTTGATATGAAATCTTTAATTTCAGATTATTCTATTATACGTTGATTATTATACTTGATCATATTTAATCTTCAGGCCATATCCTATTACATGACCAAATGTTTCTCTTAATGTACTTCAGTATGTTTCATAAATCACCACCTCAGTTATATTATGTTGCACATGGTAATAATTTATGCATAGGCTACTCCAGTCTCAGGTTATAATGGGGGTAATGAAGATGATAGAATGAAGATGTCATAAGAGCAGTTTGGGTTGAGTATCTTGCTCAAGGGAGCTTCCAGGTCAGGCTGCAGACATTGGGGCTCAAACCCAATACCTTGTTGACTGGGAGTGGAACAACCTAGCCACCAAGCCAATACTCAAATGTAGGCTTTACTCAACAGGAATAATTTGAAATGTGTATATGTTGATATTACAGGCAGATTGGGTTAAAACAACATGTCTGGAAGTGGAAATGTAAGGAGATGTGGTCAGAGCAGAAAGTTGTGTGCACAGGCCAAGACTGCCGTCGCCTCTATAATGATAACCAAAATTAGGTTTCGCTGAACATAAATCACACGAAAGTACACCTTTGACATTGGTGGCCGCAGTATATCCTGTCACCAAAAACAACCTTCTGGACAGACACTTGATAATCCGGGGCTTCACAGCAAATCTTCTGTCACACCATTAGGAGACCAGCGGATCAGTGGAGCGCAACACTATCACACTATATTTCCCACAAGCCTTTGCTGCTTTCAACACGAGGCGATGGTCCCAAAGAGCGTGATATTCGGTTACTGGGCTATTTGGTTACTGAGATAGATGGATGGATGTGTAAACTATGAATGGTGATTAAGCGACTGAATCCCCTCGGTGGAAAGGGGCTGAGGCGAAGACCACAGCAGACATTAAGAGACGTCCTGTCAGGATGTGAAATAACATCTGAGCTCTCAGCTGCTCCGGTTCATTCTCATAATGACAGTGAATAGAGTTGAAAGGAGCGGAGGGGAGGCTGAATGCTATTAGGGATCGCTTGCTTTCAACGTTGATTAGTTGACGCGACGGTGATGAAGAGGAATAGTTTGGAGGGAAAGGTAAGTGTGTCACGCGATGATGGCGGTGCCACAGGTTGAGCCGTGTTATGAGGAAAACACCACGACGGCTGGGGGAGATGACGAAACAAGGCCATGGCTGCAGAAATGTGTGCGTGTAGGCGTGTGTGTGTGTGTGTGTGTGTGTGAGCGAGTTTGTGTGTGCATGCATGTGAGAGTGTCTGGATGCATAGATGTGAGAGTGTTTGCGTGTGTGTGCCTGTGTGTGTGTGTGTGTGTGTGTGTGTGTGTGTGTGTGTGTGTCTGTGCCTGTGTGTGTGGGTGTGCATGCATACATGTGGTTACGGGTGTGAGTGAGTTCCAATATATATTAAGTGTCTGAGAAGCTAAACCCTCTTCGACGCACCTCGTATTTCCAGTCAAGGTGAGCTTATGCTCCTTCCTTTCACCAAAGTATGCGATGTATTTAGAGGATTCAATTATGATGTTTCACTTTTTAATCCATGTGTGAAATAGTGTAGCGAATGGCACAGTGATGAGCGATGTCCATTCTTCAATACCTCTATGTTTTTGAGACTCATTTCTTAGATTGTGTCCCCATTCGATAACTAAAAGTAAAATATTACTATTTTTTTTAACATGCCGTATACTATTGATATACAAATATCAGATACCGATAATTCTAGGTTTGAGAATGTAGTTTACCACTATGGATGCAATAAGTACTGTGTAAGTAACATCCACCATGTCCTACAACATGTACAGCAACCATGGCTAAAATTCATGTTGCTTTTTCGTAGGCCACCGTAGTAGTTGAAAAGGGAGGGGTGAGGTTTTTTCTTTCAGTGGGTTGCAATCTGCAACCTCCCCACTAGATGACTAAATTCTACACACTGAACCTTTAATGTATAGTTTTTTTGTGGGTTTATGTGGCCGAATACACAAATGAACACACAACGCGTATCTGGGCATGATTTCTAGCTGGCATAAACGAGGCTCTGAAACCCCAGCTGACTACAACGTGAAGTTAATCACCGAGAGATTCAACTTCTTGCTCAAAACTAAAAGTACAGATTTCCTTAAAATTGTATTAAAACTTCATGGATGTTTCTCTATGGCCTGAGCCGAAATATTGCACTGTGACAGCTGCCAGTTTACGACAGCCCCCACTTTATCCGAAGAGTCTCCGCCATTTCCCCCGACAACAAGCGGCGACGGGAGAGAGACAAAAGACGAGAGAGAGAGGAGAGAGAGCAAGACAGACAGACAGACAGAGAAAGAGAGGGAGAGAAAGGGAGAGCGAGATAGATAGAGAGCACAGGGGAGCCGGGGAGTGTGTTTAGGAGGAAGACAGCTGTCAGTAGCTGTCAATCGTTTGTTTTTGATGCCATCGTTTCGACACAGGGCTGTCTGTCTCTCCGTGTGACTGCTATCAAAGACGGATTCACAGCCCAGACAGGCGTGCTAGGTTTGGAAACGCGAATGCGGAAAGAAATCCACACATTTCTCTCATTTGCACCTGGCACGTAAACTGAACTGGTTTCCCCATACAAGCTCATTATCAAATGCAGTTCTTGGTTTTCGCTATGATGACATAGTGAGGATTATAGAACAAAATCCACTAACTATTCCCACTTGTAACTATTCCCACTTAAAACTGAAGCCCAAGTTGGGCTTCAGTTTTATAAATAAATACATAAACATATTTCAACAAAGAAAGAGCGAATCAAACACAACCAATAGTAATACAGTGATTAAAAAACAATTTTTGCCAATGCCAACCCTAACTTTTGTGTCCCTGTGAACATAAACTCATGGCTGTCTTACAAACTAAGTGAATAGCAGTATTTTGCACGTGGCTATGAATAATAAGGCAGTCAGTTGGTATATATAGGACTATTATATGAGACGTCCTATATAAAAAATGCGGTTCATCAAATATCCACAGCTTATGTCAGCAATGTCCTGCAACCCCGAATGCATATCAATCGACCCCAAGTGGAGTCTCAACCCCAAAGTTGAGAGCCACTATTACAGAACGATATGCACTGAATGAAAACCGCAGAGTAGATCCCCCACACCCCCTCCCGTACTGAACCTTTTTTTTCTTGCTAAAAAGCCTTTACCAGTACCGGTGATAAGATCCATCTGGCCTACTTTCCTTTTGGAGCTGGGGGTGGTGGTAGTGCCGGTGGGTGGGGGGTGTTGGCCACGCCACCCCCCTGCTGTCTCTCCTCTGCTCTGGGTCAGATCTACAGCTCAAGATACCTCCACTGGAGAATGGAAGATTTCTTTCCCCAACACCACCACACCTCTGCAACCGGGCCCCCAGCACTGGGGATGACCATGATCAGACTCCCAGAACCCCAACCTGGTAGTGTGGAGGTGGGGGTAGGGGGTAGGGGAGGGGGGGGGGGGGGGGTATGAAGGGGAAAGGATGGAAGAAGGTAGGCAGAGATTTTGTCTTTTGCCAAAGTTGTGTTCCTGTGATTCCATTATGGCCCCTCTATCGCGCCCTGGGCCCCTCTCCCAGCTTGGCAGGTAAACACACGGACGGTTTAGTAAACCCAGATGGGAATCCCTCTGGGTTACCCCCCTCCCCCCCCCCCTCCCTCGTTTCTCCGAGCACAGAACTCCATCCCTGTCCGTCTCGCACATGTCGGGTAGACGCCGCCGCCGCCTGATGTCCGGAAGAAGAAGAGAGGAAATACTCTTCCAGTGCTCCGACAGTTGGCCTTGTTGTGTGATCCAAACTACCCGGTTCATCATGCGTAAAACATTAAAGACGTACATCCAAAACACTGTGGCTGTCTGTTTATTGGCACTCACTGCACCATAAACCATTTCACCCCTTCTCCCCAGCACCACCAGCACCCCCACCCCCTCATCTCCTCTCTCCCCCCCCGCTCCACCCCGCTCCCCCCACCCTGTGGGGGACCAGACGCATGCTCTCCAAGACGGGGATGATGATATTTAACACGGAAATATCCACCATAAAACACAATAATAAACATAAGCGGAGCAAATAAATCGGATTCCTAATAACCCCGAGGTGGGGCTTTATGTAAGCGTGGAGATCGAGTTCCCGGCGGTAATTGATGGTACGGGCTCTATCAAGGCACTGGCGAGACACTAATATAGTCTTATAAACACACCGGCAGCACTCTGCGAGCAGCTCCGTCTCTGCTCTCTGGGCGGGTGGCGCGCTAAGTGCTTAAGTAATGTACTGCTTTCATAAGAGAGCGCGTGCACCGGGCTCTGCTCCACCATCGACGCCACCGCCACCACCACCCACCACCACCCACCACCACCTCCGCTGCTTTCTTCCGTGGAAATATGTCTCCATCCACTGGGCACTGTGATTAAGAATCGAAAAGAAATAAAAAAAAGCACAAAGAAATGAAAGCGAGGTAAAAGCGCAGTACCTCGGAATAAATTCAAATAATGACATGAAGTAAAGGCAGGAGGGAGAGAGAGAGAGAGAGAGAGAGAGAGAGAGAGAGAGAGAGAGAGGGGATGGAGAAAGGCAGGGATTGAGAGAATGAGAGCAACAGAGGGAGAGAGACAGAGAGGGAGGGTGAGAGAGAGAGAGAGGTTTGGAGACACCAAGAGCAAGAGAGAGAGAGAGAGAGAGAGAGAGAGAGAGAGAGAGAGAGAGAGAGAGAGAGACCTCCTGCGCCTCTGGAGGGATCCATCACAGATCCACGCGGTGTTCCCCCTGGTCCTCAGCCTAATGTATCACCTCTGGATTAGAGTAATGTGGGCCTGATGGATGTGTTCTGAGTGGAGGGGGGAGCCACCACCGTATACCCCAGACGGGGCTCACGGGCCCTGGGTGGAGCTGTGAGAGGAGGCCCGTGTTGCTGGGGGTCCATTACACCACCTCCTCCCCTCCTCCTCTCCCCCTCACCCCAAGGGTGTACGGCTACCTGTATTGTTTACCTCCTCCTGTAGACTCATTCTATCTTCTTTCTCCAGCCATTACCAGTTTCTGCATGTAGGATACACAGGTACGGTTGTTGTGGTTGTGTGTGTGTGTGTGTGTATGACAACACGTCTGTGTGATACTGTGTGTTTGTGCTCACGCTATCTGTGTGCATATGTCATGCCGTGTGTCTGTGCGTGTGTGTGTGTGAGTGTGTGTGTGTGTTTGTGTGCATGCATTTGTGGTGCCATGTTTGTGCGAGTGTGTGATGCCATATGTTTGTGAGTGACAGCATGCGTGTGTGTGCATAGATAGATAGATAGATAGATAGTCCTTTATTAATCCCCCATAGGAGAAATTCACAAGTGACAGCAGTACAGTACAGCAGTACAGTGGGAAAAGAGAGTGTGAAAACAAGAGTATATATACAAATAAATTGACCAATTTGACATGTGTGATGCTTTGCGTGTGAGGCCATGTGTTTGCTACCTGTGCGCATTGCCATGCTTGCCTTGCCTTGCATGCGTTAGTCACAGGTTTCCACAGAGAGGCCGACCAGCGTCCTGGGGCGAGGCCCTGGCTCCTCCAGTCAGCTTTACTACCTTCATTTGGTGAGAAGAAGAATGGCCCCTTGTCTTATCAGGCCCTCTGCCTGCACTCTGTAGCCCTTCCCCAAAGCCCTCACTGCCTCTGTCCTCTCTGGCTCGCACCGTGTCCCGCCTCCTCCTCTCTTTCCTTCTTTCTTTCTACCTTTTCTTCTCATTTTTTTCTTTATCGGTTTCGTTATTTTTTCATTTTTTTCTTGCTTTTGTCTATTTTTCCTTTTTTTTTATTGATTTATTCACATTCTTATTTTGAATTCTCTCAATAGTTCTCAATATTCCTTATTTTTATCCACATTTATTTATTTTTCAATTTCTTTCTTCCTGCTTTAATTATTTATGTCTTTCTTTCTTTCCACACATGCATTCACAAACAAGTGCCTGCACTTACCTACAAAACTCTGCACACAAATACAAACGCAAACACGCATGCACTTCCAATAATCCACAAGTAATGTGTGTGTGTGTGTGTGTGTGTAAGTGTTTGTGTGTGTGCATGTGTGTGTTTTGCGTACAAATGACATGGTACAAGCACACAAATTTGACAGCAGTCACAGCATACACAACTCTACAGAGCCTCAACACACACACACACACCACACAAACACACACGCCCATGTCAGAGAACAAATCCATCATCTTTATTCTCCCCAATGTGCTCGTATTTGTGTGTGTGTGTGTGTGTGGGGGGGGGGGGGGGTGCAGTGCCCACAAAAATATTTATTTTATCCACTTTTCTTTTTCTTTTTTTTTTTCTTTTTCTTTCACACTTTTTCTTTCGGTTTCTCCCCTCAAACAGAAACACAAAAAGGAGAAATGGCCGCCTCTCCTTCTCCCTGGCTCATGCCAGAATCCTCAATGGTTTCCTCAGAGGTTACTCGCGGAGCGGGGAGGGGATGGAGACGCCGCTCAGGCAGGGGGCTCCGCTCAGAGATAATAAGTGAGGAGCGCTCCTTGGGTATGTTTTACAGCTATCAAGACGCATCATATCTGACGTGCATTCTGCTGTTTACACACTCGCTCCTCCGTGAAATCCTCTCCGGCTATAGAAGAGACGAGGGGGAGGGAGGAGGGGAGTAGGGGAGGAGGGGAGTAGCCACACACAAACACGCACACAGACACGCACACTCACACATTGTGCATTCGCAGATATTCGACACACACATTTTGCATGCACAGACACATTCTGTATACACACACGAAAACACATTTTGTGTATCCACACACGTACACACACACACACACACATTCTGGATACACACCCACGCAACCAAAGGCGCACACACACATTCTGCATACACACACATGTGTCTGGTGGAGCGCAGTGCGTAGCCCCACTCCTTCATCCCCCACCATGTGTCACCGACCTCTTATCCTCGAGCGGTGTGTGTGTGTGTGTGTGTGTGTGTGTGTGTGTGTGTGTGTGTGTGTGTGTGTGTGTGTGTGTGTGTGTGTGTGTGTGTGTGTGTGTGTGCAGACGCCGTAACCCGTCAGCCGGCCCGACTTCTTGTTCCCGTTCTGCTGGCTTACGAAAAAATCATGGCTGTTGGGCTTCAGAGTGTCTGCCTCTCTCCCCCCCCCCCCCCCCATCAATACCAATCCAGCATGGGTCTTCATGCAACATTAGCTCCCGGGGCGGGCCCACAGTAGTTTTCATAGAGCGAGCGAGCCGCCTGCATGCCCATTCATCTGCTAATACATGAGAGGAAACGGGGAATAGAGCAAATAGGCCCCTTTAGAAATGTTACATTTGATCGCGGCTCCGGAACAAACTGCGTCGATGAAAAGGAGCCACGATACGCACGGCTCTCAAAAGGGCTTCGGTGCTGCATTTTTTTTTTTTTGTTGAATTCCCCCGGTGTTACGGGCGTATAACCCGTGCTCGCTCTTCCCCTTTTCGTTTGAACGCCCGCCCTCCTTGTGTAGGCTTTATGAGTGAAACAATGCAGTGGCGTTCGGCGCGCGTGGGGCCCTGCGCTGGCGGTCCGTTGTCATCGTAATCCAATCAAATATTTAGGTACGCGTTCACACCGCTAGTTTTTGGTTTGGCATTGTTGTGTTTTTATCTGGAAGGTGCAGGAACAGGCAGCGGTGCCGGTGCAGGGATTGACATGATTGGTTCTCTCTCTACATGTGTATTCTAAAATATACAGTACAGGGTGTAGTTGCTCTATAAAAAAAAAATGTAAATGCACAGAAATGCTTTGCTTTGTTCGGGAGACTTTAGCCTTCTATGGACAAAATTGTCACCAATTGTCGGGCTGTCTGTGCTCTTTTGCAAATGCCAAGCTAATCCTATAGAACACATCGACGTACTTTTGAATGAGCTCACAGTTTTCCTGCTGAACACGGCAATGAAACAACGTCTGCACACCGAGAGGGCTTTGGCCCCGGTGCGTCACATCTGCTCGGCTAAACCCGCGCCGCGGCGCTGTCCCTCCCCGTTGCTGCCCCTTTCCCGTCGCTGCCTCTCTGCCTCTCCTGGCCTCTGAGACACATTGAAAGTCAATTATCTACACCACTTGTGCCTGACATCAGGCCGCTAATACAAGCTGCTCTTGACCTTATGTTTGTGTGTGTTGAGCGGACGGGCGCGCCGCGCCTCTCCCCTGATTGGATTAACTTCAGATGTGCTGTGTGTCTGGCTCCATTACGCCGGCTGTACTGAGATATCTCTCAGCCAGGCACCACCCCTAACCCACCCCCCCTCCCGCCTACCACCACCACCACCACAGCCCCCCCCCCCCCCCACCTCCCCCCCTTGCAGCACGCCACTGTCCCTCGCCTCCACCTCCCTGAAGGCCTGTTAATTCCGACACGCCATGCACCAATTCCCCCCCCCCCCCCCCCCCACACACACACACACACACACACACACACACACACACACACACACACACACACACACACACACACACACACACACACTGAGACATGCACTGTTGTCACAGGCATTGCAAGAACGCCCACCCACACACACATATGCCCCCAGCTCCAAACACACCCAGACACACACATGCCCCCAGCACCACACACACACACACACACACACACAAAGACATACACAAAGATACACACGCAATGACACTCACACACAACATGCCGTTGTCACAGGCATTGCAAGCACGCCCACCCACACAAACACATATGGCCCCAACAGACACACACACACACACACACACACACACACACACACACACACACACACACACACACACACACACACACACACACACACACACACACACACACACACAGGAACACATCTACCCCAGTTGCCCCAGGCATACAGCAGTCACATCCCATGTGTCCTCCTCTCAGTGACGCCATGCCTACACACAGCTTCGGTCGCCCCCCGCTCCTCCACAGACACCCCTGCCTCCTCCATCCTTCTCCTCCTCCTTCATCCTCCTCCTCCTCCTCCACCTCTTCCATCCTCCTCCATCCTCATTCATTTTCCTCCATCCTCGTCCTCCTCCTCCGTCTTTCCTCTCCTCCCCCAGACCTAGCCTCCTCCTCCTCCTCCCCCCAGACCTAGCCTCCTCCTCCTCCTCCCCCCAGACCTAGCCTCCTCCTCCTCCTCCCCCCAGACCTAGCCTCCTCCTCCTCCTCCTCCTCCCCCCAGACCTAGCCTCCTCCTCCTCCTCCCCCCAGACCTAGCCTCCTCCTCCCCCAGACCTAGCCTCCTCCTCCTCCTCCTCTTCCTCCCCCCAGACCTAGCCTCCTCCTCCTCCTCCTCCTCTTCCATCCTCGCCCCCCCCCCCCCACCCAGACTGAGTGAGTCTGGATGGATGGAGGGGATTGGCCAGGACATCTAATGGAACTAAACCAACTACAAAGTACAAACATTGGATAAGGAAGGTAGGAAGGAATGAGGAAGGAATGTGTGTCAAAAAGGAAATGAAAAAGGGACAAAAGAATAAGGAACAAACCCTTTAGCAGTGGGTAGCACATATCACCTAGCATAAAGTTATGAGAGGAAGACATTTCCTTCCGGTATTTAGTATAAACGTATGAAGATATCAGCTCATGCGCCATACTAGGCTAGCTCTGTTTACCCAGGCAACTCATAACCGACACCCCAACTAATGGCTCATCCGGTAATAGTTTCTGACGATATGGCATTTGCTGTTGCTGGCTCAGGGTGACAACGCCGCTGTCGTCTCCAGGTTTCCTCACCTGGGCTCAACGTGCCCCGTGGCAAGCTGCTTGATCTTTTCCCCAAGACTGTCACTGCATTGTCTGGTGCCGGGGAAAATTGAATTCTGTATTTCTTACACACCCTGGGTTAATGGAATAGATGCTTAGGTGATTTAAAAGTCAAACAAGCACACCTGCCAATCATTCGTGTTGTGCACTGTAGCTATAGATCATCTGTCTTTTTGTTCCGTGGGGAGGTTTGAAAGGGGCCTACAATGAAGGGATCATAGCAAATTGAAATGGCTTATCCTCCTCCCCATTTCCCGCCAAGGGTAGATTAATGCAAGCGGCCATAAATCCCGATTTCAATAAGATTTCCATGATTGAAAATTAGGGAAATATTTTCATATTTTGTTATGAACATCATTGTAACTCTGAATAGTGTAGATTAATGCAGTGTGTGTGTGTGTGTGTGTGTGTGTGTGTGTGTGTGTGTGTGTGTGTGTGTGTGTGTGTGTGTGTGTGTGTCGGGGTGACCGTGCGAACATATGAAGGCATATCGCAGAAGGTTTTGAACAGACTTGTCATGTCGGGAGACGGAACTGTCACGCGGATGGAGACAAATCCGTGAACGTTAACCAAACGCCAGGAAAATGTCTGTCAGCCGTGTTGACGCCGTAGCCTCTCCGCGGTGATTATCATCACTTAGCATTCATGCTAGCAGAACTCTATAATTTCACGACTGACGCCCCTGCCAAACAAACTGTATCCACCCCGGTGACGTAAGTAAAAGGCCGAGTGACAACACCAGCTCGGTCATAATATGTGAAACTATTTGTTGACTGTTCGTCATAAGTTTAATACAACAATGGCACCCATGGAACATTTCCTGCCCTTGCAACACTCACCGTGAAGAAGGCCTGTTTCTTGGTTCAGTGAAACTACACTGAGTAAAACACAACTACGACAATGGTGGATAAGCTTAACAACACTGCCCCTTGCTGGTCAAAGGTGGACCTGACAACAATACACCTGGGGAATTCTCTAATTGAATTATTAATTACAAAGTCACACACTGACCAAATTTGTGAAACAGGCAATCAGCAATTTGCTATATTTCTGAATACAGGACGTTTATACATTGGCCACTATATGCTCATGATCCATAAAATACAAAATGTGTGTGTGTGTGTGTGTGTGTGTGTGTGTGTGTGTGTGTGTGTGTGTGTGTGTGTGTGTGTGTGTGTATAAGTGTGTCTTTAAGCATCCCTATTCCTTCACCACCGTAGTAGCGCACATCAAAAACTTTGAACCTCTTGAATAATTTTGTTTCAAATTAGCATTTGTGTGTCTTGTTTTTTACTAGGCCTACTCTACAGCTATAAAGCTTTTACCTCCACGCAGGAGACAGAGAAGGATAGTGTGTGTCTGTTTGCGTGCATGCACGTGAGTGTGTGTGTGTGTGTGTGTGTGTGTGTGTGTGTGTGTGTGTGTGTGTGTGTGTGTGTGTGTGTGTGTGTGTGTGTGTGTGTGTGTGTGTGTGTGTGTGTGTGTGTGCGTGCGTGCGTGCGTGCGTGTGCGCGTGTGTGTGTGTGTGTGTGTGTGTGTGTCGCCGTGGCATTCTGTCAGCTGCGCCCGGGAGATGTGCGTCGCTACTAGTGGCGTGGTTCCTCTCTCTGCAGATGGCAACACACATTGTTTTCATTCCTTAAACAGACACAAAAAGCAGCGCGGGGACCAGGGGCCTGTCTGTAGACTGTGGCGGGGAAGAGAAGGTACTTGGCACAAGTAGCAAAAACAATTAGCGTCACGCGAGCAAGGGGGCCTGAAGCAGCGGGCGAGAGACACAGAGAGAGACACGGAGAGAAAGGGGGGTGAGTGAGAGCGAGAGAGACACAGAGGGAGTAGGAGAGAGAGAGCGAGAGAGAGAAAAGGGGGAAGAAAAAAAAAAATCACCAAGAGGGTCTAAGCTGCGCTGTGTGTGTGTGTGTGTGTGTGTGTGTGTGTGTGTGTGTGTGTGTGTGTGTGTGTGTGTGTGTGTGTGTGTGTGTGTGTGTGTGTGTGTGTGTGTGTGTGTACTCTGAGGTATCACCGTTTTTTTTCCTCCAGTAACATTCAAACTCTTTTCTTTCCCGTTTCTTTCCGAGACATCCCACGTTGTCACGGCTCATTTACTTGATATGTTCTTGTAGGCAGTGGGGATCGCTACCCGTGCATTCTTAATAAGGAAGTTGACAGAGGAAGCGCGTGTGTCCTTGGAGAGACCTCCCTATCCTACTCACATCCCCAACACTTTTTCCCTTTGAACCATCTCCACACTCTATTGTATCCCCCCTGTTCTAGTTAAATCCATCGGCAGCCATAGCTTCAGCTGGCAGAGGCTGTAAACAAACTTTGTGGTGTCACTGCCGTGATGGGACTCACTGATCACGGACCTGCCCGCGTTTTAGCAGAGGGGCTTCTGAAAGAAACAAAACAATTCTCTTTACAAAGTACCCCTTCTCCCCGCCCCCCGGCATACAAAGTAAAAGTTTTTAGCAGCCGTACAAGGAGGCAGATTGAAACATATTTACTATTCAGTTATTAACCTGAGGCTTTTATCCAAAGTGACATACAGTGAATTCAGATATGCCATTAGGGAGCAGGTAGAGGCTTAGACGTACAAGTTAGGCTGCAGACGTTGGGGGATCAAACCCAGTACCTTCCGGGCTGTGAGTCAAGCCCAATACACTACACTCTCAGGGCCCTTTTGGTGTTATTTATAGCTCCTATTAACGTTAAGGAAACATACACATCCATGCAGAAGATGATTGTGTTCACAATTGTTCTCACTAGACCAATGGTTCAAAGGAAACCAGTAAGTGGTGAGTTTGACTTCCAGACGAAAGGTTCTGGGTTCAAACCCAAATGTCCACAGTCTACCTGCATTTCACTAACTAAAGCAAAGTTACTAAGTCCCTTTGAGTAACATAACCTGCTTAATGCCTAAATAGTTAATAGATAGTAGGTTTACTGAATAACCATTTAAAACAACTAAATGATTCATAAGTCAACATATTTGGCACTTTTGTGAATGGCCTTATCAGTATGACGTATACATTTTCAGCTAGTAGTCCTGTATGCTATGCTGACGCTTAGTGCCATGCATAGCCAGCCAAAGACGATCAAATTAATTATTTGTCATCAGAAAACCATAAACAATAGTGCTGTTCAGCTGCAGCATGTCGACATGTGACCGAGAGCACGAGACGCAGAATTCAAATCCTAACCATTAGGTGTCACTGTCTTCCAAAATTAGGATGCCAGTGATTACCTCCGCTGGGTGGCAAAGTTGCTAACATTTTAGGAAAAATAAACTTAATCTTGACTTTTTATGGGCCTTTGGAATTGACGTACGATGTCAAATATATTGTGTTTCCTGTGGGCATGTATCCACACATCCTATTGATCCTCTCGACCTTTTCATTGTCACATTTACAAATGTGTTTACTTTGTTATTTTCGATTGGACAGAAAAAAACTTTTTTTCGTTGCACGTTGTCTCCATAATATGACAACGTGCAACGAAAAAAGGCAACAAAAAAATTCTTATATATATTATATATAAGAATGTCAAAAACACTACACTGCGTTTTGAGTTATTCGATTAACTGTCTATTCAGATAGTTAATCAATATTTACTTTTGTAGTAGGCCTATACATCTTTTGCTTTTTATACGCAAGTCGATTTCCACAAACACATGATTAAACTCTACCTTATTAGCTTTTTTCCTATTCAATGTGACAGTTAAACTTTTGCAATCTATTCCACATTTACCCAATATTGCACAAACAACAAACACATTGCTCAGTGCTGGTTGGCCTTGAACAGTAGGCCTACACGGTACAACGGGACTTAGAGACCTGGCTTTATTGAATCATCTTCAATACTGGTGCCAATCAACCGTGATTATTGAAAATAATGAGTTATGAATTAATTATTATATTAATTAATTAGTTATGAGTAAATGAATAGGATGAATATAATGATGAATTATTTTTGCAATCCTCTTTTTTCTTGATCGCCCTTTTTAAATATATATTCTACCCCCAAAGTACCTAAATCACCCTTTGCACCGCACAAGGATTCATTGTATTGACCGGGTTTCTCCACATTACTCAATCCTGAGCAAATACATTATAAATACAGAACCAAGAGCAGTTTGAAGAGGCCACAGTGCTGAAAGCTGTTCAAAACGCTTCTTAACTATGGCACAAGGTATGAAACTATTATTTTGCAGTGGACTTGCTGTTGCTCTAATAGGTAAGGTCTGACAATGTGTGTAGGCTTACTTTATAGTTGTCTCTAAATGTGTACTTTATTGTTGGTGTTATCTAATAGCTGTCTATAGTGTTTACGTTGTCATTGTCGATAAGTGTGTCGTTTATTGTTGGTCTATAAGGTTGTTGTCTATTGGTTGCATGTTGCTGGTTATCTATAACGTGGTTGTCTTTGTTGATGTAAGATATACGTCTTTATTATTATGACACCTATGTTAAATATGAGGATTCTCATTTAAATACGAGTGTTAAAGCATAATGGTAATAAAAAAAATAATAATATATTAATATCTGATTTTATTAATGCTGGCATAAAGAAAAGGCAAAAGAGGACGTGGTATATTGTAGCGTTTCCGGGGCGCGGTCAAATAAGAAAAAACTATCAAAACAACATCAACGTTGAAGTCGAAATAGGCCTATTGATAGTCGCTGGTTATTGATTGCGCAAGATTAATAGTGATTAAAGAAAGAGCTCTGCCTTTAACGCTATTTCAGCACTTGCGTTGTCACATTGTTGTATTTATTTTTTGCTGTTGTTTTGGGGAAAAGGCGTGAACGTCATGTCTACCTTTCATGGAAAGAGCCACAGCGGGGGGAAAGATGACCCTGTGCTTCAGTATGTAGTGAACAACTCACTCAGAGAACATCCAGTACTGGCTAAACTCAAGCAAGTACGTATCTTTACTTTACGGTTCTGGCCACCAGCCATCGGTTCAAATAAGAAAAAAAAAAAAAACTTTCTGTCAGCTCTGCCTTTACGCCACTAGGGGTCAGCAAAGTGCAAGGGATTCCTAAATAATAGAAGTAGGCTTACTGATGATGTATTATAAGGGGTGCACAAAACTTTTTTTTAGTGAAGATGGTGTTTCGTACTCACCCACACGTAGCGTTGATTTAATCAATATTGATTTTCAATACACAACTTCTTAAGCACAGCAGTGTTTTTTGCTCCACCTTTTTGTAAATAAAAACCGCAGCTGTTTGACCACGGAGCGATTGGATGTCTCACAGTAAGGAACGTTGCGATCAGCTGATTTTGCACTGTTTCGAGCCACGGCACATCTTGGAACCACTTTTCGGAAAAAAAATATTTTCTTCTGCTCTGGCTCCGTTTGCCGTTTCTTTGCTTTCTTTGCAGGTGGCGAAACGCCAAAGTAGCTGCTCAATGTATTTTGTTTTTTCGACATCTCCCACAGCACTCAGTGGTGACAAGAAACACGTGTGGTTTTGTTTTGATGACCTCATTGTCAGTTACGCAAAAGCGTGGTAGTGACACAAGGGACGTTACGCAAACCTGATTATGGGCGCGTACTTGCGTAGTTATGTGCACCCTGAGTATAATAATGCGTATCCTATAAACCATAGGGAATTAATATATGGGAAATCTTAAAGTGATCACGTAAAGTTATTTATTGTACATGTTCTTACCTTCAGAGAACTCTAGAGGACAGGTGGAATATAATGCTTGTTGCCACAGAACAGGCCCAGTTCATGGGAAATCTAATGAAACTGATTAAAGCCAACAAAACTCTCGAAGTTGGTAAGTAGCCGATAGGTTACAAGATTTCATAAAAAAATGGATAAATAATAACTAACTGACCTGATTGTTGAAGTCTTTAATGTGTATTGATTGATTTATTCATTACAGGAATGTACACAGGGTACAATGCACTGAACATGGCTTTGTCTATTCCTGAGAATGGACGTGTGGTGGCCTGTGAGATAGAAAACGCCTATGTGGACATCGCCAGGCCGTTTTTCAAAGAGGTGACCATCTCAACTATACAGAACAGCACAAAGCAATCCAACAAATGTCTAGAGTTAAAGAGTGTGCCACTGCATTCAAAATCAATGTTCAATTGGAAGGCCTCCCATGGGTAGTACTAAATCAGCGTATAATAATTTGGGGAGATTGATTAGAAACCCACACAGTCACGGGGTGCTCAGTGGGTCAGCAGGTCCGTACAAACTGCTTCTGTGGGTGAGGAGAGAGCGAGAGATAGCAAAGTGCCATCTCATGAGTGAAGATGCCACGACAAGCACAAATCAATGCTCCTCTGGCCCACTCGTCAGACGAAAGAGAAACCTGTAACTCTTTCTCTAAAGCACTGCATCTTTAATATCATTTCTTAACCCCCTGAACTGTTTTTGGTTTGTCTCTGTCTCATAGGCTGGTGTGGAAAGTAAAATTGATGTCCGTATTCAACCAGCTATGCAAACTTTGGGTTTGTTGTTTATTAATGGGCTTCCTACCACCAGGTGTGATGTTGATTATCACATTACTCGCCATTTCAAAATCTACCCTTTAGTTACATCACACGTAGGAGTGGCCACCCAGACACTCCCACCTGTGATGTCACTAGGGTGGATTTGAAAATGGCTTGTAATGGCTAAACAACATCTCCTGGTTGTAAGTGATCATACAATGTATGTAAACTACATCACATTTCCATATATATTTATTCAACTTGAGCTTATCAACATGAGCTCCTTATTCTTTATTTGTATGTGTATCCAGATGAGCTAATCGCGGCGGGCGAAGCAGGAACCTACGACTTCATCTTCATTGACGCAGATAAGAACAACTACGACGGCTACTATGAGAGGGGTCTTCAACTGGTTAGAAAAGGAGGAATCATCGCCATCGACAATGTTAGTGTTGCCTCCCATAAAACAATGGGACACCCTCAAAAAACCTTGTCGTCGTCCCCCTCAAATGTCATAAATAATAGCCAATGGCATCACAAGATGTGTGTGTGTGTGTGTGTGTGCAAACAGGCCTTATGATTCATAGCCACGAGCACTAACAACTTTGTGCATGCATGATGCACGTCCATTAACTTTGACATTGTGTGGGTGCGAATGTAAGAACTTGGGGTGGCAAATATTTTCTGTCTGACATCACTGCACTCCGTAGTAACAAAGTGTGTCATACCTGTAAAGGTGCTGTGGAGTGGAAAGGTGGTGAACCCTGCCGCCGACGACCTCGTCTCCCAGAATCTGGATGCCCTGAACAAGAAGCTGCACAAGGACGAGCGGATCGATCTGAGCATGCTCACCATAGGGGACGGCCTAACCCTGGCCTTCAAGCGCTGAGCTCCACTCATCCAAACTACTCAAGCATTCCAGTTACATACATTCATTTGATAATATAGCATATCATTGATGCTAAACAAAATGAATGAATGTGAAAGTGTTAAAGTGCTCTTTCTGATATATTTGTTTCTGGTATCACAGTAAAAAAATAAATGATAAGACAATGAATGAACTGGTCTATGTTATTGTTCAGTCAGTCTCAAAGGGGAGGTAATATACCATCAAATAAAGCTATTTAACCGGCCCATTAAAGTAAGCCCCTGAAAAATCCAATATCCATAAGCTCTGTTAGTGTTTTCCAAAGTGCTATTAATCGTTTGTGTTGTAATGGAATCCTTGCACACTATTGTTGGAAGCAAAACAAGTTGGCATAAAACCAAGCTTGACACATTAAGGTATTCAACAGTGTACCACATCAACAAATGCATGATAAAGGCCTCACATTTAAGGTGCTGTATATTATGCATTACAGTGAGAGAGATCCTGTTTGTTTGTGTCACTGTTTAAGAACTCAATAGTGATCAGTATCTATTAGGCATATACCCTATTATGCCTATATCCTGAAGTCACACGAGATAAACATACATTGCACAAACTAACAAACAAATGAACGTATTGGCATCCGTTTAGGTCATATTATGCGTCTAAAATGAATACTGTTGGTGTGAAGTGGCCAAGCAACGCGTTCCTACTTCAGGCTATATTAAGATCGCTGAGTCCATACATTTTCAGCACCATGGACAGTTCAATTGTGCACACCTCGCGGATAGTGGCAGGTATAAAAGCCCCAAAAGAAGCACTCTGTAGTTTATACACCGTATCGAGCCACAGGATGGACCGAAAACCGGGGTTCCGTGATCGAATAACTCCAGCCGAGTATGTTCACTACAAGCCCACCACCACTGCAGCATCGCAGAGCGATACCCTCATGATGGGAGACTACGATTGGAAAGACAATGGCACTGCTACGTTTCCACCGAAGACGAACGAGAAAGAGATGCTTCACGGCCTGAACGACCGTTTCGCGAGTTTCATCGAGAAGGTGCGTCACCTGGAGCACCAGAACGAGCTGCTGGAACGAGAGATCGAGGACATCCGACAGAAAGAGCAGACCCCGGCGTCTCTGCAGCAGACATTCGGACCCGAGCTGGAGGACCTGCGAAAGCTGCTGCGTGACATCACACACCAGAAGCACCAGATCGAAGTAGAGCACCAGACCCTGGAGCAGGATCTAATCGACCTGAGGGACAAATACGACACCGAGGTTAGCGTCAGAGCCGACGCCGAGACCAACATCGTCCTCTTGAAAAGGGACGTCGACGACGCGTATCGGGCCAAACTTGAGCTCGACAAGAAGTCCGAGGCCATCTCTGAAGAAATCGACACGTTGAAGAGGAACCACGACTCTGAGGTGTCACAGCTGATCGCACAACTCAACGATGCGCAAGAAGGACCCTCTGTTAGAGCGAGCGAGTTTGGGTGCCCTGAACTCACAGCCGCACTCCGGGATATCCGGGCACAGCTGGAAGATCACGCCGTGTCCGACCTCCAGAAGGCGGAGGAAAGTTATCACATCCAGGTTTCAAAGTTAACCGAGGCGGCTGAAATGAAGCGAGAGGCGCTGAAGGCGTCCAAGCTGGAGATCCAGGAGTACAGGAAGAGACTGCAGAGCAAGAGTGTTGAGCTGGACTGCGTTAAAGGCACACGAGAAGCGCTGGAAAGGCAACTTCATGAGATCGAGGAATACCACAACGAGGAAATCATTCACTACCAGGTAAAGTAGGCCTACATATTCAGGGAATTTATAAACCTAGGTAAATAGACCTATTATATTCTGTAAAGTAATGATGATACGTTTATTGAAATGTGAGTGTTGTTTATATATATATTATAAATAAAGAACATGTGTAAATGCTTTTCTAGATGCTCCTAAGAAGTCATATATTTAAATATAGTTCAAAATGAGTGAATAACAGATAACATTACTATAATAATATACAGTTTCCACAACTAGTCATTAATAACAAAATATATTGGATGTTTAAATTAAAAATGTTTCCATTGTTTCTTCAGGACACTATCAAAGAGCTAGAAAACGAGCTCATCAATATCAAATTCGACATGTCTAGTCACCTGAGAGAATACCACGACCTGCTGAATGTGAAAATGGCTCTGGATGTGGAAATACTCTCTTACAGGTAAGACGAGGCAAACCCAGAACTAAAATATTATAATCAAAATACCTAGCATACCTTAGCTACAGTGGCGGCTGCTGGTCTTTCAAAGAGGGGAAGCTCATTTTTCGGCCTACATCATATAAATTGTCAATTTATGTATATACTGTATATATGTAAATTATGCTCTCTGTTCCTTTTCAAGGAAATGCTCTGTCATACCAACTAGCTGTCTTTTCTACTGACTTGACCAGTATCCTCTCAATGGCCAGCAGAGCTAGGCTGCTTAAACAGCCATGGCCCATTGTGTTATGGGTGTAGGACTTGAGCCGCTTTAAACAGGAGAAGCTCCTTTCTACACCTGCAGATGTAGTTCTAATTGTTGCCACTAATGAAAACAGTTTGTAAAGCTGAGGCATTGCACTGTCCAACTCCATGTCTTTAAGGAGCCAATAAATCACACAGCTTTCCCCTGTCACCCTGCAAGTCCTGATCTGAATACAGGACTTGAAGTTCAGACCTCAGGCTCCCTGAATCAAAGTGATGGCCACTACAAAAACAATATTAAACTTGAACAAGGAAATGTGGGAAATATGTTAAACGAAAGCAAGGAATTGTGTGAAGTGTATGAAATGTACAATGAAAATTGTCTAGCAATTTCGCCAAGCAAATATCAAGAAATAGGTTGCAGTTCGTCTTTCGACTCGCTTGCAAAATCAGCGATGGGACTGACATAATCGCAGCATTATCCAATGACCGTCGACTTTCGACGCACTAAAAAAAGCTGTTCTATGCAGCCCCATTGAAGTGGATGGACGCTGAGCTTGAACAGGCAAATGCACTGTGACGCTACAGGAATGTATGAGAAGGAAATCGAGTCAGTCGACCTGCGATAAGCAGCTTATTCTGAATGAACTCGTCTTCGAGATGGACGTGTTCTAACACATTTTTAGTCAATGAAATGTTAACACAACAGTATATATTTCACCATTTCATTTTTGAAATTTTAGGGGAAGCTGAGCTTCCCTTGCAGTCTTAGAGAAATCGCCACTGCTTAACTATGATGAAGACAGATATCAGTGTGAACGGACGTATTAACTAAGATAATTCTTCTTCTTTTTACATGACAGAAAACTCCTGGAAGGCGAGGAGAGTCGTCTGTCGGCCGTCTCGGACTCCCAGCAGCACCTGCCCGCCTCCTACATCTACAGACAGTCCCCCGTCTACACCCTGCCCTGTCTGGGGGAGCAGAAGAGAACCCAGAAGCCCCAGTACAAGTTTGTGGAGGAGATCATCACCGAAACCACCAGGGAAATAGAGATGTCCGAGTTTGAGGAGACTGGCTCAGAAGAAGAGGAGGAAGAGATGGACCGAGGAGATCACAAAGAGGAAAAATATGTCAAAAGCGAGAGTGGGAGGAAGAGAAAGGATGAAGAAGAAGAGGAGAGTGAGGGTGTGGAAGATAGTCCAAAGGAGGAAGGTGTGCCGGAGCGTCACGGTGAGCAGCATCATGGGGTAGAGCAGGGCGGAGAGGAGGATGAGGCTTCTTTAAAACCAGAATCTGATACAAAGTCAGAGCTCATTGTGGAGGCAGACCTGTTAAAACCCACAGACACCTTAGAAAGAAACACAGCAGTATCAAAGGAAGATATCCAAGAGATATCTGATATTGTTGACACAGTGAAAGTAGAACTAGTAGAGAAAGAAGTTTCCCTAAAACCAGAATCTGATACCAGCTCAGAGGTAACAACGGTGGATCAACTATTAAAAGCCACAGAAACCCTAGAAAAGACAGTAGAAGCAAAGGAAGATAAAGATTTAATCAGTGATCAAGAGGTATTGGATATTGTTGAGGCAGGGAAGTTAGAACTAGTAGAGAAAAGTGCTTCATTAAAACCAGAATATGATACAAAATCAGAGGTCACTATGCAGGGTGAACTGTTACAAACCACAAAAACCTTTGAACATATAGTACCAGCCAAGGAAGAAAAAGATTCAATGAGAGAGCCAGTGATATCTGCTCCTTCAGAACCAGATACTAGACTAGAGGGGACCAAGCAGGTTGAATTGTTAAAAACCCTAGAACATACAGAAGAGAAGGAAGTCAAAGATTCAGTAACAGATCAAGGGTTATCTGAAAGTATTGAAACATTAAAAGTAGAAACTACAGAGAAAGTCGTTTCCTTTAAACCAGAATCTGACACCAGCTTAGAAGTCACTATGGCGGATCAACTGTTAAAAACCACAGAAACGCTGGAAAATACATTAGAAGCAAAAGAAGATAAAAATTTAGTCAGAGATCAAGAGGAAACAGATATTGTTCAGACATTGGAGGTAGAGCCAGTAAGGAAAGTGACTTCACTAAAACCAGATTCAGAAACCATGTCAGAGGTCGCCATGGAGGGTGAACAGTCACAAATGACAGAAGCCCTACCAAAAAATACAGTAGCAACAAAGGAAGAGAAAGATTTAGTGAGAGATGAAGATGTACCTGATATTGTTAAGGCAGTAAAGGTAGAACCAGTAGAGAGTGTTGCTTCATTAAAACCACAATCTGATATGAAGTTTGAGGAGGAACAACAGCTAAAACCCACAAAACCCTTAGAAGATACAGTAGCAGTGAATGAGGACAAAGATTCACAGAGTGACCTTGCATTTTCTGATATTGTTGATCAAGTAAAGGTAGAAATAGTACAGATAGTTGCTGATGTCAAACCGCAATCCGATCCTATTACAGAGTACACTATGGAGGTAGAACTATTGCAACCCAAAGAAACCCTAGAGGATACGGCGGAAGCAAAGGAAGACATAGTAAGACAAGATACAGAGATTGAGATGTTAATGAGTGATGTTGTTGAGGCAGTGAAGGAAGAACCAGCAGAGAAGGTTCCTTCAATAAGCCCAGAATTGGAAAGCAGGTCAGTTGTGACCATGGATGAGGGAGATCACAAACCATTTGATCTTGTAGATGAGACTCTCTCTTTGTCAGATTATGCCATCGACGAACACACTTATATGACAACAGACATTAAGTTGGGTCTTTCCTCTGAGATAGCAGTAGACCCAGAGAACCTGTCAAATATCACAGGCCATGTCCATCCCAGCCCATGTAAGAGCAAATTAATGGAAGCTAGCGGCACAGAACCAGCATCAATAGCAATCAGTGAAACAGACACAGAAAAGCCTAGAATTCAGAGTGAAGGGAAAGAGGGAACTCCCAAAATTATTGGTCCAGATCCTCAAAATGTAGAACTTGATACAAAGTCTGCAGATAATCAAGGAGAAGAAACTAAACTTCTAAAATCAAAAGTTCCAATGGAAAAGACTCTAGTAGCTGCAGATGTCAAAGAATCACAGGAGATGCCAAGCAGCATAATGCAAAAAACAGAAACACAGCAAGAGCCTGAAGTCCGACTAAAGTCTAGTGGAGAACTGTCTGAAATGCAACCCAGTGGTATTTCTGAGGTAAAGGTGGAGGAAACTGCAGAGCTAAAAGAATTACAGTTGGATGAAGCAAGCAGCACAGTCCATAAAATAGAAACAGAAATATCTCAAGAGCCTGAAGTGCCTCTCAAGTCTAATGGAGATCGTTCTGAAAGCCTTATCCATGATATTGCTGAGGTAGAAAAAACTGCAGATCTCAAAGAATTACAACAGGAGATAATAAGCCACCCAGTCCAAAAAATGGAAACACCACAAGAACCCAAAGACCACCTCAAGCCTAGTGGAGAATCTTCTGAAAGCCAAACCAATGGATCATCTGAGCCGAAGGTGGACAAAACTGAAGCTGTCAAAGAATCACAGCTGGAGCAAGTAACAAGTAGCACAGTCCAGAAGACAGAAACATATCAAGAAACTCTCAAGCCTAGTGGAGAACCCTCTGAATACCAACCCATTGGTATCTTTGAGGCAAAGGTGGAGAAAACTGAAGATGTCAAAGTATTAAAACAGGAGATATCAAGCAGCCCAGTCCGGAAAACAGAAACTGAAACTTCAGAGCCTGAAGCCCCTGTCAAGTCTGTTGAGGAGCAGTCTGAAATTCAACCCAGTGCAACATCTGATGTAGAGGTAGAGACAACAGTATACCTCAAAGAATCAGAGCAGGAGAAAACTGAAACTTCCCAAGAACCTCAAAAGTCTAGTAGAGAACCCTCTGAAAGCCAAACCATTATTGTTTCTGATGTGAAGGTGGAGAAAACTGCAGATCTCGAAGAATTAGAGCAGGAGATAAGAAGCCCAGTTCAGAAAACTGAAACTTTTCAAGAGCCTGAAGTCCCCTTAAAGTCTACTGGAGAACCTTCTGAAAGCCAAACCAGTGTGGCATCTGAGGCAGAGAAACCTGGAGATCTCAAGGAATTAGAGCAGGAGAAAACAAGTAGCACAGTCCAGAAAACTGAAACTTCTGAAGAACCTTCCAAGTCTCGTGGAGAACCCTCTGAAATTCAACCCAGTGGGACATCTGATGTAGAGGTAGAGAAAACGGTATATCTCAAAGAATCAGAGCATGAGAAAACAGGTAGCACAGTCCAGGAAACTGAAGCGTCTCAAGAACCTCACAAGTCTAGTGAAGAACCCTCTGAAAATCAACCCATTGGTTTTTCTGATGTGAAGGTGGAGAAAACTGCTGATCTCAAAGAATTAGAGCAGGAGATAAGAAGCCAAGTTCCGAAAACTGAAACTTTGCAAGAGCCTGAAGTCCCCTTAAAATCTAGTGGAGAACCTTCTGAAAGCCAAACCAGTGGGGCGTCTGAGGCAGAGAAGCCTGTTGATCTTAAGGAATTAGAGCAGGATAAAACAAGCAGCACGCTCAAGAAAACAGAAACTTTTCAAAAACCTCTCAAGGCTAGTGCGGAACATTCTGAAAGTCACTCCAGTGTATCGTTTGAGGCAAAGGTAGGGAAAACTGAAGATTTCAAAGAATTACAGTTGGATGAAGCAAGCAGCACAGTCCATAAAACGGAAACAGAAATATCTCAAGTGCTTGACGTCCCCTTGAAGTCTAGTGGAGATCCTTCTGAAAGCCTAATCCATGATATTTCTGAGGTGGAGAAAACTGCAGATCTCAAAGATTTACAACAGGAGATAATAAGCCACCCAGTACAAAAAACTGAAACACCACAAGAGCACAAAGACAGCCTCAAGCCTAGTGGAAAACCTTCTGAAAGCCAAACCAGTGGATCGTATGAGGTGAAGGTGGACAAAACTGAAGGTGTCAAAGAATCACAGCAGGAGCAAGTAACAAAGAGCACAGTCCAGAAAACAGACACATCTCAAAAGATTCTCAAGTCTAGTGGAGAACCTTCTGAATACCAACCCCTTGGTATATTTGAGGCAAAGGTGGAGAAAACTGCAGATGTTCAAGTATTACAACAGGAAATATCAAGCAGCCCAGTCCGGAAAACAGAAACAGAAACTTCTCATGAGCCTGAAGTCCCTGTCAAGACTGTTGAAGAGCAATCAGAAATTCAACCCAGTGAGACATCTGATGTAGAGGTAGAGAAAACAGTATACCTCAAAGAATCAAAGCAGGAGAAAACAAGCAGCCCAGTCCAGAAAACTGAACCTTCTCAAGAACCTCCCAAGTCTAGTGGAGAACCCTCTGAAAGCCAATCCATTGGTTTTTCTGATGTGAAGGTGGAGAAAACTGCTGATCACAAACAATTAGAGCAGGAGATAAGAAGCCCAGTTCAGAAAACCGAAGCATTTCAAGAGACTGAAGTCCCCTTAAAGTCTACTGGAGAACCTTCTGAAAGCCAAACCAGTGTGGCGTCTGAGCCAGAAACGGTAGATCTCAAGGAATTAGAGCAGGAGAAAACCAGCAGCATGTTCAAGAGAACAGAAACTTCTCAAGAACCTCTCAAGATTAGTGCAGATCCTTCTGAAAGTCAACCCATAGTATCATCTGAGGCAAAGGTGGAGAAGACTGAAGATGTCAAAGCATTAAAACAGGAGACACCAAGCAGCACAGTCTATGAAACAGAAACAGAAATATCTCAAGTGCCTGACGTCCCCCTGAAGTCTAGTGGAGATCCTTCTGAAAGCCTAATCCATGATATTTCTGAGCTGGGGAAAATTGCAGATCTCAAAGATTTACAACAGGAGATAATAAGCCACCCAGTACAAAAAACTGAAACACCACAAGAGCACAAAGACAGCCTCAAGCCTAGTGGAAAACCTTCTGAAAGCCAAACCAGTGGATCGTCTGAGGTGAAGGTGGACAAAACTGAAGGTGTCAAAGAATCACAGCAGGAGCAAGTAACAAAAAGCACAGTCCTGAAAACAGACACATCTCAAAAGATTCTCAAGTCTAGTGGAGAACCTTCTGAATACCAACCCATTGGTATCTTTGAGGCAAAGGTGGAGAAAACTGCAGATGTTCAAGTATTACAACAGGAAATATCAAGCAGCCCAGTCCGGAAAACAGAAACAGAAACTTCTCATGAGCCTGAAGTCCCTGTCAAGACTGTTGAAGAGCAATCAGAAATTCAACCCAGTGAGACATCTGATGTAGAGGTAGAGAAAACAGTATACCTCAAAGAATCAAAGCAGGAGAAAACAAGCAGCCCAGTCCAGAAAACTGAACCTTCTCAAGAACCTCCCAAGTCTAGTGGAGAACCCTCTGAAAGCCAATCCATTGGTTTTTCTGATGTGAAGGTGGAGAAAACTGCTGATCACAAACAATTAGAGCAGGAGATAAGAAGCCCAGTTCAGAAAACTGAAGCATTTCAAGAGCCTGAAGTCCCCTTAAAGTCTACTGAAGAACCTTCTGAAAGCCAAACCAGTGCGGCGTCTGAGGCAGAAATGGTAGATCTCAAGGAATTAGAGCAGGAGAAAACCAGCAGCATGTTCAAGAGAACAGAAACTTCTCAGGAACCTCTCAAGATTAGTGCAGAACCTTCTGAAAGTCAACCCATAGTATCATCTGAGGCAAAGGTGGAGAAGACTGAAGATGTCAAAGCATTAAAACAGGAGATACCAAGCAGCACAGTCCATAAAACAGAAACAGAAATATCTCAAGTGCCTGACGTCCCCCTTAAGTCTAGTGGAGATCCTTCTGAAAGCCTAATCCATGATATTTCTGAGCTGGGGAAAACTGCAGATCTCAAAGATTTACAACAGGAGATAATAAGCCACCCAGTACAAAAAACTGAAACACCACAAGAGCACAAAGACAGCCTCAAGCCTAGTGGAAAACCTTCTGAAAGCCAAACCAGTGGATCGTCTGAGGTGAAGGTGGACAAAACTGAAGGTGTCAAAGAATCACAGCAGGAGCAAGTAACAAAGAGCACAGTCCAGAAAACAGACACATCTCAAAAGATTCTCAAGTCTAGTGGAGAACCTTCTGAATACCAACCCATTGGTATCTTTGAGGCAAAGGTGGAGAAAACTGCAGATGTTCAAGTATTACAACAGGAAATATCAAGCAGCCCAGTCCGGAAAACAGAAACAGAAACTTCTCATGAGCCTGAAGTCCCTGTCAAGACTGTTGAAGAGCAATCAGAAATTCAACCCAGTGAGACATCTGATGTAGAGGTAGAGAAAACAGTATACCTCAAAGAATCAAAGCAGGAGAAAACAAGCAGCCCAGTCCAGAAAACTGAACCTTCTCAAGAACCTCCCAAGTCTAGTGGAGAACCCTCTGAAAGCCAATCCATTGGTTTTTCTGATGTGAAGGTGGAGAAAACTGCTGATCACAAACAATTAGAGCAGGAGATAAGAAGCCCAGTTCAGAAAACTGAAGCATTTCAAGAGCCTGAAGTCCCCTTAAAGTCTACTGGAGAACCTTCTGAAAGCCAAACCAGTGCGGCGTCTGAGGCAGAAATGGTAGATCTCAAGGAATTAGAGCAGGAGAAAACCAGCAGCATGTTCAAGAGAACAGAAACTTCTCAGGAACCTCTCAAGATTAGTGCAGAACCTTCTGAAAGTCAACCCATAGTATCATCTGAGGCAAAGGTGGAGAAGACTGAAGATGTCAAAGCATTAAAACAGGAGATACCAAGCAGCACAGTCCATGAAACAGAAACAGAAATATCTCAAGTGCCTGACGTCCCCCTGAAGTCTAGTGGAGATCCTTCTGAAAGCCTAATCCATGATATTTCTGAGCTGGGGAAAACTGCAGATCTCAAAGATTTACAACAGGAGATAATAAGCCACCCAGTACAAAAAACTGAAACACCACAAGAGCACAAAGACAGCCTCAAGCCTAGTGGAAAACCTTCTGAAAGCCAAACCAGTGGATCGTCTGAGGTGAAGGTGGACAAAACTGAAGGTGTCAAAGAATCACAGCAGGAGCAAGTAACAAAGAGCACAGTCCAGAAAACAGAAAGATCTCAAAAGATTCTCAAGTCTAGTGGAGAACCTTCTGAATACCAACCCATTGGTATCTTTGAGGCAAAGGTGGAGAAAACTGCAGATGTTCAAGTATTACAACAGGAAATATCAAGAAGCCCAGTCCGGAAAACAGAAACAGAAACTTCTCATGAGCCTGAAGTCCCTGTCAAGACTGTTGAAGAGCAATCAGAAATTCAACCCAGTGAGACATCTGATGTAGAGGTAGAGAAAACAGTATACCTCAAAGAATCAAAGCAGGAGAAAACAAGCAGCCCAGTCCAGAAAACTGAACCTTCTCAAGAACCTCCCAAGTCTAGTGGAGAACCCTCTGAAAGCCAACCCATTGTTTTTTCTGATGTGAAGGTAGAGAAAACTGCTGATCACAAACAATTAGAGCAGGAGATAAGAAGCCCAGTTCAGAAAACCGAAGCATTTCAAGAGCCTGAAGTCCCCTTAAAGTCTACTGGAGAACCTTCTGAAAGCCAAACCAGTGTGGCGTCTGAGGCAGAAACTGTAGATCTCAAGGAATTAGAGCAGGAGAAAACCAGCAGCATGTTCAAGAGAACAGAAACTTCTCAAGAACCTCTCAAGATTAGTACAGAACCTTCTGAAAGTCAACCCATAGTATCATCTGAGGCAAAGGTGGAGAAGACTGAAGATGTCAAAGCATTAAAACAGGAGATACCAAGCAGCACAGTCCATAAAACAGAAACAGAAATATCTCAAGCACCTGAAGTCCCCCTCAAGTCTAGTGGAGATCCTTCTGAAAGCCTAATCCATGATATTTCTGAGGTGGAGAAAACGGCAGATCACAAAGAATTACAACAAGAGATAACAAGCCACCCAGTCCAAAAAACTGAAACACCACAAGAGCCTAAAGACAGCCTCAAGCCTAGTGGAAAACCTTCTGAAAGCCAAACCAGTGGATCATCTGAGGTGAAGGTGGACACAACTGAAGGTGTCAAAGAATCACAGCAGGAGCAAGTAACAAGTAACACAGTCCAGAAAAAAGAAACATCTCAAGAAACTCTCAAGCCTAGTGGAGAACATTCTGAATACCAACCCATTGGTACCTTTGAGGCAAAGGTGGAGAAAACTGCAGATGTCAAAGTATTACAACAGGAGATATCAAGCAGCCCAGTCCAGAAAATAGAAACAGAAACTTTTCATGTGCCTGAAGTCCCCGTCAAGTCTGTTGAAGACCAGTCTGAAATTCATCCCAGTGAGACATCCAATGTAGAGGAAGAGAAAACTGTATACCTCAAAGAATCAGAGCATGAGAAAACAAGTAGCACAGTCCAGGAAACTGAAACTTCTCAAGAACGTCCCAAGTCTAGTGGAGAACCCTCTGAAAGCCAAACACGTGGTTCTTCTGAGTTGAAGGTGGAGGAACCTGCAGAGCTCAAAGAATTAGAGTTGGGTGAAGCAAGCAGCACAGTCCAAAAAACGGAAACAGAAATATCTCAAGTGCCTGACGTCCCCCTGAAGTCTAGTGGAGATCCTTCTGAAACCCTAATCCATGTTATTTCTGAGGTGGAGAAAACGGCAGATCACAAAGAATTACAACAAGAGATAACAAGCCACCTAGTCCAAAAAACTGAAACACCACAAGAGCCTAAAGACAGCCTCAAGCCTAGTGGAAAACCCTCTGAAAGCAAAACCAGTGGATCGTCTGAAGTAAAGGTGGACAAAACTGAAGGTATCAAAGAATCACAGGAGGAACAAGTAACAAGTAGCACAGTCCAGAAAACAGAAACATCTCCAGAACCTCTCAAGCCTAGTATAGAACCTTCTGAATACCAACCCATTGGCATCTTTGAGGCAAAGGTGGAGAAAACTGCAGATGTCAAAGTATTACAACAGGAGAGAGACAGCAGCCCAGCCTGGGAAACCGAAACCGAAACTTCTCATGAGCCTGAAGTCCCTGTCAAGTCTGTTGAAGTGCAGTCTGAAATTCAACCCAGTGAGAAATCCGATGCAGAGGTAGAGAAAACAGTATACCTCAAAGAATCAGAGCAGGAGAAAACAAGCAGCCCAGTCCAGAAAACTGAAACTTCTGAAGAACCTCTCAAGTCTATTGGTGAACCCTCTGGAAGCCAACCCATTGTTTTTTCTGATGTGAAGGTGGAGAAAACTGCTGATCTCAAAGAATTAGATCAGAAGATAAGAAGCCCAGTTCAGAAAACTGAAACTTTTCAAGAGCTTGAAGTCCCCTTAAAGTCTACTGGAGAACCTTCTGAAAGCCAAACCAGTGGGGCATCTGAGGCAGAGAAGCCTGTAGATGTCAAAGGATTAGAGCAGGATAAAACAAGCAGCACACCCAAGAAAACAGAAACTTTTCAAGAACCTCTCAAGGCTAGTGCTGAACCTTCTGAAAGTCAATCCAGTGTATCGTCTGAGGCAAAGGTAGAGAAGACTGAAGATGTCAAAGCATTACAACAGGAGATACCAAGCAGCACAATCTGCAAGACAGAAATCTCTCAAAAGCCTGGTGTACCAATCTGTTCTAGTGGATCAGCTACTGAAAGCCAACCCAGTGGTTTGTATGAGGTGAAGGTCGAGAAAACTGAAGATGTCAAAGAATCACAGCAGGGTCAAACAAGTAGCGCAATCCCAAAAACCGAAACTTACCAAGAGCTTCCTAAATCTAGTGAAGAAACAAGCAACACAGTCCAGAAAACAGAAAACAGAGAACCATATGAAAGCCAACCCAGTGGGGCGTCTGAGGTAGTGAAGCCTGTAGATCTCAAGGAATTAGAGTAGGGGATAACAAGCAGCACTGCCCAGAAAACAGAAACATCTCACAAGCCTGAAGACTCACTCAAGTCTACTGAAGAACCTTCTGAAAGCCAAACCACTGAATCGTCTCAGGTGAAGACCAAACGCTCAGGCAATGATCAAGATATTTTAACCTCCAGTTTGAATGGGGTTGATGATGGGAAAGCTGAATATGAGAAAACTGAACCAATAGACGTCGTTGAGGCAAAAGACCAGTTGTGACCAAAGACAAGATGAGAATTAAACATCATGACCATGTCATCGGTAAACATGACAGTCAAATGCTTACAATGTTTTGCAATAGCCCTTTGGAAACCTGATGATATACATCAACACTGTGAAAATATTAATGTGTAGACAGCATGATGTAAATCTATTAATCAAATGCTGGATGTAGGCTGCTTTACATCAGAACTGAAGCAAATTAAACATTGCCTGAAATACCAATAAAACAAACTCAAAATGACGTGAAGGTATTGTGTTTTCCATTCAAGGTTTTTCCAATTACTTTACCCAAATGTGAGCCTATTAAATTATATTAATTTTGAATGACATGATGCCTAACAATCTCCCTATTTTTAATAATTAATATGGATGTCCAAAAAAGGACAGATCTAGTCAAATGTATGCATTTTATACTTAAACTGCTAAACACAGCCTTGTGAGACCATCCAGCTATCCAAGTTTACATATTTGATGAACAATGTTAACTTGCAAGACCAGAGGGGTGTTCCACAAAGCCGGTTTTATCACTTACCCAGCTAAGTTAACCCAGGGTTAGCGGCAACCCTAGGTTTTCCGTTCCAAAATGACCACGGCATGTAAGTTGCTATGGAAACATATGCTCTCAATCAAACCTGGTCGGAGCAGGTTTTGCGCAGGTTAAGTTTGGAAGATAACCCGGTTTTGCTCAGAGTAGGCTATTTAAACCCACGTTTATCGCAGCTTTTACGTGTTCGCCTATTGATATCGGAGCGCAAATAATTTGTGCAATTCACAGAGAGATTAATTAGACCACGGCTCGACATATTGTCCTTTCCGGATGACTTTTTGCTGGAGAGATATAGTTTTTCACGTGATTCTTTGATATATTTAAATAGCCTTCTCCAACCCTACATTGCAAATGTTACCAATCGTGGATCTGCCCTCAGTTCACTACAAACAATTTGCATAGCTTTCCGTTTTTTTGCGACGGGTAGCTTTTTGTACAGTGTAGGAGATGCTGAGCACATAGGCAAAGGTACCGTCTGCCGCTCAGTGCGTCTGTCTTGCGCTGAAGCGGTTGTTGCGTAACTTCATGGAGTTTCACCAACTTGCAGGTCAGCATTATCTACTTCAAGTGTTCCCAAATGGCTCCGAAATTATCCTTGTTGACTTTTCATCTGGGTGTTATATTTCAGGATTTCCTAATGTAATTGGGTGCATTGATGGCACACATCCAATGTGAGCAATACATTTCAACAGGGTGCGTTGCATTATGAACATATCATAGACCTCATATAATTGTTGTGCTTGTGCAAGATAGCTCAAAGTTTGTATTTGATCGCAGGGCAATTCGATGGGGATCTCCTAGGAGATCGAGGGTATCAATGCCTCCCGACGCTCATCACCCCGTACCCTAATCCCGCTCCTGGACCACAGACAACATTTAACCTGGCACACAGCAGAACCCGCGTTAAGATTGAAAATACATTCTGGATATTGAAGTCCAGATTCCAATGCCTACGTGGACTAAGAGTTTGTCCGGAACGGGCATGCGATGTAATTGTTGCATGCGCCGTCCTCCACAATATAGCCACTCTGCGCAAAGAGATGCCTCCCCACTTTACCCGTTCCTCGAGGAGGAACACATTCGCAAATGTTTCTAAGGGCTGACAAAGGATGCGAGACCACATTTGCAGAAATCATTTAAATAAAAAAAAATTAAAAAAACACTTTTCTTCCATCATTTTTATTCTTTAGTTGCTGAGGGAGGAAAAAGAATAATTAGTACCTTGATCGGTAAAATATGCGGCCCGTTTCGCCATTTTGATCAGGATTTCCATGATCCATACATCACGTCTTTCTAGGTTTGCCGTGAACGCGCACAACCCTGTGTTAACCAACCCCGTGTTGATTGAACTAATTCATAACCGGTGCTGTGGAACCGACAGCTCTGGGTTAGTCGGCACAGGATCGGACAACCTAGAGTTCAGCGTTAACTCTGTTTGTTAAACCTCCGTTCTTGGAACACCCCTCAGGATAAAATCACGCTAACAAGCTAAACTTCATGATCTTCACCCATCAATGTTGTAGGACGTCATTATTTGGAGCAGTGATGGGCTGCAACCAATTGCCTCAAATTTACCAGGATTACACATTACACAAGCTTGAGAATTTTGCAGTATCAATATTCTTACAGCAATCATGCATAACAAGTTTGCAGTAAAAAAAAATACAAGTACACTTGAGACAAAACTGGAGTTCAAAGACTTTATTCAAAAGTAACACACATTAGGACCTTCCAGATTTCCTGTGGGTGTGGTCTCTACTGCCCAGTTCAAGGCACATGACCAAGTGCACACAACTTCAACCCCCTAACCAGGACAACAAACTAGTTTGGCATCACTGTGAACCTTAAGTATGCGCCCGGGTGCCTGCTAAAGTGAATAAACAGAAGAAAAAGCCTGCCTGTTTCAGTCAACGTTTATTAAAAGGGTTTCCTCAAACTTCAGATACATTATTTTTTGTTTATACCCCCCAAAAATTGCCCTATTCAAGGGAGGGTCACAAGTATAGCCTTCACGAGAAATCAAATCTCCAACCCTCATTGGCCAGGACCAAGCAGAACACAACTTGAGTGTTAGGTGTACCATCAAGTGCATAATGAAGGAAGGTAAAACAGCATTTTAAATAAAAAGGAAGAGGAACAAGCCTAGAGTACTTAATATGGTTTGCGTACGAAAAAGGTTAGGTTTCAGATGACGAGGGGGAATATCAGACAGTCAGAATGACAAAACCAAAGGACAGGTTGCGTTGAAACTCGTCTTACAAAACCATCTGTTAATTGGCTCGCCAGGATACAAGTTTTGAGGGATTAGCACAAGGCAAGGAGGGCCACAGGGGACAAAAACATCACAAGCAGTTTTTTGACTATGATAAAGTATTTTAAAAGTCAAAAGACAACACTCGCCACAAACAGTGCAGAGTTTAATGGATACGACTATAAAGTAAAAAGCACCGCCTCCCAAAAGAAAGGTGAATTTTCCCAATAAGGGGAGCACCTGTTGGAAAAGTGGTACTCTTTAATGACCGTTCATTGTCCTAGCCTTTTCAACCAATCCCTTCAAGAAATGCCCCTGCTGGTTTGAGGTGGAAATACATTTAAGGCCAGATTCTTCTGATATTCCCTAGTCTCCCCATGTTTGAAAATAGCTTTAGGCCTCCAGCTCCAGACCCAGGCCCAGCTTGTGGCCTCCAGCGTTGATGTTCTTGCCATCTACCAGAGCCGACAGGGTGAGCTTGACACCTGCAGTCAAAGGGAGAAGCCATCGGGTTAGGAAGACAGAACCTAAAGACAAATACATTAAATGAAAGTACCTACATAAAATAAAATAAAAAAATAAACAATTTAGTTTGCATTGGTTTTAAAGTGGCATATCACTTTAACATAATGGATGCAAAACCCAGTTGATGTATTGAAAGGTTATTTCCTGATTTTAAAGGCTGATCAAAAGTAAAAAAAGAGGACTACGACTTACCTGGTCTAAGAGTCTGGGTGTAGCCAACACCAACAAGGCTGGTATTGTTCACTTTAGCCTAGAGAGGAAAAAGAAAATGCACAACCACAAGTCAGGACCACAATACTATTATACAAATCAAAGCTCGGCAGAAGTAGCGGCAGTGACTTACACTAAGGGTGGCATCCTTGTCCAGCTGGTATTTGGCGGCGATGCCAAAGCGTGTGCTGTTGCTGCCAGCGGTCCAGGCCAGGTTGACTGAGGTCTCCAGTGTGTCGCTCACCTTCTGGTAGATGGAGCCTCCAAACTCAGCACCATCATTGCTTTGGGAAACAAATGGGGATGAGAGGAGATTATTGTTGCAGCCAAAACTGTATCTTTCAGTTGCCCGTTTAAAAAAAAAAAGACTATAAAAAAAAAAAAAAAAAGTATATTGGGAGGTAGGTCCACAATATATCGGAAGGTGTACATCCAGTGTACTGGGACAACACAACACTAAGAGGAGTCTTCTATACTTACACATTGGTATGGAGCTGGAAGTCTCCCGTCTTGTAGCCCACAGCAAAGTTGTTCTGGGACATCTTGGACTTGGCGGTGTCAAAGGTCATCTGGTACCCGGCGAGCCAGCCCTCGTAGCCGACGACGGCGGCACCATGAATGGTGGGCCCGGCGAAGTCGAAGTCCACGTCGCAGCCCAGGTTGACGAACTCGCGCTTGTAGGCGGTCTTGACCTTTCCGCTCTTCTTGCTTATAAGGAAAAGGGAAGCAAGGAGTTTGAATGAACCTGTACTTCACAAGAACCCCTTTCTTCCGAGTCCCTATGCCACAGAGCTTAAATTTATAGTTGGTAGTGACTTTACAAGAACCACTCTCTTCAGACTCCTTATGCCACAGAGCTTAAATTTAGTCGGCAGTGAGTTGACCAGCACAAAATAAAATGTGGAACAGGCACAAAAGAAAAACCATAGCCACTAAGATAATCACAGCACAGATGCAGGCCATTTTCAACTCTGGCACAATATTACATAACCGTATATGCAATGTCAATGTCCTACACCAAAGTTGACATTTAGAGATTTTACAAAGCTGCCTTTACCAGTGTTCAGGTTAAAAACTGCTTATGCTAAGCAGACAATGGACATACCCAGTGTTTGGTGAGAAGGTTGTGTCAAAGGTCAACTTCAGTCCCTTGGCAATCTGGAAGAAAACCATCAAGTTAGTCAATCACCAATTAATGTGTTCAGTTCAAACTTTTTGTTTACTATACGTTGCATGAATATGCGTTGCTGGTTACCTGATCTTCAATGGTGATTTCTGTTCCCAGGGTGTTGTCAGTGTTCCACTTCTCTGTGAAGGTCAGGCCGTACTCCGACCTCTTGTATTTGGTTTCCAGGGTGCCAGCCACTTTGCTGGTGTCAGTGTTGGAGGAACCGGCTGTTTTGAACTCCTGCAAGGGTCAGCGGTCAGATGTAAACAAGTGTCACGAGGAAGGGTTTTAATCCACTTTGTGAAACCCATCTTGCACCTCATCAACTTCATATTATTAACACAGAACAAACATGCTTACCACTCCACTTGAGGACTTGGTCTTCACATCCAGTTTCACCAGGCCAAATCCTAAAGAACAGGTATATTTAATTTAAAAGCCAACTCTTAAACCACCATGTGTCACCAAGGTAATGAGTGAAAACATTTAGATACCATACCATAGCCCTTGTTGAAAATGTCCTTGGCGGATTTGCCCAGATCAGCATAGCAGGGAGGCACGGCCATTTTAGCTGTGGAGAAAGAAAATATAATTATAATAATAATAATAATAATACCAACAATACAAATCTATCATATTTGCTAGATAGAGTAGAGTGAGAATCAGGTTCTTCCAGGGAAGTTGGCAGTTGGCCACCCTGTGATCATTATCCGCATATCAAAGGATATACACCTAGGAACATTTCCTTAAAGGATGGATAAAATATTGATTTCCTGTAGTAAACCTACGACTAATGTTCAGAAACTCTAGGTTTCATCTTGTAGGCTCCAAGGCTAGCATTAGTTGTCCTACTGCAGAATCCCTAAAACATCAGGGTGGTGGTGAATAGGCTTGAAAATGTTGGTCTAGCACTTCCCCAGTTCATGCGCGGTTGCAAACCATACGTTTAAGTACTGGGCCAATTGTCAGGACGCAGTTTATAAGATAATACATGAATGTGCATGTCGACGCCATCTAAATAATATGCACCGAGTCGGAAGGAAGTTAAGGAACATGCCAATAGTTTAAAAAATGAACAACACTTGCTCAACGACTTCGTCCTTGGCGACAAATAATTTCAATAAACAAGTCATTATCCTAAGGGCAGCAGTGTAGCTAAATGTCAAGCGAGCAGGTGGGCAAGGTTAACTGATAGAAACCATTTTGACGCACTGGTCGGTCGACATTGCCCATAGGTCCCCCTGCTAACTAAACCAATTTACATTTTGGTTAGCTGATGTAACCAGCACAAAGTGCTATAATAATGAAACAATATAAATGAAGCCTTGATGGATGACTTCTAATAGTCATAAGCTAACAATATCGTGAGAGTCGACTATTGTTAGGCTAAGGGTACAATACCGATAGAGTTGGAGCTAATGGTCCAGGACCAGGTTTTTTAAAAGCTTTCGAACAAGGTAGGTATACAGCAGCGGGTGCATCATTGTAATATTATAAACGTGTAGTGGTTCAAGAGTTTATTTAGACAACGTTGTTGGACGACTTGTGGAAACAGCGGCATGTGTAAGACTTGCAGCATGCTGAGTAAAGCTAGCCGAGCTATTTTTACTAGCCTGCAGCCCACCGGCGCAGACGGGACTCCAGGGCATAAACCCGGGTTATCCGTATATCTGTCATGTTAGTGTGTCAACGCACGCCGACCAATACAGGAGTCTCTTACCGGTTAGCGTTGGTGATAGCAGGGTACTAAAGTGACTTGGAAATACAATGTTTCTCACACCGCACGGCCAATGCAGACTTCACAGGGTTGGAGGGCGAGCTGAAGGAGACTGAGCCGAGTCAAGCTGTCTGAGTTAGAACATGCGCACTTCCTTTGTGGAAGGCGGTCTTTATTCAAAGTAAAAGTCCTGGTTTCCAATTTCTAAATTGCAACAGAATATTATTGTAGATATTTAAGAGAAATTTTTTGTTCATCCATTCATGAGGAAAACCAAGGTTGTGTTTGTGGTTGTATCTGGTTAGCTGACGGAATAATGTAAATTACAAACCTAGAAAGACAGCAACAGAAGACACATGTAAATATAAGCAAAGCGATTTTTTGGTGGTCAACTTTTAAAGCATAACATATGCCATGGTTTCGTTATTGCTTGATTCCCCTGGGTGATTAAGAAATGCACCACTTCAGCATGCCGTGGTTGACTCGGCAATTGGGATGTGTTAGGAAATAATTTGTTGTTCATTTTTGTACAATGTGAATCCCAAATCTGATTGCGCCAGAGCCTCTAACAGGAAGTCTTACTGAAGCTAATTTATATGACTTGACAAAGGAGAGTGCCACTGGAATCCTAACCAATCAGTCATCATCCGAGCCTACGTCACACCCTGTGGTAGGTAACACCCACGTGTGTCACACCCAATCTCAGGCAAGCCGAATACGTGCCTGTATAGAAATATCACTTGTGTTGTATACATTAAAACCACACTGACATTCTGATGTGTACTATATATACAATTCAGTAAAGATAATTACGTCTTTACGTTTTGTTTTTTATTGTATTTATTTATTTTTGTATGGAACAATATTGTAGAATAGGATAAATAGGGGCAGCTAAATTAGAGGATTATAAATTACTGAGGGCCATAATCATAATAATAAAGTAGGGGTAAATACAAAATAATAATAATAATAATAATAATAATAATAATAATAATAATAATAATAAT
Organism: Micromesistius poutassou; assembly: GCF_964030765.1. NCBI lineage: Eukaryota > Metazoa > Chordata > Actinopteri > Gadiformes > Gadidae > Micromesistius > Micromesistius poutassou. The sequence goes on from NC_140277.1 coordinate 8,378,730, forward strand.
AATAATAACTATTTTAAATACAGTTATATTTAAATTAAAAATATTCTAATACAACAAATCAATAACAGATTGACTCAAAACCCCAAAGAAAATTTACGCACAAATACCATGGACTTATAAAGAAAATAAATAATAAATATAAAAAAGAAGAAGAAGATAAAGAAGACAAATACACACACACACACACACACACACACACACACACACACACACACACACACACATACGCACACGCACACACACACAAACAGGCGCATACAAAATGGCCTTCCGTAGGCCACATCCGTAGTTTAATCTTCTTATCATAATTCAGTTTTTTTCACAGTGATCACATGACACGCCATGAACACATAACAGTCTGTCTCAAACTTTATTCAAACTATGTGTATGTAAAGTATATGTACAGTATATGCATATAATATGCCCACTTCTGCTATGCCATTGGCCCCCATATTTGTTTTAACTTTAGCCTTACAGAGGACGGATTTGTCAGAAATAGGCTATGCTACTAAATGTATAGGCCTGAATAGCTAGGTAATTTATAAATTGAGGGATAAGACAAAATTAACACAATATTTAAATATCAATTTAAATATGACCGGCCTATGAGCGCAAGAAACTGCGCTACACAGAACTGGCAGCAGACACGCAACAACGAGGATGGAACGCAAAAATCTATCCGGTTGAAGTGGGATGCAGAGTTTCGTGGCTTAGGGATTTTGAAAATAAGATAAACGGGTCCAAAACGGGCCCGTTTTGAAAGGTCTTTCAGCAGCCTGATGGTGGAAGAATTCTTCCACCACCAGGCTGCTGAAAGACCTTGGTATCCATGGACAGGCTCTGCGACAGACAATTAGATCAGTCTCTGAAGTGGCCGAAAGAAGCAGCCAATGGATATGGATCAAGCGGTAGGACCCTTGCTGGGCTCATAGAACAGCAACATGACCCACACACTAACCCCCCTCACCCCCCCCTCACCGAAATTTACATCCTTCCCATGTCTGAGATACAGCTCCCACGCCACTCAACATCAAGGCAAACCTCATGTGAATACCATCCATTGGCACAACGGACAGTTACCATCACATCCCGTGTTTTCATGACTCTAAACAAAGGGCCAAAGCAAGCTAATTTAGGTTCTCAAAATGTTTAAATGTTGTTATGCCTTATAAAAATAATCACAAATGTATATAGTTATTTATTGAATCATTAATTATTTATTATTGAATATAGTACAGTAGGCTACTAGAGTATAGAAGAATAGGACAACTTTGGAAATATGAAATGCATAGGCCTAGTGAAGAATAGCTTGATAAGTTACTTACTTATTACTTAACTTAAATTACTTAACTTTATTACTAATAACTTACTCATTACTTGCAAGATATAGGCATTATCATTTAAATAGCAAATATATATTGAAGATACATTAAAAAAAACAATGTAAGTTATAAAACTATAAAAACTGAAAAACAGTTGGGTTTAAGAAGAAACCCATTGTTTATGACTCGTCTTTTTCTGGGACAAATCCTTGCTGTGTGTGTGTGTGTGTGTGGGGGGGGGGGGGGGTGGGGGGTGGGGGGGAGGGGGGAGGATACAGTTGTTAATAATTACTAGTGGATAATTTATGGATAGTTTACAGGGAGGACACATTTATATTGCATACATGTAACATAAATAGTAGGCTAGCCTACTCAAAATGCAAAGGAAAGTCATGTTCAGTGTTGAAGTCAGTAGGCTAGCGTATGATCAATTGAATGGCATGGATGATTTATCATACCTTAAAGTGGATGGGTGCCAACAACACTGTACACTGTTACATTTCCATCCTTCTTCGGGTTTCTCTGAATGAAAGAGCAAAAAGAAAAGTAAGGAATAAAAGAATGGAAGTCCAAATGAAAGAAGATATGATTCAATAAATGAATCCCTGACTTAAATGAATCACCAGAAGAGGATTTACCCTGAGATTCATCATGTCATCAGTAGGTATATTCTGTGCTGCGCTGGAATGCATCGGCATCACGGTACTGTAAGCAACTGTTTCAGACTGCCCCTTGATTGAGAGACAACATTGTCAGATCGTGTTACATTTGTTTAGATGTTGTTGTATTACTTTCTTGTCAATGAATAGACTTCAAATTGCATTTTACATTTTACATATCTATGGTAGAATGCAAACGTGCCCCCTCTGGGTCAGAACTTTGGTTTGATTTCAGGGTTTTGTTTTACCCTGTAGGTGGTAGAGAGAGTAAATAAAAATGTATCTTTATCTTACTGTGATTGCTGTACGTTTTCTTTTGGCTCGTCCTGAAAGAAAAAATATTTATCTTTGTAAATATAACAAGCGAACAATAAAATCTCAAAGAAATACATACTATAATATAAACAACTAAAACAAATAAAACAACAATTACAAATGTAACAGATGTTTGCATTTTATTTTCAAGAAATGGAAAGTTATGTTTCAACATACTGTGGAACAGCCACCAAACCAACAGGGCCACTGATATAATGAACAGCAATATGCCCAAAGGGAGGAGCAGGTTCTTCAGGTATTTGCTGTAAAGAAAGAGCACTCTTTATTGACAAAACTGTTCATGACACAAACAAAACTTCAACACTATGTGCATTTGTACCACTTTTTTTTTTTTACAGCCATCACATATTTCTACCCATTTAAATGAAATACTGTGGGATGCAAGATACATTTGGGTTGAGGTTACTGAAGAGAGCAAAAGGGAACTGACCTCGCTCCAAGTTTACTGTCAAATTCCGTGTCTGTAATCGTGTCTGTAATGTCAGTTGTTGAGGTTGCTACAAAATGTGGTAATAACACAACATAGTGAGCTCACTCAATTTCAACTTCATGTTGATAAAATATATAATGTATACAAATGGAAATGTTTGAACTTGGCAAAATATTTTTTTTAATCCCTTTTGATGCTACACTTTTAAAACTTACTAGTAGTTGTCGTTGTATTTACAGCAACGGTAAGATGTATTGGCATATTTAGTTGTCCTTGGAAAAAAATGTACCAACCACTGCTTTCCATGTGTAGGCCTCTCATAGTCACCACAAAAACATCTTGTTTGCTTGTATCGATTGAGACTTGTGAACCTTCAATATAGCCATCCTGCTGATCCTTGCAGTGGCCCAGTTTGCACCATCCTGGTTTGCCTTGTGTTTTAGAGTGAAAACTGATATTTATACTATCTCCATCAAATGCTGTTATTTCCTGTTGATCCACATACAGACTGGACTCGCCTGAAAGAGAAATAACTTACATAAGAGAGCATAGCCTTCTTACAAAAGACAATTTCAATCCTATTTGTTTTATTTAAGTGTTTAAAACAAAAAACACTCACCTTTGGACACTAATAGTTGGAAATAGGTTTTCTCATCATATCCACTTGTCTCCACAGCACACCAGTAGGTTTGCCTTCCCTCCTCTCGGCTTTTGATGGTGACAGTGAAGACCCCTTGGTCCGGGTCATCAGATATTGTGTACAGGCCTTCTGGAGAACCACTCTTGGAGTTGGTATTGAATTTTTCAGAACAAAAGCTCCAATATTTTCCTTTACAAAGGTACTTAAAACTTTTCTTATGGCTCTGTTCGTAGAGACATGGAATGGAAACGCTGGCCCCTACTTTCACGGACACTTCACTCACCGTAGTGATACCGTGAGTTCCTGTTCACAAAGCACACATTGTTTCAAATAGAGTGGGGTAAAATAGAACATACAAACATAGATTACAGACAACTGTTGATGAAGATCCCAAAGAATCATCACAATTAACATCATGGTCTAAAATAGTCTCTCAATAGATTTATCAACTATGTCTGTATCAAACTCAAGGAATGCGACTGACCTGTAAGTCCACAGAGGGTTACAATGATACCAAGAAAAGGAGCCATGTGCACAAAGTCGGTAGATGGGAGGTGAGTGCCTTTGGGAGTGTTTGTGACAAGGGAATAAAATAAAGTGAATAATTTTTTGAGGTAGGAGGGGCTAATGAGTGGCTAATGATGTATTAGTTCCCCTTTTTTTTTGCAAGAATGCAACTTCCTTATTATATAAGTACGCAGTTTTTATATTATTTATTATTAAGATTATTAAGATCTATCTGGGACTTGCACACTTCACAACACACCCTCTTAAATACACGACACACCTCAAGATCACTTCCTGTATAGGTGTGGGGATGGCACGTTAATGGGCTGTAAGTACAATACCTAAAAGTAACCATATTTAATATTACCTGAACTAACCCTAACTCTAAACCCCAAATCTGAGACCATGACTCTCGCATGGCTCTCGCATGGCTCTCTTTCGCTTTACCGCACCGTTGTGACGAAAAGCGGGCTGAGCCAGAAGACAAAGCTCTCGATCTTCTTTCCTACCCTCACCTATGGTTGTTTACGACCGAAAGGACGAGATTGCGGGTACAAGGGGCTGAGATGGGTTTCTCAGGCTGGTGTCTCCCTTAGAGATAGGGGGAGAAACTCAGCCATGCGTGAGGAACTCGGATTAGAGCCGCTGCTCCTCTGCTTAGAAAGGAGTCAGTTAAGGTGGTTCGGGCATCTGGTAAGGATGCCCACTGGGCGCCTCCCGGGAGGTGTTCCAGGCATGTCCAGTGGGGAGGAGACCCCGGGGAAGACCAAGGACTAGGTGGAGACTGGAGAGATTATATCTCAACAGTAGCCTGCGAATGCCTCGGGATCCCCCCGTCAGAGCTGGTCAATGTGGCTCGGGAAAGGGAAGTCTGGGGCCCCCTGCTAGAGCTGCTGCCCCCGCGACCCGACCCCGGATAAGCGGTTTTGAAGATGAGGATGATGAACCCTAACCCTAAACTTAACTATCTCTGACCCAATTCCAAACCTTAATGATCCTAATACTTTAACTTAACCATCTCTAACGTAAAGAAAAAGTTGAAACAACACGGACGCACAGGGTGTCTATGATCTATGATGGGCTTTAGAAGTTCATCCTCGGAACATTGCAGTTTCCCCACGGCTGACCAACATCCATAACATCCACCGTTGCATAATGAGTATAGTGGAAGTGAAGTGTAGTGTAATCACTGGATAAACAGGAGCACGTGGTGCATACTACTCTTAGTGAACTACTCCTGCATAGACCTTAGTGAACTACTCCTGGATAGACCTTAGTGAACTACTCCTGGATAGGCCTTAGTGAACTACTCCTGGATAGACCTTAGTGAACTACTCCTAGATAGACCTTAGTGTACTACTCCTAGATAGACCTTAGTGAACTACTAGATAGACCTTAGTGAACTACTCCTGGATAGACCTTAGTGTACTAGATAGACCTTATTGTACTACTAGATAGACCTTAGTGTAGTGCTCCTGGATAGTCCGTAGTGTACTGCTCCTATAAACATTATGATACATCCATGTCTATGGCTACTCCTAGCGCAGCAGCAGATTTTTGTGTAAATGTCAGTTGGGGCTTCAAATCTAACACACCACGCGAATCGGGCAGATAATTTATTATGGAAAGGATCCCTACAAGGAAATACAATTTTTTAATTTTATTTCCCTTGATCTGTTTGTTATTGTGTCCAAACAAGCCTGACTCAAGGAAAGGTCTCGCTCTGAAATACCGCAAGTGAGTTGTTGCAGGAATACAGGTGGAAACGTGAAGAGTTTGTTGCATTTGGACTACAGACAGCTTAGCTTATGTTTTCTTTAATGTTTGGGTGAAGGAGAGTTAGGGAGAGTTAATTGTAATGACCATTTTGTGCAACAACTTCAGAGCGTGCATGTGTGTGTGTGTCTGTGTGTGTGTGTCTGTGTGTGTGTGTGTGTGTGTGTGTGTGTGTGTGTGTGTGTGTGTGTGTGTGTGTGTGTGTGTGTGTGTCAGTTCTAATTTGACCTTTCTTTCCTCTGAGTGGTTTCCTTGTACATGAATGTTTGCCTCGAAGCAAACATTTTAATCACTTATCGTGTGTTACCTGTGTTACAGGTTTTGCTGAACCAATGAATGAGCAAAAAAGAAAATGGAAAATAGTTAATGAAGGAAGGAACAAATGAAAGAAGACATGACTGAATAAATTAATACATTAATTAAATAAATCACCAGAAGAGAATTTACCCTGGAATTCATGTAATCATTAAACTTTTACTTCACACACATTAAATATGGCATGTGAAGTGGGTATTCTCCTTATCCAATCTCTTTATATTTTCCTATTGTATTTCAACTATCAATTATCTTTATTTATTTTTTTGCTGTTGTTTACTTCTTGTGTGACCATCAGACAAACAACTTGAATAAAAAAAAAAAATCATGCCGGAGCTTGCAATAATTTCCTCATATCATTTCCTTCCTCTGTGTGGTTTCCTTGTACAGATAATGGGGGGGGGGGGGGGGGGGGATTGCAAAGCACATTCAACTCACCAAAATGTTGTTATTACCACATGATCATAATAAATATATACAGTAACATATAGAATATAGATCAGTAGAATATAGAAGAATACAATAAAATGGCTTTATTTTGAAACTGGTTACATGTTGCCATTTAGACACCAATTAGGTGGATATGGGACATGGCTGATGTAGCAAGTACAAATAGCAAACAAATACATACTATTAAATACATAGGCCTAGTGAAGAATAAATAAATACATTTCTTAGCACTTAGCATGTGAAGTTGTTAAGTACTTTATTTAATTACTTATGAGTTACTGATTACTTGCAAGATGTAATAATAATAATAATGCATTTTATTTATCGGCGCCTTTCTTGACACTTGACACTTCTTTTGTACAGTGTACAAGAGAAAAGAGTGGGGTCATTCGAGTCCCAAGAATGCAACTGACTTAAAGTGTCAGAATAGATGTCTGAATAGATAAGTTTTCAGGTGAGATTTGAAAGTGGTCATGGAACTGGAGTGTTGGATGTCATGAGGCAGAGAGTTCCAGAGGTGGGGGGCTGAGCGACTGAATGCTCTTGACCCCATGGTAACCAGGCGAGCAGGTGGGAGGATGAGCTGGATGAAGAGGAGGGGCAAGATTGTTGATGTAGGCCTATCTTTGAAATAGCAAATATTGTTTTCAGATACAATGAAAAACCATCCAAGCTAAAAAATATATAAACTAATATTTTGGGTTTCAAGAAGAAACTCATAGCTGGTGTCTCCTGTCCATTTCCAGTGCTAATCTTTGATGTGTGTGTGTGTGTGTGTGTGTGTGTGTGTGTGTGTGTGTGTGTGTGTGTGTGTGTGTGTGTGTGTGTGTGTTTTGGGTTGATGTCTGTCTGTCTGTCTGTCTGTGTGTGTATGTGTGTGTGTGTGTGTGTGTGTGTGTGTGTGTGTGTGTGTGTGTGTGTATGTGTGTGTGTGTGTGTGTGTGTGTGTGTGTGTGTGTGTGTGTGTGTGTGTGTGTGTGTGTGTGTGTGTGTGTGTGTGCGTGCGTGTGCGTGTGTGTGTGGGATGGGGACAGGGACGGGGGAGGGGGCGAGAGTGGTTAATAATTACTAGTCTAGTGAATCATTTTTAGATCATTTACAGGGAGGATGCATCTATAATTATATTGCGTACACAATACATAAATAGTAGCATACTATACTATAATGCAAAGAATGGTGACATGTTGAAATCACCCTAGTGTATAATCAATAGAATGCCGTGGATGATTTATAATACCTTACAGTATTCTTGGTTTGGGAACACTATGTCACATTGTCATCCACCTCCAGGTTTTGCTGAACCAATGAATGAGCAAAAAAGAAAATGGAAAATAGTTAATGAAGCAAGGAACAAATGAAAGAAGACATGACTGAATAAATTAATACATTAATTAAATAAATCACCAGAAGAGAATTTACCCTGGAATTCATGTAATCATTAGACTTATACTTCATTCTTGTCATTATCATGTTTTGTCATTGTCGCATTTCGATGTCAATGAATAGACAGTATTTCACATTGCACATATGGCAAGCAAATGTGCCCCTATTGGGTCAGATCTTGGGTCTAGATTTATTTTACCTTGGTATTGATAATAAAATTAAATGTATCTCTTAATCTGTCTGTCATTGCTGTATGTTTGCTTTGGGCATGTCCTGAAAGAAAAAAAAAGTTACAAAAAAACAGCAACTAATAACAAGCAATAAAATGTGCTTACAAAATATAAACATACAAATATAGATATATAACTCATATTTGCATTTTATTTTGAAGAAAGGGAAAGGCTTCTTTCAACGTACTGTAGAATGTCCACCAAACCAACAGGGGCACTAATATGATTATAAGCAATTTTCCCAAAAGCATTAGCAGGTTCTTCAGATCAATGGATTCACTGGAGAGAAAAAGCACACATGTTCAGACTCTGTATTGACAAAACTGTTCTTGACACAAACAAAACTCGGATGCAAGATACATTTGGGTTGAGGTTACTGAAGAGAGCAAAAGGGAACTGACCTCGCTCCAAGTTTACTGTCAAATTCCGTGTCTGTAATGTCAGTTGTTGAGGTTGTTACAAAATGTGGTAATAACACAACATAGTGAGCTCACTCAATTTCAACTTCCTGTTGATAAAATATATAATGTATACAAATGGAAATGTTTGAACTTGGCAAAATAATTTTTTTAATCCCTTTTGATGCACTTTTAAAACTTACTAGTAGTTGTCATTGTATTTACAGCAATCACTTTTATCAAAGTGTTTAAAACAAAAAACACTCACCTTTGGACACTAATAGTTGGAAATAGGTTTTCTCATCATATCCACTTGTCTCCACAGCACACTAGTAGGATTGCCTTCCCTCCTCTAGGCTTTTGATGGTGACGGTGAAGACCCCTTGGTCCGGGTCATCAGATATTGTGTACAGGCCTTCTGGAGAACCACTCTTGGAGTTGGTTGTGATTATTGTATCACAATACTTCCAATAGTATCCTTTACAAAGGTACTTAACATGGTTCTTATGGCTCGGTTCGTAGAGACATGGAATGGAAACCGTCTCCCCTACTTTCACGGACACTTCACTCACCGTGAAACCGTGAGTTCCTGTTCACAAACCACACATTGTTTCAAATAGAGTGGGGTAAAATAGAACATACAAAAATAGATTACAGACAACTGTTGATGAAGATCCCAAAGAATCATCACAATTAACATCATGGCCTAAAATAGTCTCTCAATATATTTATCAACTATGTCTGTATCAAACTCAAGCAATGCGACTGACCTGTAAGTCCACAGAGGGTTACAATGATACCAAGAAAAGGAGCCATGTGCACAAAGTCGGTAGATGGGAGGCGAGTGACTTTGTGAGTGTTTGTGACAAGGGAATAAAATAAAGTGAATAATTTGGGTATTTGAGGTAGGAGTGGCTAATGATGTACTATTTCACCCTTTTTTTTGCAAGAATGCAACTTCCTAATTCTAAGTACGTACTTATTGTATTATACAATACATTTGTTTAATATTCACTATGGTCACACCATTAAGATTGTTTAATTGTTAATTGCATTATTGTTAGGCTATTATTTGCTCCCATACCCAATCACAGCCATGAGAAATGTCTAGTCAGGATCTAGTCTATAAATTCCTGGATTAGTATGGTGAGGGCCTTTGTTAACGGTCCGGGAGGCAAAATTTTTAATCCTACTATGGCCACACCAATATCCCGAAAAGATACGCCCGCCTCTATTTCTGATTGGTCCGTCATACGCGCTTTTACTGGCTTGATATTAGCTGTTATGGTTAGGGTTAGGTTTAGGGTTTATGGTTAGGGTTAGGTTTATGGGTTATGGTTAGGTTTAGGGGTTAGGGTTAGGTTTAGGGGTTAGGTTAGGTTTAGGGTAAGGGTCATGGTTAGGGCTCTTTTGTGACGCTCTCGAATGCTCAGCGAGGGTACCGTAGCGGCCCGTTGAGTTGCATGCAACCCGGCCAATCACAGACAGAGTAGGGCGGGTCTTGGCGTGGAACATAGTAGGAAAAAAATATCGCGTCCGGGAGTACTGCAAGAATACCCCTTAACCATATCTAAAGATGAATATCTTTACCTAAACATAATTTGCAACGTCTTTAAGCAGAACTTCAGGAATTTTCAACCTGGACCCTATTTGTGATCATCAATTTAGGAACAATTACATATTATATATATGTATTAATAATACATTGGACGTTAAGGCGGCACAGCGAAGTGGGCGTGTTGTGTGGTGGGCGTATCGGGTAGTGGGCGTATCCTGTAGTGGGCCCGACCAGTGACGTTTCCATGTACCCGCAAAAAGAAATCCATTGGCCAGTGCTCTTCTTCGACTATTTCCGATGACGTCTTTTTCAGGCGCCTGTGTACTGCGCGAATTTTGAAGATGAAGGATGGATTCTATTGCATTTTAGGCAGTCTGTAACATATAATTCCGTATCTTCGGATAACCTTGATACATAGTCTTGACACATGCTGAGGATTCTACATCGATGGAGTATGGAAAAGACAGGGTGGTGGCGTTGGTAGACATGGATTGCTTCTACGTGGCAGTGGAGCAGAGAATCAACCCAACTCTGAAGAACACACCCTGTGTGGTAGCGCAATACAAAACGTGGAAGGGAGGCGGGTGAGTCTCTACCGTTTCTAATAATTCATAATAAAAGCCCAACGTTACATAGTCGAACCATCAGAGCAAGCAAAACCAGCAGAGCAAGCCCAGAGCAGCCACAGAGGCGATCAAGTTAGTCAAGAATATTATCTCTGCATAGCCAAGGGCAAATCCAGAAACAGACAACAAAAGCCAGTTTGTCAGAAAATCTGTTTCGTTATGGAGTCATTACACCAAATGGATTACCAAAAAAATACTAGTTTAAGTGGGATACTGTCAGTTGGTTTTTGGTCTAGGATGTGATAGATTAGCCATCATTTTAAAGAAGATGATTGTTTGTATTTTGATAGGAGTGATTTTCAGATACCCTTTGAAACAACATGGGAAACTATCATGTACATATGCAGGTGTCAACATGGTTTTGAATGACTGTGTTTGTATAGCATTATAGCGGTGAGTTACGAGGCCAGGGCGTGCGGTGTCACTCGCAACATGTGGGCGGACGATGCAAAGAAACTGTGCCCAGACCTCCGTGTGGCACGGGTCCGAGAGGCCCACGGCAAGGCCGATCTCACACAGTGAGTGTTGTTATGTGGTCATCAATTATCAGTGCTCAATCTGGAGGTCAGTCATTCAACTAACCAACCAAACACAAATCGTGTTTCAGTTACAGGGAGGCAAGTGTGGAGGTGATCGAGGTGATGTCGCGCTTCGCCGTCATCGAGAGAGCGAGTATTGACGAGGCGTACATGGATCTTACTGATGCGGTTCAACTCCGGCTGAAGAACATGACGGCGGGCGAGCGGATGGATCCAGACCTACTGCGAACTACCTTCATCCAGGGGTTCCCACTTGCTCAGGCTTCCCCTGAGCAAGGAGTGTCTTCAGAGTCCCTGGACAAAGGTAAGACATGGGACACTAATTGACTCTACCTTTAGGAATACATTTAACACGACATACATTACTTATTATTATTATTATTAACTGTTTAAGTTAAGCCCTGCTAAATTACCCTTTGAGTCTGTAAAAAGTAGTAGTAGTAATAGTAGGCTACTCTTACTCAAGATGTTATGCTTTAAGTGGTTGCCTGTATTATTTGTTACCATCATAATTGTTAACTGTTAGTAGCCTCTATATGTCCTATACTATTTAGCCTACTATTATCACTATTATTGTCATTTAGCAGAGGCTTTGGTTAAGCTGGGAGTCGAACACCCTAACCACTATCTACTACTACTATCCTGCCTACTATAGTATTGTATGTCACACTTTACATTTGTTATGATTTGACTTAAAAGTCATTCAAGCCCCTGGTCCCCAGCCTCCGTCCTTACCGGCTTTTTGTGGTCCCCAGAGGAGCAGCGGTCCAGGGGCCTACAACAGTGGCTGGAGACCGTCCCCCCAGCCCCGTCGGAGGGCCGCGGCTCTGCAGAGCTCCAGCTAGCGGTCGGGGCCGCCATCGTGGAGGAGATGAGGGCGGCCGTGGAGCAGCACACCGGCTTCCGCTGCTCGGCGGGAGTCTCACACAATAAGGTGGGAGGCCGTGCTGTTTATTGAAACTTTCAAGATTCAACTAAGAATAAAACAAACTGTTTGTAGCCATATGGCAGATTTTTATCTGAAGTGATTTACAAGTGAGGCATAGGACAAACAAAAAGTGCAGAGTAGCGATAGGAATCAGAACACAACGTTACTGGTAATTGCATGTTATTTTTGTATTCATGTCTTTAAATATACTATCCCACCTTTCCAGATTCTGGCCAAATTGTCCTGTGCTTTCAATAAGCCCAACCGACAAACGGTGCTGCCCATGGACTCTGTGGCAGAGCTGTTCAGCTCTCTACCTGTAAGTAAGATGTGAGTATACAGTTGAATCCATGGTTGAAAGCAGATCTATGTGAAATAAGCCTAAGGTATTAGGCTTTAGCCACCTAGTTAGGGTTGGGAAACAAGATCGACTTGAATGCTTAATCCTCGACAATGTAGCATTTGTACTGCAGCTGTTTACTTAATCATATCTGAACGATTTTCCCTTTTTAAGGTGGCAATCTCAATTAATGACAGTTAATTCAATATCTATCCAAGCCAAATCAGGTAACACAGTGGTGAATGAGCCTACTGACGTGGTATGTGCTTTTGTCCATGCAGTCGCAATCTGGGAGGGAAACTGGGGGTGTCCATCAAAGAGACCCTCGGTGTGGAGAACATAGGAGAGCTCACCCAGTTCTCTAAGGCTCAGTTGGGACAGCACTTTGGAGACAAAACGGGGTAAGACTCGGAAATCTATAGTACTTGCAAGCAAAAGATGATAGACATGTAACACCTCACTGTCCGACACCAAACATGGTCTTTGTTTGTTGAACCCCTGTTTAACACCAATTGTTGTCTCTGCAGTCAGTGGCTCTATGACTTGTCACGGGGAGTTGATTTTGAACCAGTGAAACCCAGGCAGCTCCCAAAGTCCATTGGCTGCAGCAAAAACTTTGCTGGAAAGTCTTCGCTAGGGACGATTGAGCAGGTTAGAAAAATATGTATTTTTATTCATTATTCTAAAATGTAGTAAAAATAATAACATGGCACAGGTTTGACATCAGAACTTAATTTAACATGTTTTTGTTTTGATGAATTAGGGTTAGTGAGTGACTGATTTAACCCTGTGTAGGTGAAACACTGGCTGCATCAGCTGGCCCTGGAGCTGGAGGAGAGATTGACCAAGGACCGAGACATGGTAGGTGTGAAAAAACTGCTTTCCTCTGGCTTTAGACCAGAGTGGGATATTTGTTGGGCTGATGAGTAGTGAGTGCCGTGGTTTTGGATTTGAACCCCATTGTCTGCAGCCTACTTGTAGGAATCGTTGAGCAAGAGGGATGATCCCTAACTGCTCCTTAATGACTTCCTTAATGACTTGATCAAAATAAATGAAAGTGTCTGTAAAATGAACAAATAATCCTCTGTCCAGTGTTTAGTTATGTCGATATCATCTATTGTTTCGCTGCGTTCTGGCAGAACGGGCGGGTGGCCAGGCAGTTGACGGTGGGCGTCCGACAGCTCGGGGACAAAAAGCCCAGCAGCTTCTCCCGCTGCTGCGCGCTGGTCCGCTATGACGTCGCCAAGATATCCGGTGACAGCTTCGCCATCATCAAGAGCCTCAACGCAGCGGGGAACCACCAGGCAGCATGGTAGGCTGGATCAGAACCGTACAGTCGATTGTGTAGTAGTGTGTTTTATAATGTATACTAATGCATTGTGTAGAATAATTTTACCGTGGTGGGCAGTATGGGGGCTAGGGTGTTCGGCTCCTAGTTGAAAGGTACCTGTAGGCATTCTAAGAGCAGGACGCTCTAACCGAACCACTTACCTGTGAAATTCACTGTTGAATCACTTTGGATAAAAAGCGTGCTTGATTACTGGTAATGCGTAGAGCAATTCAGATAATCTATTACATGTGCTGTAACTGCAACGTTTTTATGGGTTTTTAATTTCCAGGAGTCCAGCTCTCACCCTGCTCCACATTTCCGCCAGCAAGTTCAGCGACACCCCCTTAGCTGGAGGAGGGATAGCCGGCTTCCTGTCCAGTGACGTCACTTCCTCCCAGGCCCTTTTCCCTGCCAGTGTTTCCCAAGGGGGGCTCGAGTCCTCCGGGCTGAGAAGCAGGAGCAGCGGCGGTGGCGGTACTCCCAGCAAACCCGGCATGATCCAGTCTCTATTCCAAAGAGCTGCTGAGAAACAGAGGCAGAGGACCGAAGGAGAAGAGGAAGAGGAGGAGGAGGAGGAGGAGGAAGAAGAAGAAGGCAAGGATCAAGATGGAGATGAGGAAGGTTCTGCGGTTTTACTCCCACCAGGCGCTTCTCGTTTGGTGGCTTTCTCAGGTGATCAGTCGGTGACAGTGGCTCCAGTTCCAACCTCCTCCACCACACTTTCGTCCTCTCACACCTCACCGGCAAAAAGCTCTGACCGTGGCATCTCGTCTTTCTTTCAAAGGAAAAGCATAGAGAGAAGGTTGCAAACGGCAGCCACGTCGAGCAAGGCCGACGAGGGCCAACGTGTCGCAACCGGCCCAATAGAGATTGTCGGTGCGGTCGCCTCAGCCCTTCAGGCGGAGCAGAACTCCCAACCTACCGCTCGCCCGTCTGCGTGTCAAGAGTTGAGCGTAGAGCTGGATATGGACGATGGACCTCCCCCTTCTCCTGGGGACCCTGGAGCCGGCCCGGACGACGAGGACCTGGTGGCCTGCGAGCACTGTGGCCAACGGGTGCTGGCCTGGGATATGCCCGAGCACAGCGACTACCACTTTGCCCTGGACCTCCAGAAGTCCTTCACCTCTCCCCCCACCACGGCAGGCTCCTCTGTGTCCACTGCCTCTCCGCCGACCGTCAGAACGGGAGCGTCCGCAACGAACCAGGCGACCCGGGGGAAGTCGAAGTCCAAAGGCCAGTCTGGATCCCAGTCGAAAAGACCCCGACCCCAAGGGGGGCCCTTGGATTCTTTCTTTAAGAAGAACTGAAGATGTTGTCGTGTTGTGTATTACCCCATGGTAATAAGGATTATGGGTTTCCATGAAGAATGACTTGACTTGACGTTTCATAATTGCTGTAACAAAAGTGAAAAATAGTTGACAGTGTTTTACACTTTTGGCCTGTCTTGAATAATGTCTAAATGCTAAAATTAAATGCACAAATATTTGATGTATGACAACTATACTGGGATATTAAACTTTTCTGGATATATATATATATTTTTGTATGGAGTCTATAATAAGGATTGAAGCAAATAGTGTACAAATAAAAACAAGCATATCGTCATTACGCCTTACCTTTTTCTTTTGATTGATGCCTGTGTTTAGATGTATTTTACACCATCAAGCATAAGGAATATATACTTATTTTTACAATCATTAGTGAGTTTTCAAAAGTTTCGATGACTTGTGTTGTCAGGGAAATTGAGTGGAGGCCCAGTGCTAATCTGAAAGGTCAGAGCAGTACAGCTTTAGGTGATAAGCCTTGTCAAAGACCCACACACACCACATTGATCAAGTATAGTAAACAACTGCCAATGTTGGTATTAATACATAACAGCTAAAAGGAAAACCGGTTAGAACCAATGTTGATTTTTTGGTCTTTAGGTTGGGACACGTTTCCATGCTGTCAAGGTGTTACATGTCACATGTTAACCACTGACTTTGGTTGCCTTAAGGATAGTTGAGTAATTATTAAGGATTAGCTTGCTTGTTTTTGTTTAAATGCTTTCTACGCTCACAGGTTCAAATCATAAGTTGAAACAATTAAACCTAGTTGACATATGTCGATCATCTCAAACAAAATCAAGTAATACATTACTTTTATTTATGTACATCACAATATACAGTCTGGATTTGTACATCAACTTTTATCATACTTCACCCAAATGATTAAAATGTTACAATCAGTCTGTGAACTTGAGGTTGCAAAAAGTGACAATCTATGTTTGTAAAGGTTTAAAAGTATCTGGGAAAAAACGTGTTCTAATAAAACTTGTTAAAGTTAAAACCCCACTACAAATCTATAAAATTACTATTATTTTCCATACCGAAACAAAAAATGTAACACCTGATATGGTTTTCTTACTCCTTTTACAAACAAGTGATCATGTATTTTTGGTTGATACACATTCCTCATAATGATGAACACAAACTGCATAGCATAGATGCAACCAAACACCGGCACTCGTTTTTGCCATTCCCTCCCTTAATATATAAATGAAATCGAGAGTGAACGCTCTTCATTCAATCACCAAAAAACTTGCAATAATATAAAGACAGCTGGCATGGCTCACAAAAGCCTAGAACAAAACAATGAATATTTTCCTCTAATTGCCTAATTGCTAGATTTCGAACAAGGACCTTTTCAAAGAGTAGCACCGGACAGAAGTTATCCCCATGAAACCTTTTTGGGGTTCAACAGCAGGTTGCTGAATAGAAGGCTCAAACAGTAGATCCATTACTAGGCACTGTGCTCCAATAGACCCTACTTAATCACCTCAGTAACATACAGGGGGGGGGGAAAACATTCCTCAAACAAAAACTCCTTTGAACATCGCAGTTGAAACCACTTCAAAGGGCGGCTCTACATAGATAACGCATACTCAAACAATACAAATTATTGTGTCTCTTTGGGAGAAACATCCTTTTTTTTCTTTTTCTTTAAACCCTTCCAACTAACAAATTAAAATCTTTGTAGTTTTGTTAAGAGTGGAATGCAGTACATAGCCAGTTACGTTTTCCTGAGTAACTAATGCACTTCTGAGATTGGCAGTAGCTTTAGGTGTTACCAGTGAGTCACACAAAAAGGTAATTCTGACAAAATTGGTAATGCCCACGCAAACGTGGCCAGCCTCTGAAACTTGAAACATAACCCCAGTGTACAGTCCTGGGATTCACACCCTCTCCATAAAGTGCCGTTTCCAATCAATGAAACTCACTTTGACAAAAGATCATTCAACCAACTTGCAAAACAGCTACGTCTGGTCGGACCACCTGATCAACATTTTCCATTCATGGTGCAAATGTTAGACTACACTTTTTTTTTTCAGAAACACTTTTCTCTTCAGTGAGAACTAAACCAAAAGATATTATAGCTTCAAAAGAAAAAATTAAATGAGTCATTTCAAGATAGGCACTGTGTCGGTAAAATAGATGAGAGATGAAAGATGATACCCTGGTGTCATGACAACAACATCAACAATAACAACAGTGATGGTGGTGGCTCCTCTCTCACTCATCTCACCAAACTATAGCTGCTTAACGTGAGAACTGGTCCGACACCACTGGCCTTTAGTTTGTAAACAGGCGTGTGCCAAAAAGATATATGAACAGATCTCTCAGTGCCGTATGGAACACTATCGTTTCAGTGCAAGAGGTTCTGGTTTGTGCATCGTTTTAGTTGAGAGTGCAAAAGGGTGTTCGCACTTTGAAGGCAGCACTGCACCCGTTATTGTGGTTGAATGCAGGTGGATTCAGTCGGTAAAACACTTCGACCAGGTGTGAGTAACATTTACAGAGCTTTGGTAGCAGTTTTCTGGTGTACCTCGCAGGGAACACGCTCTTCTGACACAATGTCAGGCGTTGTCACACCCTTAACAAACACGTCATATATACTTTTAAAATATGTTTGTGTAAGACAGAAGGAGAGGAGTTTGGTGGTCGTAAGGCTTTGAAAAAGGTACACGCAAGAGGGACAAACCCAAACAAAAAACAAAAGTCAAAGCGAAAGGTCTTCTGTTTGCTGTTTGCAGAAATCACCTGAGAGATTCCGCATCAGAGGAGAAAGCGAGATAAGGACACGGGGAGACAAGCTGGGGAACAAAGAACCTGGTTCCAGAAGGACGGCATGGTTGTGGTTCTTCAGTGCGGAGGGTCTCTGCCGGTGGGGAGGGAGGGGGGGTCCCTAGGCCTCGTCTTCCTCGCTGTGGGAGGGTGGGGAGGGATGGTAGTGGGAGGCTGGCTGCAGCTTGGTGACGTGGCCGATGCCCTTGGTCACACCCTCGCGGAACAGCAGCTTGGCCCCCACCTTCAGGTACTCCGGGTGCTTGATGAACTTGAAGCGCACCACCGCCTTTTCGCCCGTCCGCAGCTCCTCCTGTAACCCAGGGAGAGCAAGCACAAACACTGGGTTCAGACGGAGAGGAGGGAAACATCAGGAAAGCTAGTGCAGTTTTGTGCAATTAATAGAATTGGAAAGTAAGCCACATGATAATTTGACTCGTTGCTGTTTGGCTACAATATGTAGTTCAGGTATTCTTAGCAGAGGCCCGGCTGCAGGGTGGGGAGACCTCTCTTGAACCCTGAGGTGGGGAGTTATGATGGACGGGTCGTCCGGAGGAGGGGCTGACCTTTCCGTGCACGGCCACGACGGTGGCGGTCTGCCTCACGTTGCCCACGTGCACCGTGACCTGGAAGCCCTTGTGGAAGGTTTTGGCGTGGAACAGCAGCACGATCTCAGCCTCAAACTGCCAGCAGATGGTGGGGTCCATCTCTGGGCTGACCATCACCATGCCCTGGGGGAGGACCACACACATCGACAGACAGTCAGTCACTCTCTGGAGCCAGACGACGACCAACCCTCTCACACACGGCCTCTCTCCCTCTCCACCTAGAGAAGCTCAACCCAAAGCACCCCATCCAAGCGGCGCCGTACCTTGCGCAGTAAGGCGCGGTCGAAGCCGCCCAGGGCCAGAGTGGCGGCCTGGCCGGCCCGCAGCACCCTGCAGCCAGAGCGGTTCCTCTGGATGCTCTCCACCGTCAGCTTGTGGAACTGGCCCGAGTCTGTGGGTCCTACCACCAGCTGCTCCCCCTCACGGCAGACACCACTAAACAGAGGGGGGTGGATAGAGGAGACCAGGGTTACAGCTAACCCTAGTGTCGTGGACAGGGGGGTAATATAGATGGGGGTAATATGATGTGGTGGATGAAAGGTAGGAGAGAGTCCTCTAGCGCTCTTACCTGTAGAGAGTTCCCCCGACCACCGTCCCCACCTCGGGCACCGTGTAGATCTCATCCACCTGGGACGGATTAGAGTTCAGATTATTACTCCACGAGGCACATTAACTGGTGAACTTTCCCTTAATGTTTGGTCCATCACTTCACATTTTGGGTTCATCAAAGGCCATCTTATTGTAGTACGTGTGTATTTGTGTGTGTGTGTGTGTGTGCGCGCGCGTGCGCATCGCACCTGGAACTCTGTGAGCTGCTGCATGAGCTCCTCCTGCTCCTTGCTGTTGCTGAGGGGAGGGAGGATGTTGAAGAAGACCTTGAGGTGTTCTAGGCTCTCCCCCGACACGCTGGACAGGGTGAAGATAGGAGTGATGCTGGGGAGGAGAACCACACACATGTTAACACACTGCCGTCTGTTGAAAGGTGGCCATACTTTATACTGTATAATACTGTATAACACAGTCTCCATACTTTATACTGTATTATACTGTACAACACGGTCTCCATACTTTATACTGTATAACATGGTCTCCATACTTTATACTGTATTATACTGTACAACACGGTCTCCATACTTTATACTGTATTATACTGTACAACACGGTCTCCATACTTTATACTGTATTATACTGTATAACATGGTCTCCATACTGTATACTGTACAACACGGTCTCCATACTTTATACTGTATTATACTGTATAACACGGTCTCCGTACTTTATACTGTATTATACTGTACAACACGGCCTCCGTACTTTATACTGTATAATACTGTATAACAGTCTCCATACTTTATACTGTATTATACTGTACAACACGGTCTCCATACTTTATACTGTACAACACGGTCTCCATACTTTATACTGTATTATACTGTACAACAGTCTCCATACTTCATACTGTATTATACTGTACAACACAGTCTCCATACTTTATACTGTATTATACTGTATAACACGGCCTCCGTACTTTATACTGTATTATACTGTACAACACGGTCTCCATACTTTATACTGTATTATACTGTACAACACAGTCTCCATACTTGGGCGACTTGGCGAACTGCTGGGCGGCAGCGACGGCGTCGTCGGGGCCGTCCACCACCAGGGGCACCTTGTTGCAGCCGGGCTGCTTCAGCACGCGCTCCAGCTGCCGCACGGTGCGCTCCACCGTGGCCCGCGTGCACAGGTCCACCTTGGTCACCACGATGAAGATGGGCACCTTCAGCGCCATGGCCAGGCCCAGGTGCTCCCGCGTGGTGCCCACTGGAGGAGGAGGTGAGAGGGAGGTGGAGGTGTTGTTCAAGACACATTTCAGGAATGTTGAGGAAGAGGACTTTTTAAACTAGCTGTTAGCAATTGAGACCTTGATGGGTGTGTGTGTATGTATGTATGTATGTGTGTATATGTGTGCATGTATGAATGCGTGCACTTCTCTCACACACACACACACACACACACACACACACACACACACACACACACACACACACACACACACACACACACACACACACACACACACACACACACACACACACACACAGTTATTGCAAGTCATGTAGCAAATGTTATATTAGAATCTAGTGCAAACCTGATAGAGCAACCTAGAACGATGTACTGTAGCATTAAGAAAGTAACTAGAATAAAACCCTGTATATTAAGTGGAGGTATGAAGTACATGCGCAGGTAAAGAATCATAGCAACAGCAATTTTACAATGAGTGAAAAGTTAGAAAGTCATCTCGAAAGAGACAGGGCTGACTTCAGGTGAAGAGGTTGCCTGTGATGCCAGGGAGACAACACAACGCCTATCTGAATGTGTCAGTGAACACAGGTCACAAGGGCAGGGAAACAGCATAGACTCAAGGGATGGGCCTAATCAACCATGACTCATCCTGATGTCACTAGGGGATGTTGTTTCTTGAGAAAGAAACCACCTGCTGCTTAATGATATGCATCTAAACAAATTCAGTGCAAGTTGCCAAATTCAGTGCAAGTGTCAAAAATGAATAGCAAAATAACGACCTATCAAGCTCAGATAATCCGCCTAGGTCGGATGATCGGTGGATATGTGGGACTATGTGGGATTCAGGTCAAAGCAGCGGTGGGATTTAACATGTGGCCATGTTGCCCAGTAACAGAGCACGGTGTGTGATGGAAACACAGCAGAGTTGGCCAATGCTTTGCACTTTATATAGAACTCAAGCCACCCGTGTCTCTCACGCGTTAGAAAGAAGGGACACCTAAACACCCTTGTACATGCTGACAAGAGACTCGAGATACAGTGACCTTCCCTCCCGCCAACCTGCATCAGCTGACTGGGAGACACTGTGTTTACACAGACATCAGCACGACCAGCTGGCCTAAGGCTGCATGCTATTGGCCATATTCCAGACATGTTCTTCCTGTCTAATGTCCCGACTCTAACCATTGCTTTTTATATGTAAACTTGATCATGAGGATGAATATAACTTTTTCGGAGTAAAATTACGATTGTAAGCATCATTTGTTTCTTGGCCTACCCTGTGAAGTAGATAAAAGTGTCTGCTAAAACTTAAATGTTAAATGTGATGTGGGATGAATTGAATAAGTAATTCCCCTTTTGAACTGTCTGTACACAACCAACCTGTGTGAGAAGAAGTATGCATTACACAGATGGGTTCCACTGTCATCATTGAAACCACAGCTCTTGGGTTGCGGCCACTGTGTCTGTGTGCCTGCATGCGTGTGTGTGCGTGTGCATGCGTGTGTGTGTGTGTGTGTGTGTGTGTGTGTGTGTGCGTGCACGTATGTATTTTAGGATGGTTCTCATACTTGACCCAGTAATCAACCGAACCTTGCACAACTTTTTGTTGCATAATATATTGCAACCAGACTTTACAATTAGATTATAAACTATGATTATGGCTTGGAAAAGCGGATGTGTATATATATATATGAGAACGTACACGGACTCGGTGCACAAATAAACAATATTGTCAAAGAATATGTAGAATATTCGATGTTAGGAACTTAAAAGATATGAAAGACTGGTGACCTAGGTCATTTAGACTAGCTATTAAGTTATTTAAAGGGCACCACATGTGTAGATCGCATAGCGCTGGTGTAAAATGTCACATGCGCTATTCTGGCTGCATTCTGCTTTCTGCACGGAGCGTGCTTGATTGGATTGTGTTCATTTCTCTGCACATGAATGACAGCCGTCTCATCAGAATGTTTTTGCTTTTCCGTAGTGTCGTGTTTGTTTCTGGGTCTCTGTTGGCTCAGCGCTCCAGGCCATTTGAGCAGGGGACAAACAACAACCAAATCTACCTCTGTGCACTTTGTTGCGTGACTTGCGTGCCATAGCACAGTGACTGTAGTGGTCGCACTGGTCGATAGACTGTTACTCTGCATGTGTAGAACAAATATGGCTGCAGAAGAGGCTGCACCTCTAAATATAAAACCTTTTAACCATTTAACTTAACATCATAAATATTAATCATCATAAATATTAAGCATTGGAGGCCCCTTAGACATATCAACATGACAGAGGGAGTAGCCATACGGTATTTTAAAGCTCTTCCTTAGGGTTGATGAGGATCAGTGTGAATATGTCCATGTCATAATATAATAGAGTGTAGGATAGGAAATTCAGATAAACATTCATACTGACACACGTGTCCAAAGTTCTGTCATTTCGCAGACGGTTTCTGCAGCAGAAATAACTACACCTTTACAAAATTACATATGAATGATAGTAAATAAACAACCCGAAACACAAGTAATTTCGGAATTGGGTCAGGGGTGTGTTAGGGACCAATGGGGCGTTTACGTCAAGTCAAACCCCGGCAGAAGGTTTCAGGTTCCTCAAACGAGGACAGGTTGACCAGGAGACTGTATGGTATGTCAACAGTGGACGTGACTAGGGTTGTTATTTATAGGGAGTGTTGGGGGTGCTGGGTGGGTGCTGGGGGAAGGTGGTGATTGGGGTTAGGTGGGGTCGGTGGGCGTCAGGAAAAGGGAGCCGGTGGAACAAGTCTGTGACATGGAATCCCTTCATTCTTGTTTAGTTGTTGGTATAGTGCTTTCAGATAAGGGCAGCTTGGAGATACAGCATACACTGGCATAGAGGGGAAGGGTTGTCAGGTGTGCCCAACAACAGCAGACTTTATACCGTATGTGTTGGGTCTGGGCTGGCCGATGCATCATCAAGCTCAAATTCTCTAAAAAAAAAGCTGTAGTAATGTATTACATTAAGACGACTATAGGCCTCACAACATCTGAGTAGGGCAGGGTGGTTTTTGTGGTTCGGATACTCCACTCCCTGCCGGAAGGTTCTAGATTAGATCCCCAAGGTCCCCACTGCTAACCTATAGTCAACCTTGAGCAAGATGACCCAGGCCATACCAGCTACTTAATGACGTGTATCCTATTTCACTGTGGATAAAGGTGTAAACTTGTGAATTGTAACTAGCAGTAACGGTAAATATAAAGTGTTTAGCCAAACCAAACCTACCAATGCCAGTGTTTGCACTGACGACCAACATGGCAAAGTCCGGGCAGTAGCTGGTGAGGCCGAAGATGGTGGTCTTCAGGTACTTGTGGTGTCCCGCCAGGTCGATGAAGGTGATCATTTTAGAGGCGCTCTCACAGATCTGCTCTGCTGTCCGCGACTCGCTGTAGTTCACCACCTGGCACCAGGGAAGGACAAACGGGTTATGGCCATCTTTCAAAGGATTCAATGTCACGTAAGCACCTTGGTTAGTTTATGCAGTCAAATTTATTCCTGGAGCGCAATAAGGACACCGAGCTCACCTGAGCCTCATTTGACAGCTGATCCACAAAATATATAAGGAAGAGAGACTTTTACCAGGACTGTAAAGTCTGGAGAATCTGAAAGCTGGAGAATTCACGAGTGAGCCAGCTGGGAGTGTTGCTGACGTGTTGATCATGTTTCTATCATGCGACTGCTGTTAGTGTAGCTGCCTGGTACTTTTTTTTTTTTCTTCTCACCTGTATTTTGGGATCCAACATTTTTCTGCTTTCTTTTCCTCTTCCGCTTATATTGCAGATACGTCTAAATAAATGCATGGATATCACTGCAAAAACCTCATAATCATGGAGATGGTAGCCTCAACCACCATCTTTGATGAGTTGGAAACAACACACAGCGACTTCCACTGCATACTTTTGGCGTCACGCCCTGCCTCCTACACGCTCCGCCCAGGCCTTAAGTAAACAGAGTATCTCCAATATGTATGAACTCGTCTGATGCGGCTTATCTTCTGTTGTGTGCTGCATGTGTGAAAGGGCAATTCCAAATCATCTCCGTTCCTCATTCTCCAGAGTACAACCGGAGTTCATGTGTGAAAGACCTATCAGAGTAGGAACCTAGTCTTCAGGCAAACTAATAAAAAACTTTTGAGTTTGTTGAGCAGGTGCACGTAGAAGGCTATATTCACCATGAGAAACGTTTATACAACAGTATGTATCTATGCACTGGATTTGAAGGAGGGGAAACACATGCAAATGCATTGCCAGGTGATAGAGTGGACGCCAGTGACCTACAATGGAGTCGTTCAAAAATAAACTAAACAACCTTGGTCAACACTGGTTTTCCTGCCACAACAGCTGGGAAATTTGCATGACTTTTTTTCCCCTCAACATGTCTCAGTCAGTTCGAGAACTGTGGTCCTTTGAATTGATAAAAACAGTGGATTGATTACCACCACGCATTGTCTTGTTTTAGCCTCTCAGCAGAGCTTAAGTCGAAGCACAGTACATACCATCAAGTGTTGACATACCATCCATCTGATATTCAACAGTGGAGAGAAACTCACATTGTGTGACATGGACGCCTACAAACTGTACAAACCACCATTGCTTCTGTCCCTATAAATGTGTATCTTCATCTTTATACCTCTAAAAGACGTCCCATGGTTGTGCTCTGATTCAAAATTTAACATGACTGGAAGAGTCCTCACCTCTCCTTTGCTGTTGAAGCCAAGGATCTCAAAGCTGATGCTGGAAGTGCGTCCGGTCTGGATCTCATGGAGGTGTCTGAAGAGGTTGAGCCTGGCTCTCCCCCGTCCGTTGTCCAGCTCCCCTTGCGTCAAGACCCCCAACAGGGTGGACTTCCCCGAGTCCACGTTTCCCAAGACGGCGACCCGCAGGTCCAGGAACTAAAGAGTAGACCAGAGGCACTTTATGAATCCCAGGTGTAAGGATGACACAGTCACAGCAGAACACACCGGACAATCCCAGGGAATAGATAATACATAAATACTTTACACTGAAGGAAATTCTAGTTTTTCAGTAGCAGACAACGAGAAAGATGACAAAATACAATAGGCTGAGGATACAAAATAGTCACCGGAAAATGCTATGCTACACAATATAAGATAAAACATGAACAAGAAAATAACAAGAAATAAAAAGATGCAAAAATATGCATAAATGATATATGTGATGGGGCAGGCAAAACACATGCTTCAAACTGAGAGACGATCTGGTGAAACACAAGAAGGTTGTGGGACTTGAGTTTCAGACCACTGACCTGCTGGTCGTCTGGGACCTTGCGGATGAGCACCTCTGCGATTTTACGGGGATCATCAGAGTCGAAGTCCACCTCACACTCTCTGAGCACAGTGATGTCCGCTCCGACTCTGTGAATGTTATTTATCGTTAATATTACTTCTTTAAAACTCCATAATCAGTCTTTTTTTTGGGATCATGCTTCTGGGTCACTTGGAATGTGTCCATTTAATCCAATTTTGATTGCATACTTTGGGATTAAGGCCTCTATTAAATGACTAATGGAAAAAGTTTTACATCAATCAATTATCAGATGGTTTCATCCAAAGTGACTTGTGAATTACTTTGGATAAAAGCGTCTGCTAAATGACTAACCGGGTAATTGCAATGTAAATAGATATTTCTGGAAAGCGACCACGCACTTCACAGTCTTACTTCTCAGCCATCCTGTGGAGGGTTTCGAGCGACGTCCTCATGTCCTCTTCTGACAGGCCCACCAGCATGCCGTTGTCCTCCACGCCGATCTGGTAGACCGCCTCGCCACGGCCCTCTTGCAGCCGCCATTTCATCTGCGTGGCGAGGTGCTCAAAGCGGTACTGCGTAGGGTTTATCAGCTTCAACTGGACACAAAGAAGAAGCCTTCCTTAATCACAATACTAGATGGTAACAACTACGAGGTGTGCGTGTGTGTGTGTGTGTGTGTGTGTGTGTGTGTGTGTGTGTGTGTGTGTGTGTGTGTGTGTGTGTGTGTGTGTGTGTGTGTGTGTGATATAGTGTAGCCAAGGGTTTTTACTCCTGGGTTGGAATCCCAGTGTCCACAGTTTACCTGTAGGCATACCCGGTCCCTTATCTGATAGAAAATGTTGCAACACTGTGTTGCAGTTCATAAAACCAGCTGCTAAATCAAATAGGTGGTAAGAAAGACAAGACAGTGTTTGTTTATCTGACAGGGGAAGGAAGTGTCCATTCTACAAATGTTCTTGCCAATCATCAGTGGGGTCGGATTTCCTGAAGGAGCACTTAAAACGGCCTGCACTACCAAACCAAAAATATCAACAATAATCATGTTCTCTACAAGAAGTAGGCATGAGAGATTAAAACCATATAACATTTAGAAAATTAGAAACATTTGACAGTGCATATAGTAGAATATATTTGGCGAATGGCTCTTCATAAATAATACAGTGCGTGCGTTCGTACATTCCTAAATCCATTTAGTTATTTAATAATTGAGTTTCTGTAATTTAGCTCAGGGCAGTGCTTTTGCTTACCTTGTACTCTATATTTCCCTCTTCTGCCTGGGAGAGAAGGAGAAAGAAAAGGGGTAGGGGTGGGCAGGGGCAAAATAAGTCAGTCCAAAGCAAAACAATACACACAATTGTCTTGACAAAAGATAGTCACAATCACACACCAACTAACACTCTCGCTGCTATAGGCTTTCAACGTATTGTTTGCTCCCCCCCCCCCCCCAAAAGAAAGAAAAATAATAATATGATGTTTAGGATTTCTTTCAACAGAAACAGGTAGGAGAGACAAGTTGAGACATGTTGAGACCAATGACCGACTTGTGTGGGTGAAACACAACACTTAAATCAAGTGTCAGCGTCAAAACCCATGGCTTTCATATTCACAAGCAAAGCACCAAACGTGAAAGTTAGATATTAGGGCACATACACGTAATAAATGAGATGGTTGAGGCAATGTACAAGCCGAGCCCTAATATTACATTTCAGACAGCAGGGGGGGAAATAACTAACTAAGGCCAGCCCACTTTAAGCGGCGCTCTTGCGTCACGTTGCGCTATTTACAAACACTGTTCCGCCTCCTGCACCTACTAACAATACTAAGAAGCTCTTCTTCCTCACTTTTAACAAAACGCACATTTGTAAACAGAGCTATTTGTCTGAATGATGTAACGTTAGCAGTGCGGCCAATGTATATAATAAACACACCGTGGGTATCGATGTCATTCTCCGTAGCGTTACTACTCTTGATTACGTGTCACTGGTTTGCTGGCAGAGTAACTTGCTGAACGTGTATAAAACTGAACGAGAGACTCTGAATGAAAGATAAACATGTCACCGACCGACCACCATATCACTGTAAAACAGTAACCCTTCATTCTGTCGTACTTACTATTTAAAAATGCAAGTACTCAGATGAATCAACAGTGTTAGCTCTGACATGCTAGCAGCTGTGGGACCAGGGTCTCCTTACCTCTGGAGGGAGATACGGGGGGTAGTGACTCGGTTTCGAGTGTCGTGTCGTCCGAGCCTTGGCTCTCTTGTTGTTCTTCGCACCGCTGGCCTTTTTCGAAAGCGCCCCGAAGCCGTTTAGTGGATTAAACCCAACTTCTTG
This sequence comes from Micromesistius poutassou, assembly GCF_964030765.1. Taxonomy (NCBI): domain Eukaryota; kingdom Metazoa; phylum Chordata; class Actinopteri; order Gadiformes; family Gadidae; genus Micromesistius; species Micromesistius poutassou. The sequence goes on from NC_140277.1 coordinate 8,406,642, forward strand.
AGACCCAGACCCGTTCTGTCCAGAGCCTGGACCAAAAAGCTCTGATATCCGCGTCTCCATTTCTTTGGGACTTTCGCTAGCCACTATTCGGGTTAATTTATCCTAAGATTAAACTGTACGTTTGCAGAAGTATATACAGGCATAAATATATATATATATATATATATATTCATATTCCTTCTCCCGAACAGAAACCAAAGCACATAACCCCCCCCCAACTCTAACATCACAATAACAACACTGCAGGGGGCTGGGTTTTGAGTTGACTTTGCCTTGACGTCACATTTAAAACGAAGGGTGCGTTGATTTTATTTACAGTGTGCGGCCTGGAGGGCGGGGAATGTATTTGTTTTAGATGAGGCTCAAACTCCGCTCGTTTTGGTGGATCTGTTAGACAAAACCAGACGGGTATTTGTGTTATAATGTTTGAGTCAGCCGATTGTGAAAATTGTAGTTTAAAATTGTGTGAAACAAAAAGTTTCACCAACCTGCAATCGATGTCAACAAGTCAACCGATACGATTTGAATTTAATTGTTTTGATACTAAGATGATAAGAACATGTATCTACATGTTGTTTTCAATATTTTACTTTTAATACAACAATAGTTCACTCATCTCCTGGCAACTCATCTTAGAAGTTATGTATGTCTTATTTTTTCCCCTATTAATTATTATTATTATTATTTTTTTTAATTGTCCAAAACAATAAACCTGGAGATATGAATCGTTGAAGGGTGCCATTGTGCCTAAAAATGGTTTTAAAAGTAGGCTACCGGCCAAAACATAAGGTGACTATTGGCGACGAAAGCCACTGTAGGAAAGAACCTATTTCTGACGGAAAGCGTGAAAGCCTTGCTATCTGCTTCAGACATCAGACCTATTTCTGACGGAAAGCGTGAAAGCCTTGCTATCTGCTTCAGACATATCGTGAACAATAGCGACATCATATGTTTGTTAGTGGTTAATTCATGTCCAAATCTTGGACATCAATTATTTAATCCTGCTATAATTATTATGACATAAGCCTATACGGGATTTATCACAGCTTAATATTTATTTTTGGTTGTATTATCACATTATGTTTCACCCGAATTAGTTAACTTATGCCAAAGGCATATGATATGATCTTGGCAAATGATATTAGGACTACGTTGGGTATTGCCTAAGTAAGTTAAATTAAGTTACCCTTTATTGTCCCTTTTTTTGGGGAAATTCTTTCTCTGCTTTTGACCCATCCAGGAGCCGGTGAGCACCTGGAGCAGTGGGCAGCCGCAGTGCAGTAACAAGATTTAAGAGGGATTTGATGATGGAACAGCACTGGTTCAGATGTGTGAATCATTAACTTTGTGCACGATAGAGATTTAATTCCCAATGTGTTGTACCTCGATGAATAAAGGTTAGGCTAAAAAGCCTAACCCTAAAAAATAAAATCCAATAGCATCCAATCCAAAATCCAAAATTACCCGCGCTTACTTAACGCAGCATTCTCTACAGAAAGTCGACACGTTCCGAAATCAAATGAAGAGTTTCAGATTGCAACATTGCAAAAAACTCCGCGATGATTGGTTCCTGTGACAGCATAGGCTCAGCCCATCTGTTCTGACTGCTGACCCTCGCCTAGTTCCAAGGGAATTCACAGCCACAGCCACAACTTTACTGCAGACATTTTTCATATTAGCCTTCTTCCACGTCTCATTTTATCTTTCTTCTTTTTCTTTCTTAAACATGACTTGCTCACTGGTGATTCTGCTCTGTGTAGCAGTGCTGTTCCGGACCGCACAGCCCCTCATCATGGATAAACTTGCAGACAGCAAGATTTGTGCAGATGCAGAGTGTTCATGTAAGTCAACGTACGACCGTACTTCGAAACACATTGCTAAACAATATATGGAGTCTTAAACAGTTATTCAATTAACAGATTATCAGCCTAGGCATAGGCCTAGGACTAGGCCTACCGGAATTAAGAATATAATATGGAGTTGGCTACAACGTATCATGGGGAACCCCAAGTTCAGCGACAGGCTACTAAATACTCTGGTATAGCCGTTGACTATTTCTGTCTTGCTTGTTGTTTATTCCAGATGCCCTCTCATTGGCCACGGCTATAAACGACTTCGTGGCTACCGATTGCAGATTCATCAACATCAGGGCAGGACAGATGGTCTATGTGTATTCTAAACTGGTGCCGGAAGAGGGCGGTGGTGTCTTTTGGTCAGGAAGTGTAAGCGGCTTTTCTGCAGATAAATGAGAGATCAGGGCCGTTTCTGACCTTATGGGGGCCCATAGCCATAATAAATTCAGTTATATATAGGCTATATTTTTTTGGTTAATCAAATAATGATTGATCGCCTCTCTTCCAATTCCCCACACAAACCAATGGCCAAACAAAGCTTGATTTTAAATTTTGAACACATTTTGAGAAATAAGTTGATATATATATATATATATATTTTTTTTAAATTTATTTATATAGTTTTAAATGGTAGCTTAAGCCGTCGCTTACCCACTTTTGGCTAGAAACGGCCCTGCGATAGATATTAGTTATTTAAAACATAAAAATACTACCCCCCCCCCCCCCCCCCCCTATTTGTTATTGTTTTATAAATCACTGTCAGTATAGGCCTACTGTCTCATTGATGTAAATGTTAGGTTTATGGTGAGCGCTACGTGGACCAGATGGGTATCATAGGATACTTCCCTGCCACCTTGGTGAAGGAGTCAGTAAAGTTCAAGGAAGACACTGTTCAGATCCCCACAACCGTGAGTCCATTTTAGTTGTTCTTTTTTAAAGGAAATGCAGACAATAACTGTTTGATAAAGCCATACATATCTCTTTTTTGTGTTGTATTTCTGACAGTAAGTTTTGTATTTCTTGCAGGACATGGATTTCTACTGTGATTGATCGATGACAGAGCACCCCAATAATGTCCCATAATTATCATAATCACGATCATTCTCTGTGGATTACTGCCATTAGCGGGAAAATTGGGTATATTGAGTCAAATGAACGGCTTTGGCTTTGCTTTTATTCTCTGCAGACAATTTTCATAATAAATCTTTTCATCATTATTTGCTGCATGTTATGGGTTATTGTTGTCAGAGATTACAAACCTAAAAAAATATTTCATCAGGCATCAGATGCCGCATTTTACATAAATGATCCATGCCGGTAACAATAATTGTGGCAATTACTGTATTATGAAAAATATAATTGTTATTGTTGTATTCTCTTTCTATATCTATATCTGTATGGAACTTTGGGATGCCGCAAAATTGCGGCTTCTCTTTGTCTGACCTTTTGATTAGTATGGAAACCTGCGTAAGTGCTCTCCGCTCATCTTGACCTTCCTACCATGTTGTCGTGAATATATCAGTATATTTAAATCTTAAGTCCCACTATAACCTAGGTTATAGGCTCCCTGTTATAGCCTCCCTGGCTTTAGCCAGATTACAGCCTCCCTGTTTCGGAGCGCAACCATCACAAAGAAATAACAACGTTTGAACTTAGATAAGCAATAACCTATTATATATACATACATATATATATATATATATATATATATATATTTAGTCCTACTTGTTACGATTCAAACATTCAGTAACGGTTCACTTGATATGCAATGAAAAAGCAGAACCATTTGTGCCAACTATAGATTGCATCACTTGTGTGAGGCAACTGTTGTCTTCATAATGTGTTAAAGCAAGAACCTAGCAAGTCAATAACCAGGGCCTGCAGTTAGGAGAGGGAGAAAACACTTTTTCCCTTCAGTAGCCACATTTCCTTCTCTAAAGTTCATCTGTATTGCTGCTCTCATTCGGATCTGATTGTTTATTTTTTAATGTTTTTCATCATACTATATCAGGGTGGGATGTTATTATGCAGGTTTTGTTTTCAGCCAAACATGACCCCACCAGGCAGTTGAAGATCATCATCACACATCTTCCTCGTCTTATTTCCCCGGCGAAAGCACGGCGAGTGCTAGACAGGGAACTCGTCAATCTCGGGCAGCAGCTGTAGATTTAGGACGTTGCCATGGTGACAGAGGAGGAGGCAGAGAGGACCTGTATCAAAAACGTGTGGGGCTGCTTTGTGTGTGTGTGTGTGTGTGTGTGTTTGTGTGGGGGTGGCTGCATGCACGCCCATCAAGGGAGCAGCTGGGTGTCACACACACCCACACACCTTCTATTATCACAAAGCCATGAAGAATTGACAAATCAGTGGCTTCCAAAGGTCTGACTTATGCCAGCCTATACAGACTCTAGTCATGCTACTTTCTGGTTTTCCACCTCCAGTGCCACACATAATATCACTAGTGTCTTCTTTTGTGGTACCGTCATCCATCTGTGTGTAAAGTGATATCAACCTGTAAGGGTTAGATCAGCGTTGGGCCTCTGAAGATACAAGTCTATCCACTGCACCGCTTCAAAGAAAGCCTCTTCAATACGGACATTCAACTCACAACACCTTCCATCCAGATACATTTCTGAAAAATAAACACTTCTTCTAGTTACATTTGTTGTGTCATGTTGGTCTATGTATTGAGTGAGTCGATTTGTCTTCTACTGTCCATCTCTTAAAACAAATAAATGTCAGTTGACAAGTCAGTTGACCTCTCTGAGTTCCACTGAGTTCATGTGAAATATACACTTCAATTTGATAATGCTATCAATTTCTCTGGCCTTCAAAATCTAAAATCTCCCTTTTCCCAATTTGATAACGGCAACTTCATTTTCAAAAACGTTCTAGCGTCAACCGGACCACTACAAATAAATTGTCTTTAAAACCAAAGCATTAATCCAACAAGTGAAGACAAGCCAAGTGAATTAAATTTGTAGAGCCCTTAATCACAGTTACAGTCTCAAAGGGCTTTGCAGGCCCACACCACACGACACCCACCTAACCTAAGCCCTCCAAAGGGTAATTCAATTAAACTCCCCAAATCTATGGGAAGAAACATTGAGAAGGAAAACAGAGATGGGCTCCTAACCAGAGATGGTTAGGAGCCTAATAGGTGCTGAATGGGCAGATATAAAAAGGCAGTACAAGACAAAGCATAAACAAAGCTTAAAGCTACATTATGCATTATTACGAATTCGAAATCTGCTTTAAAACACTTAACACGCATATTTAGGTACACACTCATTGGAGGCTACAAGGACCTAGGCTCTTTGCCTGCTCAAGTCCTTCTAGAATCAGAGAAATGCCATTCCAGGATTTCTTACTGCCTTCCTTTTTCTGGCCAATCACAACCAATCAACTGCCAGTTGATATCCACTAAGCCTTACCCATAGATGTTAAAATTATTAAACGTGACTTTCTTCCCCGTAGTCTACCAAAAATATATGCTTGGATGGGCTTTAGGCAGAACAGGGAGATTAAGATTAAGAGAGTAAGGTTTTTGAAAATAGTACATTACAACCAACTGGAACAACAAAGAGACAGACAAACAAAACAGATGTACCGACACCAGTCTTATACAGTGTGTCACCTTGACAGAACCCAGTGCCCCCCAAAACATCAACAATCTCAGACTTTGTATTGAACACAACTGGAGAGGAAAAATCTGAGAGAAAAAATAAAGAGAAAAGAAAATAGTACCGGGCCAGGGCCAACAACTCATGCGTGACCTCGTATCTCCTTCAAATATAGAGAGGGTATAACATGGGAACCCACAGTGTTATTGTTCAGCGAGAATGCTCTTTTCTCTCTGGGAGACTAACAACCTCCTGGGGAAAGGTATTTACTCAGGACAATAGCGCAAGCGGGAGAAAAAGTGAAAAAAATAAACCATTTGTTCCTTCCTGATGGGTGTGATAGAGAGAGTAAATGGGAGGGTTTGTGGATATAATTACCCCATTATTTATGAAGGCATGTGGATGTTTTAAAGTCCCAACACGCAGTGTGTGTGTGTGTGTGTGTGTGTGTGTGTGTGTGTGTGTGTGTGTCTGAGTGTGTGTGCGTGCATGTGTGTGTTTGTGTGTGCACATTTGTCAGCATGCCAACAAGAATTTATGTTTCTCTCACGCATGCATAATGAGGGTTCCATCACTCTGTCAGTACTGACCAATCACAGATCTCCCACCTGGGGAAGGGAAATTCTTCCTTCTAAGTCAATGTAAGTGAAAACCTCTCCACTTAGAGAGAGTAGGAAATACAGGCCAGGGTTTGAGCTAGGCCACAAAGTAATGTTCGATGTGCTATAAACAGAGGGAATAAGGGCATTAATATTTCCTCGTCACCCTCTTTCTCCCTTGTTCTCTATCCTTCCACCCCATTCCCTATCTCTATCCCTCCCTCTCTCTATTTCTCTCTCCCCTCCCTGTAAACCTAACAATAACCCCACTCTCTCCCCAACCCTCTCCCTCTTCTCTCTCCTCTCCTTTTTCTCGCTCTCCCTCCCTCCCTCCCCATCTCTTTCATCTAGCTCTTTCTCCCTCATTCCTCCTCTCTCTTTTTTCCTTAACATGACCTTTGACCTCAGTAATGTGCTTCATGTGAACAGTTACATGCAGGGCCGTAGCTACCATTGAGGACACCGAGGTCATGTCCTCGCCGGTATTTTTTTCCTTAAGTTTCATTTATGTGATAACGACGCAAAGGGTAATTAAAACGTGTTAATCCGCTTGTCTATACTTGTATATACTGCCATTGACAATAAGATTTCAGGCTCCAGATATGGATATCATTAGTGCTTATGATGAAGGAAGGAAAGTGGCTGAAGTCATGAAAAGCCTGAGAAGTGATGAGAGATCCACTGCCATGTATAACAAGCAGTGGAGATGGCCAGCACCATTGGTGTTACCCCAATGAAGAAAAGGATTACCGTGAAGCAGCAACATAGAGGCAATGTACCTGCAGACTCTACTGCTGAACATTTTAGGCTGAATTTGTTCCTCCCATTCATTGATCATGTCACTAAAGACCTGAGGACCAGGTTTGCTGAATCTAGTGAACCAGCACTTGTTGCAGGCTTCCTGGTGCCCAAAGCTCTACCACCACAGCTGACGGAGGAAAGAGAGAAGCTTCATCTTTCATGGTACAGAGTAGACCTGCCTCAACCTGAGGCTGCAGAGCAGGAGATACATACCTGGAAGCATCTTTTCACTCATTACCCTGGGCACTCCCAGGTACAGCAAAGGAAACATTGCAGGAAATGGATATGCAATTTTATCACACACAATTCTAACACACACACTGAGTTATACTTCGGTTATAGTTTTATATATATATTATGATTACAGCAACACACTCATACAAAGACACACACTAACTAACAACACACAACAGTTTAGCCCTAAATAAATGTTTCATCAGCAACACGGTACTGTGTGTGTGTGTGTGTGTGTGTGTGTGTGTGTGTGTGTGTGTGTGTGTGTGTGTTTTTTCAGGGAGGGTGGTCTGCCGAATGTTGACCTCGGTATTTGAAAAATCCTGGCTACGGCCCTGGTTACATAATTGTGATAATAGGGCTAATTTTACTTATTTTCTCTCACCTATTGGAGGCCATTGTTAATTATGTTTGTTTTTTACGAAACTAATTACCTACATTCTATCCTCACGTTGACTTGATTGACAAATAAATAAATAAATAAAGATTTTTTTTGCTCTTGTGAATATATCAATACATTATTGTATTATCATTACAACGGTGTGTGTGTGTGTGTGTGTGTGTGTGTGTGTGTGTGTGTGTGTGTGTGTGTGTGTGTGTGTGTGTGCAGGTTACATGACTGCTTTTCCATACAATGAAACCACTGAGTGGTAAGGTGAAATGATTGTATGATTATGTCACCCAGAAATATTATTTTCTTTTCACTGTTTTGTCAGATGGTTATGTAAGAAGCAAATAGCAAAAAAACAAGAAAAGAAAGAAAATTGACGGTAGGCTGGAATACAATAAGAATATATGAAGAGAATGTATAAGGAGAATACCCACTTCAGATGCCATATTCTATGTGCCAATTTTCATTCCTCATTTATTTTCACCATTTTGAGTTCATATTGGTTCTGATGTGTGTGTGTGTGTGTGTGTGTGTGTGTGTGTGTGTGTGTGTGTGTGTGTGTGTGTGTGTGTGTGTGCGAAAAACCTTCTCTCCTCCCCCTGTATTCAGGGAACTTCACAGAATGTTGTTGCGTTTGCCTGCACTGTTTTCCCTATAACCCTGGTTACCATAAGGATTCAAGGTATGCCTGTGTGTGTATCTGATGTGGGTGTGTGTGTGTGTGTGTGTGTGTGTGTGTGTGTGTGTGTGTGTGTGTTGGAGAGGTGAGTGAGGTAGGGGCTAGAGGAGTTCATGTGCAAGCATACTCTCAGAAGGAGAATAACTATTTAGAAAGATACATAAAGATGAATTTAAAATTTTCAAAAAATTATTTCTGTGTGATCATGTGAGTGATTTATCATCGAACAAAACTAAACACACAAAACACAGACTTACCAGACAGCTTTGAACTATAATGTTCAGTTTGATTGGATTGGTCAACTGTATGTATATTAAAATATAACATAAAGAAGACACATTGTGTGGATTGTTTGCTGATTGGTTCTGGTATACAGATTCTCGTACTTGACTTGTATGCCCAAAAAGGAGAGTGCAACCGGAAACCTATTTACGATTAACACTTTTCTTTATTCCTTGTTTTTTTGCCATTTCCAGTTGGAGTGGTCACAGGGCTATATGTCTGTGCGTAAAGGAGCTACCTTCAACCAGTCAACAACATTACCCTTGTCTCCCATTGGTCCAATTACGAGGTTCCATGGTTACATGGTTTAAAAGGGACTGGAGCAGACTTCAACCTTGATGTCTGATTTATCTCCATCAAGGTTTCTGTCACTCATTATCATAACGACAGGTTTAAGAATATGTTTGTTGTTGCTTTACATTTTGTAGTCTTTAGTTAAATGCCTAGTACGAGTTTTCAATAATATATATTTTTTGTTTTCGATTTGTCTTTAAACCGAATAAATTGGAATCAAATAATTATGTGGATTATTATCCAGTTATAAATGTCTAGATGATTAAATCTAAAGTAAGAGCAGAATATTCTTGTATTCCCATAGATAGCGATAATAAAAAATGAGACAGTTGCCAAAGAGACAGTTGAGAAATTAAAACTATGTAGAGCACTATAATGGATTCTGTTTTTGGGCAATGCCAGTGAAATCTTTCCAAAAATATCCCTGGTGGTAGGCAAATCTTTAGTACTCTCTCTAATGACGAAAATAATGAGGAAATAGTAAACAAAATAAACATATGGGGCACCATTTCCAAACACACTGAGGCTTCCTATATAAATGGTAAATGGTCCTCATTTATATAGCGCTTTTATCCAAAGCGCTTTACAGTGTTGACTGACTTCACCCATTCATGCACACATTCACACACCGACAGCGGAGTCAACCACGCAGGGCGACAGCCAGCTCGTCAGGAGCGATTAGGGTGAGGCGTCTTGCTCAGGGACACCACGACACTCACCAGCCAACCCGCTCTACCTCCTGAGCTAATGCCGCCCCAAAATACATAAATATATTGATCAAATTACTCTAACAGATTTCGACGGATGATTTTGATAGAAAACGGATGACAGTGGAACATATCCATCTCCCCCACGTTTTCTAGAGCTGTGTCAAGGCGTAAGTGAGGAGTCCTGGGCTCTAGCCGTGCTGTGGGCTTGGACTTGGCTCTGTGTTCGACACATTACTCAGAGAGGACAAGTAGGCTGCACTGGAGTGTTTGTCATGACGACCAGTTATCCATTGCAAGAGCACTGCTGCTAAGTAAGGTAATTAAGTGGTGAAACAAAACAGTATCTAGCACATTTATCCCTTCTCATTTCTTCCTTGTATCCACCCTCTTTCTCTCTCTCTTTCTCCCTCCCTTTCCACCCCCTCTCTGTCCCCTCTCTGCCCCCATTCTCGCTTTCTCCATCCCTCTATTTCTCTCTCTCTCCATCCCTCTCTCTTTCTTTTTAACCAAGCTGCTACTTCTGACAGTTATTTTCATTCACCTACCAAATAGTGTAGGGGGAGGCAAGGGGAAAGTTGCAAACTGTTAATCAGAACATCAAATACAACAATATACCATACATACCTTTACCTATCATTTTAAACGTGACTCAGCTAAACATAATAAAGAACTGGACCGGCTAACAGTTGAGGAAAACAATCTTGAAAGAGACTTTAAAGGTTCAAGGTATGTTTTTGCTATATTTGCTTTTCTCATAAAGTGAAAAAATACATAAATTGAGTTTCCCCCTCTGGACTGGAAGAAAGACACAATGTTTTGAACGGCTCTTGATTTTGGACAGCGGACAGCAAATCTAAAGTAAAGGTTTTAGCGGCTTTAGTGGTTCTTGTTGTGGTTTCCTCATATCTCCGCCTCCCAGCCACCTGAGCTGGTGGCTGTGGGTTACATGACTGACAGTCCTAAAAAGCTATTCAATAGAAGTTAGGGCAGTGGGAAAAATGATTTATGTGGAGGTCAAATTAGAACTGACAGTCGTGTATATAAACACACTCGCCCCCCCCCCCCCCCCCCCCCCCACACACACACACATTATCACACACACACACACACACACATTATCACACACACACACACACACACACACACATTATCACACACACACACACACACACACACACACACGCAAACAAATACACACTCGCCCCAGAGAAACAACTTTGACCCAGTGGCTGGTGGATATCTACATCTACACCCTGAATAATGGTGCATTTATTTTTTATGTTCGTATCAAATCAGTCACACACTGTATCGTCACAACGTGCAGCAATAACACTCCCACCTCTCCTCACATACAAATCTCTAAACGCATCTTAAAAGAGCGTAGTAGGAGAAGGCTACCACTGAACCTTTACTTTGACAGAGCCTGGCAGCAGTTTATGGACCAATCGGGTTTGTTAAGCCTAATGGCGCTTGTATTGATTGGGACCCGAGTATCGCTGCAGGCTGCAGGGCCACCCTGGACAATGACTTCCTCAATAAGCATCTCTAAATGCGTTTGCCTCCTGGTTTTTATTGAGCCTCTTAAAAAATGGCCACCATGTGGTTTGTTTGCACTGCTTTACAACCGCTGGTTTGTGAGAGCCGAGTTGGGGTATCTCCAAAGGAGCTATTCAGCACACGAGTGGCGTATGCATCATCAACTGGTTATAATGACAAGTACCCTGTTTGATAATCAAGTGTGGAGGACTTCTGTTTATTCAAGCCTCACAGGATATGTCTAATTATCAGTGTTACTATTATTACTATGGTAACAGTGGCAGTAGTAGAAGTAGTTTCTGCGGTCTGACCCAGAGCGACCCACACCATCCATTCTAATCCAACCATCATCGAGTATTACTACCTGTGTTTATTTGATTACATTTTAGATTCAGTTTTAATATAAACAGTAGTATTGAGTGTAACCGGTCGTGCTCCCTGCATCAGTGTTAGTCCTGTGTGGTGAGGTGTGGTAAGGTAATACTCCGAGTGACTCAACTGTAGCCACAGCTAATCCCAGGGAGAAGGGAACAATGGACGTTCTCACCGGCCTGCTAAGAGCCTGGCCTCAGGTGTCAAGCCTCCTCCTGCCTCTGCGCCGAGCCTCTGGCTGGTGGGGCGCACACACACACACACACACACACACACACAGACACACACACATACAGGACAGTGGGACTGGACGGAGCCCTCTCAGCTGAGAACAACCCGCCCTGCGTTGTATGCCAGTCGTCCAAAAAATAAACCACGTCGGGCTACCCGCCACTCGGCAGCGGTTAACAACCATCGACAGCATCGTCGGCGGTATACGCTGCTTATTCCTTGGTTACCACGGTTACCAACAAAACGATGCATAGATGTAAGTGACTTTCATCTCTGTAACGTTGTGGGTCACTTTAATCAGCTGACGTTTTATTTCATTCACATCATTATATTTTAACTTTGAGCATATTGTTTTTGTGTAGTCGCGTAAACATTTGGTCCACAGTTATAGTGACACACCCCTTGGAACCTAATTGACCAATCAGAATTGAGTCTTCAACAAGGCCGTGGTATAAAACGCACAGGTGCATGCCACATGCACATGCATGGACACCCCCCCCCCCCCCCCCCCCCCTCCACCCCTTCGCCCTCCCACCCCTCCTTCCATGCGTGTTGGTTCCTCATCGTAACCTTTGACAACGGTAATTGGCCCTTGAATGTCAGAAGGGGATTGTGTTTGCCTTTAAGTGATTTTCTGTCTGGATTCTCGGCAATGTTTACTTCTTCTCACCTCCGGTTGCGCAAAACAAAATCAAAGGAACCTGCTGGTTCATCATTTCCGTACCCGTAGTTCTCAGACGGACGCGGGTGAACATTTCCCTCGAGATTACGGCAAAAAAATAAACGGGCACATTGTCAATGTGTTTGTATAGCACCACAGCAGCACTGCTCTTTAGAAAAACGGAACGACTCGCACACATGCACACACACAATAGGAACGATAAGTCACACGGCGGAATTAGCTGGACACAGCCCCGTTCAAGCTTTGATGATGTGGCTTTTAAAATATGTCCACTGTTTGCTCTGCTAATGGAGCGGCGCTCCGTCCAGCTGTCTGGCCGTGACGCTGTACTGGAGAGGGGCCTGGAAACCTGGGAGAGATAACATTACCCTCACCACTAATGTCCTTTTAAAATGGAAAGCACATGAGAGGGCCCACGTACACACACACACACACACACACACACGGCGCTGCGCTTGCCGCTCTGCGCTCGCTGCTTCACAAGATGATGTTGTGCGAGCGTCATCGTGTCCTTGTGCACTGTCCCTTTGCGCGCGCACGCACACACACACACACACACACACACACACACACACACACACACACACACACACACACACGCATGTCTTTTTACATTAGCGATTAGCCTCTTAGCAGAATCACAACGGTGCACAACTAGTCAAGCTTGGGTTTCTAAGTATTGTATCGGGTGTTTGTGTTTCCACTGTGTGTCTGTCATCATATAATTAATTATTCCATTGAATTTTATCTTTATTTTTGTAGAATAGATAACAGGCAGAATGAACTGAATGAGCATACGCACATGTGCACGCATACACACACACACACACACACACACACACACACACACACACACACACACACACACACACACACACACACACACACACATACACACACAAATTAACACAAGCACATGTTATTCTGCTCTAATCCTCAATATGTTGATAAGTTAGGACATTTTTTATCAGTACATTTTTTTTATACATTTTTAGTTTATATTCGGATCAAAGGCAAAGTGCAATTTTGAAATCTAAATAGAAAAGTCAGATCGATAAATACTTATCCGTAGATAGACACAAAATAGAAAACACACACACACACACACACACACACAGGCTATTGAGAACCCAGGTTGCCAATTAACCAATACACAAACTGTTGGTTACCATGCACTGTAGCTGATGGAAAGGGTGACCTTTCTGGCTAATGTCACACTTTCCATGTACGCAAGTGCAGCCTTTCTTGCATATGTTCACAGTGGGGACACAGGGCTGCGGTCAATCACTGACTTTTTTGGGGAGATTACACCGACTGCTTTGTACTCCAAAGGTCAATATGCAACATTAGACATTTATAGGTCACAGAAAATGTCTCATCGTGTCTATTATCAAAGTGAGGAATATAATTAGTTGCAGATTTTAGCTGTTTTATTGCCAAAGATTGGGGGTCGGATTATGTTATACGTATGTTTATATAATGGAAGATTTTCGGAAGCATTTGACGTATCTCTCGACATAAATCAAAGCATGATTTATGGTTTGATTTATGTTGAGCGATGTTCTCTGTTTTCGATATCATTCTAATGTTAAATGTCATCAGAAGTCTGTAACTCAACTCTTAAGTATAAAGAAATTAAAGCACTTTACTTCCTGTCTATTCATCAAATATTCCATCAATCTAAAATCCATCTATCCTAACCCATCTGTCCATCCATGGCTCTCTTTCTCCATCTCTTATTAGAATGAAACTGAATCTTAATTGGTGATGCTCATCCATTCCCTAGAGATAATTCTATTTATTACACTAATTAAATGACCAAAAAATAAATTAAGTTAATAAAAACATAGATAATTACGCTTTAAACACACTCCCCCCCCCCATTGTCATACACTCTTTACTGCCAACGTGCACTCTCTTACGTGCACTCTCTCACTTGCACTCTCTTACGTGCTCATGCCTGTAGCTGTAAGCTGTAGCTGTAAGCGCTGAAGGAGTTCTGAAAGAAAAGTCTGTGATGCGCTGCCAGAACATTGCACTGCTGTGTTGACGCGGGCCTTTTGCGTTTGAGTTGAGATTTCACATTTTAATTATGGTTTGTTTAAGAGTAGGTAGAACCAAATGACAGGGATAACATGTGTTTATGTGGGACCTTACAAGAAAAATGAGTCAAATTCTACATAAAGTTAATTAATAATGTCTATTAATAACCATTACTACCAACTGTTTTTGTTGTGGTAATAATTTTATTTTTTTAATTAAATTAAGTACATTTATGTCAGTCATTAAAATAAATATTTTTTTATGGGGAATCTTACTACTGCAATCATTGTTTGTTTTACTTGACTCGACTGCGAGTCTGAGGTTCAAACGGCACAAGTTTGATGAAGACGATGATGATGATGGGGGAGGTGAAGATGAGGGTGAAGGGGATAATGGTAATGATGGTGAAGGTGAAGATGATGGGGACTAGGCAAATTAGGACTGAGAGCCAGAGACAGACAAGCTTAATGATATGTTGATGTGCAGAAAGCAATACAGAGCGAGAGAGAGAGAGAGAGACTGATAGATTCAGAGAGTGGGGGAAGGGAATACGGGATGGACGCATGGAAGTAAGAACGAGCATGTGCAGTGATTTCATTTCCTTCCTCACTGCTTCACTCAGTGAAAAACCCTGTTGTGTAATCTAACTCGATCCCACTGTCTACCCCAGCGCTTTCACAGCACATCGACCAATGGAACGGCTTGTTCTCACTAAACCACACACACAGCCTTGCGTCCGCAGCCCGCCTGCCGCCCGGGGATTTGAACACTTCATGGTCACCCCCCGGCCACTTGAATGATCCAGATCTGCAGAATATTATCCCGCAAAAACATATTCACCAAAACAAATCAATTTGTGGCAGATATGCCCAGGAGTGAAAACACCCCTGGAAGGAATGAGACTACAAACATGAACATCTATTCAGCATGTTTTAAAAGGATAATGTGCATCTTTTAATGGTCAGGGGAGTGAATAAAGACAAGATAGCGTGTAAA
This sequence comes from Micromesistius poutassou, assembly GCF_964030765.1. Lineage (NCBI taxonomy): Eukaryota > Metazoa > Chordata > Actinopteri > Gadiformes > Gadidae > Micromesistius > Micromesistius poutassou. Next base: position 8,421,968 of record NC_140277.1, read on the forward strand.
AAGCTAGAGGGACTGACATACCTGGACCAAGGTGGGAATCAAACCTGAGTCACTAAAATACATATTGCCTCTGTGGCTAGCACATTAGAAGGTTGATACAAGCTCAAATGTGCTCAAAATGAAAAGAAAAAAAAACAACAACTATGTTTTCTTCCTTTGGTACATGGAAGATGTACAATGTACACATTGTTTGCAATGTTTTTCATCTTATAATGAAGCGATTGTTTAACCACCCACGTTTGGGATCTCAAGGCCTGCGGAGGAAGTGGTAGTTGAATGATCTGAGGTGACTTGTCATGTGACATTGTTACCTGAAGATCTGGGATGAGACTGGCCTGTCAGCTGTCCTCCAATCACAGAGAGCCAGTGTAGGGCTGCTTTTACATCCACCCTTCGAGTCTGAAAGCACACATCTTATCTTACACGGCCAGAGACAGCCACTGGGTGCCTATGATATAGACTATAGAGAGAACAGGAGAAGGAGAGAGAGAAGGAGAGGGAGAGAGAGTGGGAGAAGAGTGTTAGAGCAGGAGGGAAAGAGAGTGGGAGAAGAGTGTTAGAGCGGGAGGGAAAGAGTGTGACGAGACAGAGAGAGAAAGACCAGAATGAGAGGAGACAGAGCAAGAGAAAAGGAGAAAGAGAGGAGACAGAGAGAGAGAGAGAGAGAGAGAGAGAGAGAGAGAGAGAGAGAGAGAGAGAGAGAGAGAGAGAGAGAGAGAGAGAGAGAGAGAAAAGGAGAAAGAGAGAGAGAGTGAGTGGAAAAAGACAAAAGATCGAAGAGTGGGGTCTGACAGAGAGAGAGAGTGAGAGGAGAGAGGAAGAGGGTGAATGAGATAAAGAGTGCGGAAAAAGGAATATGAATGAGTGAGAATGGGAGAGAGGGGAGAAATACAGAAGTGCAATTTGTATGACACTATCCTTCCTGTAATCTGGCCAGATATAATACCCATAATCCTTCAGGGCAACTCTCAGGCCACAACACAACGGAACGGAAAAAGAACAGCCTAACAATGTGGGAGGGAGAGGAAAGGCCATTTGCTTCTCATCCTTCTACCTTTGCTGTTTCATACTCTCACTCTCTCACCAACTCACTCTGTCACTCTCTCACTCTCTGTTTATCAGTATTTTTGTGTTTATTTAGAACCTAGAATCCACCTGGAGTTTGTCATGTAATTGAAGGGCCTGCTTCCAAGACAAATGTGGTGAAAAAAACATTGTTTTTGTATTTATGAGTCAATAGTTTTAATCATTGTATTCAGATACATTTTAAGTGAATGTAGAGGGGGTTGCTGGCCACTGTCTATTAGACAGTTCATGTTCTCAGCACTGAATCACACCTGTTTAATTTATTACAATATGTGTGCCCACAATGTCAAAATCAGATATTTTAGTTGTTTTTAAATGCGCTTTATAAATAAATATGATTTAACTCTATTTAAGGGGTATGACATTTTTTTCGGGTTACAAACAGAAGTACCTTAACCAATAGCATCTACTCCTTCTTTCCATTTCTTATGAAATCACAGAATAAGCAATAACAAATTTGTGATCACACAGGGAATGACAATTCCTTGTGATAATCAATATGCTTATTTAGTGGAAAATGGATACACGCATGACACTCGGTATAAGCATGACACTCGGTATATGTGTTCTTAAGGGACATCTTGCAGTGAACCATGCAGACGATACAAAGGTTAAAGCAACACTCTTTTTTATTTTATTCTTATTTGTACTATCTTTACCCCTTTCTCCCTCTCTCTATTTCTTTTTGCACACCAGATTAATATTCCCTCAGTTCTTCATCTTCGTCATCATCATTACCATTATAATCCCACCACCACCATCATCATTGCATTGTCATCATTATCATCATTATCATCTCTCTCTCATTCCCTCAATATGTGTCTCTCTTCTCTGTCTTTTCCTCTTCCATGTGAACACTGACTCACACTATTGGGGAGGGAGAAAGAATGCAGGTGTGACTTGTCCAGTCGTAGACCATCTAATGAGAGTCTTTACAAACCTAAAGGTCAAAAGGGCTAGCATGCCATTATGCGACTCAATTAGCATTGAATTAACTTGGCATATACAGGGTGGATGCATCGTTGCTCATCTGAAAGAATAACATAATCAATAAATAACCTTCATGAATAGGCCTAAGCCTACATGTGTTTATAATTACATCGGGCCGAATTAATACACAAATAAATACGTGTCTAAACAAACAATTATGAGTCGGTCGATAAACGACAACCACCGAAAATGGGGAATTCTCCAGGGTCCTGAAAAAGGGGGTCCTAGCACCTGTCACGCGCGTGTAGTGCGCGCGCGCGGCAGGACCCTTCTCGAGGAGGGAAGGAGGGAACGGGACACACCCGCCGTTGCCCATTGGAAGAGCGTCACGCAGAGAAGCCCCCGGACGAGGTAACGAATCTGGGATGAAAGAGGCTGAGGATGCTGCTGGCTCATAAACAAGACAAGCACATCAACCCGGACCGCAGTACCAAGTCCCTGATAACACCCCGCGCGGACCACCTCCAGCCTCAGCACCACTGAACGACGGGGTCATGCATAAACAACAGCTTTGATTCTCACCCCCCGTCTTCAACGAGGAGAATCCCGAACGCCGCACGTTTTCGCTCCTCGACAGGCGCGCTACACACAGAGGCGAGCTACAGACAAGATGCGCGGATCTCCCCCATGCGGGACAGCCGTTGGATGTATGCTGCTGCTGCTGCTGGACGCGCTGCTGCTTTTCACGGGGCAAGCCGTGGGAGAGGGGATCATCACCAACCATGTTGTGGTGCAGCTGCATGAAAGTGCACACGACGATGCACACCAACTTGCGGTGGAGCACGGGTTCCAGAGCGTCCGGAAGGTAGGGACACGAGAAACTAAATATTGTACAAGTAACAACGATGGCAACATTTGCCTTGGTTTTTTTGTTGAATGTCATACAGGCATGCTGGAAGTGTAGTTCGTAATGAATGAATGAATGAAATCTGTAAAAAAAAAAAAAAAAAAAGGATGCATATTTGTTAGACAAGGGGCCGTCTCTTCCTCCATCACTCTCCTAAGTAGCCTAGACTAGCATAGGTTCTAAACGTTTTATTTTCTTGTTTTTGTTATTATTATTATTATTATTATTATTATTATTAGGAGATTTAGCGTTCAGTTTAAATGACGTCATCTTTACCTTAAAAGGGCCCTGGTCAACAATGGCATCTTAGGGGAAATATTGAAATTAGGACTCAACCAACTGCAGTCTTAAACTCTCTCACTGAACATTCAATTGAAGGAATTATGAAAACAAAATCACAACTTTCTTTCGGAAAAGCCATAACATCTCATTACGAAAAGTAGGAAAACTCAGGGCTCCTCGGAACGGCCATTTAACATGTTTTAATTTTCACAATTTCAAAGGAAAATGGTTCATGATATTATTATACAATTACATAACAAATTACACACACACACACACACACACACACACACACACATACACACGCACGCACGCACGCACACACACACACACACACACACACACACACACACACACACACACACACACACACACATACACACACACACACACACACACACACCTCCATCATCAGCATTAACAATAAAGCATATTCAAATTGCATCCGAGTGCATGTGGATAAACAAGACATTTTATGAAGCCAACAAGTCATTAAGCAGGCCACGGTGAAGGCCTGGCAGATCATCTTTGCATACCATTATAAAACCTGTAACAAGTCCATTTGATGTGAACTGACATTTCCATGCCTTGTCACATGTCAAAGTAAAAGCATGGGTGCAATTGGCTGTAGCCTTAGCCAGTGAGCCGTGGCGATGAACACAAGGTGTCTGTGCAGAATAATAACAATAATATTCTCCTCAACCATCAGAAATGTTTCTCCACTTCCCCTTTAACACGCCTGTCAGTCATCATGACACAATGTGCGTGTGTGTGTGTGTGTGTGTATGAATGGGTGTGCGCTCCTGTGTGCATGTGTGTGTGTGTGTGTGTGTGTGTGGCCTTTGAATGCTATTTACAGAGCCAAAGAAACTGTTATCTTTCCCTCGTTTTTGAAGGAACCCCCCTCCCTCGCTCCCTCCTCCTTACGTTACGTAATCGTTGGCTGGCTATTTTTATCTTAATGGCATACGCATAATTTGTGTGTAACAGTGTCTGTGCAGTGGAGACGAGCCTCTATAGTTGCTTAATTAACTGAAACCGAGAGACACAATACTGGGGACAGTGGGACCTGGCCAGTCGTGTGTTTGGTCTGCGGGCAAAAAAACAGAACAAGAAAAAGTGTGGGGGGGAAGGGGGGAGAGAGAGAGAGAGAGAGAGAGAGAGAGAGAGAGAGAGAGAGAGATACAGAGAGAGAGAGAGTGCAAGAGAGAGAGATACAGAGAGAGTGAGAGAGAGAGGGAAGAGAGAAGTAGAGATAGATATACAGAGAAAGAGAGAGAGAGATCAACACACACACAGAGAGAAAGAGAGAGTGGGGGGGGATAGTACAAATAATAATCAAATAAAAAGAGAGCTGGAGAGAGCTGAGAAATGAAAAGAAGACAGCCAGAGTTATTATAGCTCTGTCTCCCATTTTATCCCCCAGTGATAAGGAACAACTTTACTTCAAGGAGGTTGCATCAAAATGATAGAGCAGTGCAAGATGAACAAAAACACACCCCCAATTCCAGTTCATATTCTTATCTGACGGAGACATGTGAAAGTTAGCAAATCTTAAGGGGGCGTTTAAAGTTTATGCAATGGCTGAATATGATGCATTGTGTTCTCCAGCCTGTTCTATTTATCTCACCTCTCTTGCGATCATCCTCTTTACTTCTGTTCCTTTATCTCTTTTGTCCGGTAGCTTCCATTTGGAGAAGGCCTCTTCCACTTCTACCCCCATGAGTCCACGAAGAGGAGCAAACGCAGTGCCCGCAAGAGACACCGTCTTCAGAAAGACAGCAGGGTAATCTCTCTCTCTCTCTCTCTCTCTCTCTCTCACTCTCTCACCCTCTTTCTCCCTCTCTCTCACTCCCTCTCTCTCCAGCTCCCTCTCTCTCTCTCCCTCTCCCTCTCCCTCTCCTTCTCTCCCTCTCCCTCCCTCTCTCTCTCTCTCTCTCTCCATCCATCAATCCATAGTCCAAGCGAAAGCTACACTCTGTAGTTTCCGAAGTGTGCTTGGAATTGCCACCTCACATTTCATCATAGATTTGCAGATTCACCGTGATTACAGCTGAGAGCTGAAGCTAAGGCTGTAGGGCTAGAGTAGCTTGGCTTCGTAGGGAGTGACCAGCCTCCTAGCATTCTGGTCTGACTGCTCGGTGGATGGTGTACCTCACCCAGTACCCATTATGCTACTGAGAATATAATGTGGACTAATACACTGTCCCCCTTCTCCTCTAGGGATAGTAAAGTGTTGTTTTGATGTCATCAAATCCCCTCTTATACTTTCTTCCCTTTATCTTATCCCGTCGTCTTCTTTCTTAGCTCATGTTTTAGTCCTAACCTGTCTTATCTTGTCTTATTTTAGACTGGACTAGACTATAGACGATATGAATTCTTTGTCTGTGTGTATCCTGGCATTGTAAGAGATAGAGCAGTCCGTCAGCTGTCAATTAGCATAATTGGATGAAAGTCTATCTATTGGCAGATGGGTTTCAGTGGATTGTTGGTGTGTTGCTTTGTCTACATTACGAATGCCGGGGGCAGCGGTATGCAATGAATCTCTCTTAATCATCCAATAGCTGGGCTTCATCTATCAGAAGGATGAATTTCACCGGTAATCACAATTAGCAACACTCATTGACAATTCAACAAGACTCCAAAAGGCGAATGCTTACTTAATTTAAACACACTAATACAAATTCCCCTATACCAATAGTCAGCGCCGCCGCTCCCCATACGCGTAGTATGCAGAGCGCGTAGGGGCCCAAGTACCTGGGGGGCCCCCAAGTACCTTGGGGGGGCCCCCAAAATGAAGGTTGATAATTATTACACTACAATGTTCAGTGAACAGGTCCACCAGGTCCAGATATTTTTTAAATGACTGAACAATCAATGAAATAAACAATCCTTTTTGACAATACATTTTAAAAACACCCCTTTCCGACCCAGAGATCAAATGTTTTGGAAGCTACTTCTGGATGGCAAAGGTGCTTGTCAAATCAATGTATCGACTGTAGCCTGGTTTTTGATAATGTTTACTGTGGGAGGAAGCTTCTCCCAAGCTAGCACACCACATACAGCTCTGTCTAATTGTTGCATTAAGCATGGCTGTTCAAAAGTCTGGGACCTTTATCACGTTCTCTCTTTGCTAGGTTTAGTATATTCTGAATTACTACAAAAAACGTATTGAACTATAAGATAAATCCAATTTGATTAACATTTACACTTTAACCCCTCATCCCTTATATACCAGCTGCCACCCGCTCATTCAATTAATCAATTAACCAATTAACCCCCAGCACAACAAAATTGAAACCTACAGAAAGACAGGAAAGGGATATTCTGAAATTGTTGTAAAAAAAAACCTGTGTTTTGACATAAGTAAAACAGACCGAAAAGCAGGATACCTTCGAATGGAAAAATATCACTTCTATTTAATCAGAACATGCAGTAACATTTTCTGAAGAAAATCATTAATGTATTCCTTATCTGTCATCCTCAACTCAAATCAGCTTACATGACCTTTCACAATCTTTATAGTTCAATTGAATGATACTTACCATACACTCATACTTGATTATTATTTGTTTACTCATTCATAACCTCGCCCACAGAAGTGAGCAGGTCTGTCCATCTGTCCATTTATCAATCCCCTGCCATTTTCCTATTTTCCTTTAAAAAAGGATGAGAGACACAACCTCACTGGCAGACGAAGGACAAGCGAATGACATGACATGACATCAGAAAAAATGCACAAATCCATGTAAATAAACATCACGATCACCACCCCGCACAAGAAGAAATAAACATAATTGAGAGAGACAAAGGGGCGAGAGAGAGAGAGAGAGGGAGCGAGCAGAAAGGCTCCTCAGGCCGGTTCAGATGAGGGTGGACCGTTGTGTCCCTGTGGCTGTAGCGCGAGCAGGCTAGAGCAGGGAGTGCGTGTGCGTTATCATGCTGGTGCATATCTTGTTTGATGGTGTGTGTGTGTGTGTGTGTGTGTGTGAGTGTGAGTGTGGATGTGTGGATGTGTGGGCGTTATGACACACGCAGGGTCAGAGCCCGTCTCTAAGGAACCTCCCCCCAACCCTAGCACGACACGTCCATCTGCCTGAGGCCGTGGCTGATGGACAGGCAAAGCTCGGGAAAGGTTGATCTCGACAGAGACACACGCAATGTAGACACACAATGTAGCCAGTATTCAATATTCTCTCAGATTTCTTCACTTATGTAGGAAATGTCAGATGACAGATTATGGGTTTCATTACAAACTATTTACATTCTGGTCATTTTTTACCAAGCGCAAACACAAGGAAGATATTTCCTTCTGAAAACAACAATTGAACAGGTTATCGTGCTATTTTCCCGCTGGGATACATTCCAAATTGTCTACTTTCATGAATTTGAGTCAGTTTGATTTATGATTCAAATAAACTTTATGCAAAAGCTCAAACTAACAAACGTGAGTCACTGTATTCAGAATGCTAATTCACATGAATATAAAAAATTCCAACAATACTGGGAAAAAAACAGAGCAGGGTTGAGACAGAGAGGTTGTCTTCAAGATTCATAAAATTGTCCATTAGAAGATCTATTATCTGGGGCTACAAGCAGCAGGACCAATTTCGGAATTACATTCGCAAATGTCCTCTTGTAGAGAAAAAATGGAGAACCTTCATGTTCAGGGCCAAATGTAAAATCCCCCATTGCCTTTTTCCCTGCCCTTTTCTCAATTGGCGGCATTTAGCTTTTCCCCATCATCCACCTAATATTTCTCTGATATATTCGAAGATATTCGCTCGCCTCGTCCCTGACACAAACCATCCCTTTCCTGATTGCCTCTATGTGACGGTTGCGCCGAAAAAGCCCTCGCTGTTTGATTGAAGAAATGTCACGTTGTTTTCTTGTCGTCTTTTGCCAGGTGATGAGTGTCTCGGAGCAGCCTGGCTTCAGCCGCCAGAAGAGGGGCTACAGGGACCTCAACGAAATGGAAGTCAACATCAGCGACCCGCTGTTCACCAAGCAGTGGTATCTGGTGAGCGCCCTGGCCCCAACGCCCTCCCCCCACTCCGCATCCCCCCGACAGGACATCAGCTCTCACCCCCCGCCCCCCCCCCCCCCCCCCCCCCCCACTATGCCCCCAGTGCGTTTTAATTAACACCAGACGTATTCACCTCAGCTCCGTTAATCAGCCTTTCCGTGAACGTGCCCGCCTCGATTGTTTCCTTCAGCGTTTTTAATTCGTCCCCTCCTGCTTGTTTATCACCGACCCGTGTGCCTGATGTGGCCGCAACGATCGCGCCGGTGTTTTATTGCTGCTCCGCGGGGGGGCATATTTACCTCCCGCCGCCTCCCCCGTCGTCTGACTTCCTGCACCCACACAGGCGTTGCAGTGGCGTTCCCGGGTCCGGCAGGAAGGAACTGCTCTCTCACCTCCTAGCCACACACACACACTGATTTATCGGACAAAGATTCCGATCAAAATAATTTGGTAATAATGTTACATCCTTTAAATGGTGTGAACATTGCTTATATGTATGGTCCCAATATTGATATTTGTGTACTATTTCATAAAGTCACACTTAATGTTTGTGTGCTCATCTTTGAAAATGACCTCTGTTGACGTCATGGTGCGATGACATCGTAGAGATATTGTGATCAGGATGGGCCTAGAGTAGCTTATGAATATTGATATGGGTGTCCGTACATTGAATCGTATGGGTACGGAATCAGTAGGAATCGGTGTCATACCCTTTGACCCCCCCCCCCCCCCCCCCGGGTTCAGGTGAACACGGGCCAGGCCGACGGGACCCCGGGACTGGACCTCAACGTGGCCGAGGCCTGGGGACTGGGCTACACAGGTCGGGGCGTCACCATAGCGATCATGGACGACGGTGGGTTTCCGTCCTCATTGGTTCGGTATTATGCCAGTGCTTTCCTATACATAAGTCTTTCATTATTACTTGCTCAGTATATTGTCATGATATGAAATATGGTTTTAGTACTGATTATCCTAAATGTTGACAACCTTGACAGGCATCGACTACCTGCACCCGGACCTGGCATCCAACTACGTGAGTACTTCACATGCTTTCCTTTAGTGGTTTGTTTTGTAAGGTGGTGTTGGTATAGCTACCACTCCCTCCACTATGTACACCACCACCACCACCTGCAACACTACCAGCCCCATACCCACTATTATCCAACCATTAACACCATCACCAAGTCCGCCTACACAAACCGTCACCACCACCACCACCACTACCACAACAACTCCCATCACCACCATCGCCACCACCTCCACATCCACCACCAACACCACAAGCCACATGCATTCTACACCCATCAGCACCATCATTTCGGGGTCATCTCTCCATTGTGCTGCTGGCTATGACAAGGTGTATTCTGAAAGTTTGTTCACGGACGCCGGAACTTCCCTGCATCCCTGAAGGAGGAGGAGGGCAGTGGGGGGGGGGAGGAGGGTGGGGGTGGGCGGAGGCGGAAAGGGACAACAGACAGGCAACCGGCCTTGGCCGAGCTGTTTAATGTTAATGCGTGCCACACGGTGGCAGGCCAACTGGCAGGCCGATCTGTCACGAGGCAGAGATAATGCCAAGGTAGCTGGCTGCTGCATAATGTGACGCTCCGTCCACCAGAATACTGATAACGTCTGGACGGGGGACGGGGGACAGCTTGCCGGGGCTGAGACCGGGAAGACCCGGGAGGGATGTGGTCGAAAAGACGAACCAAAAGAACAGAACGAACCGAACAGCTGCTGTGAAGATGCACTGTGACGGTGCCGTGACCTTGTGAGCACTTAAGAGTGTTCACGGTTTTAATGGTGGGGTATGAATGTGGCATTGAATGTGGAGCGAGGCCCACAGACTTTTATGTCCCCTTCTCTAAAGAAAGTTGATTAATCAGCATGGATTCATCATGAGAGGCGAGAGGAGCCGTGGAGGAGGCCCCTGTTCACAGGATCAATTGTCGTTCCTCCATCCACTGAATTTCCACAATGACTGTGATTTGGTTCTCTCGCTCTAAACACCATTCAGCCGCGTTTTGAAAACCCTGATATTGTGTGTTTGGATGCCATTGACCACTCCTAGTCTTTCTTTCAACACTATGTGGATTAGAGAGTGGACATAGAGAGTGTGTGTGTGTCTGTGTGTATGTATCATTGTGTGTAGCTGTGTGTATGAGCATGTATATTTGCGCACAAGTGTGTGTATCTAGTTTTGGTGTGTATGAGCGTACATACGGTATGTATGTGTATGTGTGTGTGTGTGTGTGTGTGTGTGTGTTGCCAGTCTTGCTGTGTTTCTTGCCTGTGAACAGGGATGAGTCTCAGGCCTAAAATAACAGCCTCAGCCTGCTAGATGCAGGCTCACACTCCACCGCCTCCCAGTCCCACGCTGGGTGCCCATCTAAAACCAGCCTAACGCCACACTTCCTGCCTTGATGCATGAAGTGCGCATGTGTGTATGCGCATGCATGTCTGTGTGTGTGGAGGCAGTCCTGTTAGCTTTGAGTCACATTACTCTCTCTCCCTCCCTCATTCCCTGTCTTTCCCTCCTTCTTTCTTTTCCCTCCCTCTCTCTCCAGTCTCTCTGTCCATCTTTCCCTCTCTCTCCCTCACTAGCTCTCTACATCTCTCTCTCTGCCTGTCTCATTCTGTTTCTGTTACATAGCCTCTGCATGAGATGTGTGTGTGCGCAAGCGCGCATGTGTGTGTGTGTGTGTGTATGTATGTTCCTGTTGTGTTTTTTTTTTCTTTCTTTCCATCCAACAGAAACTATTCCACTATCTGGCTAAGAAAATACACAAAATGTAAATACCATAATAGTCTGTAGTCTTATAATAGTCTGCTGTTTTAAATCGATTCTGCCTAGGGCTGTGTCTGTGCGTGTTTCGAATCTTTCTTTGCTGCGTGTGTTTTCTATCGTCCTCCTTTTACGTCAGAGCGAAGGTAATTCATGGCTTATTCATGTCTTCGCCGTTTCCGTTCCAGTTACGTGCGGCACCTTTTGTCGAGAGATTTCCAATTTGCCCCGGCACTCACGTATTAACGCTCATAAGCAAAGATTTTGTCACAGGCATTTGTCATGGCAAATTGCCTCTCTCTGAGATTAGGGGAATAGGTCTAATATGAAGTCACTTAGTTGACGACAACAACAAGATATAACAGCAGACCGGCTCCAAAGCCTCACTTGAGACAAATCGCTGTTTATTACTATTCACACTTTACCACGGGATAGAGTTCGATTCTGAGACACCAAATCTGTAAAATGGAGAATTTTCTCTCTCATTCTGTCGCTCTCTTCCTCCATCATCAAGCCCTGCTCCCCCTCTCTCTCTCTCCCTCTAACTCTCTCTCTCCCTCTCGCTCATTCTCTCTATCTCTTCCGACCCCCTCGCTCTATCCTCCCTCCCTCCATCCCTCACTCTTTCCCCTTCACCCAATTGTTGTTCTCTTCTCCCCTCTCTCTCTCTCCCATTCTCTCTCTCCCCCTACCTCTCTCTCGGTCTGCCCCCCACCCTCTCTCCTGTTCTCTCTCTCTCTCTTTCTCTTTCTCTCTCTCTCCCCCCTCTCTCTCTCGTCAGGGGTGAGAGAGCCTGGAGGGGGCGGTGCACAGGAGCTGTTATTGGCTTCTGTGTCCTTTTTATTATTCAACTCTGCAGGTATTATCTCCCCCCCCATCCCCCCGTCCCTCCCAACCCAACCTCTCCCCTCCTCTCTTTCCCCTCCACTGCGTGGCGGGGGGAGGTAACCATGACAACGCGTCGATGATGTCATGTTGCCGACAAGCCCATGGCCTCACGCTGGGCGCTTGTGCGTGCGTCGTGCTGGTTAGATGTAAACCGCCGCCGCTCCTGCTCTGAACACGTTGTTGGTTAACGATGGGAGCACTCCCATCGCATGAATAACCTTTGGTTATTTGGTCTTATGAGTACACCCCGGGACACACAATGCTGGGAGAGAGCATTTGTTTGCTAAATGAGGATCTGGAAAGTTCCCCTCGGCTTCACTTTTATGCAGTCCATCAGTAGGTGTTGGAATGAAAAAGTCTTTATTTTCTATACTTTTCATTTACTTAAGGCCTTTTTACACTGCCAAGCCGTAGGTCGCGGCTTGGCACGCCCGGATATTTCACCGTCTTGTATCAAGTTTTCTGTGTAAAACCGAAGGGTAAAATCCCCCGTTCGTCACGGCGCAGGCTTTCTTGGTTCACTGGAGAAGGCGGGGACCTCTTTAGAATAATTTGCACAGTCCCGAATGTTTTCGGGAGACATGGAGAGTCTAATCGCATTTGCATGAAAATAAACCGCCAATGTGTGTAGGGTCCGGGAGGGTAAAATGGGGTGCTAGCTCAAGCAGGCAATTTACCCCGGGCAGTGTAAACGCGCGGACCGTGCCACGAAAAAAGCCTTGCCTAAGACGCCATATTTGGCAGTGTAAAAAGGCCTTTAGACTTGTCTTTGCCCCGACTACAATAATTATAAAACAGTTTATGTGTGTACGATTTTATTACAAACACCATGCTTTCCGTGCTACCAACGAATACATAAACAGGATGCATATTCCTCATTGGTACCGCTAAGTCAAAACAGAGTGGGAAGGATGCGACACCATTTTGGAAAATGTCAAGGGTACACGGATTATAGAGATCAGCTGGAAACAGGAGAACCAGTGAACCTCATCCAGGAGGAAGCTCATTGGCACAGCATCGGTGCAGCTGGTGTGAGGGGGATGTCAGGGATCCCCCCGCCCCGCTGACTAGTGTTGTCTACCTTTTGTTCTGTGAACCTCCTGGACTTGAATGTTCACATATTTATCCTTTTGTTAGTATTGTATTGGCCTTGGAATTATAAATATAAAAAGATGCACCTGTATATATCTGTTATATTCTCTCTCTCTCTCTCCATCTCTCACTTGCTCTCTATCTCTCTCCATCTCTCACTTGCTCTCTCTCTCTCTCTCTCTCACTTGCTCTCTCTCTCTCTCTCCTCTCTCTCTCTCTCTCTCTCTCTCTCTCTCTCTCTCTCTCTCTCTCTCTCTCGCGCTCTCAAGCAACACCCCCACCCCATAGTGAACTGATCTGATGGAGCATGTGACCAGACGGCACACCTGTGTCTGAGTACACAAGGTTGAATAAATAGCCAATACAAAAGACGAGAGGGGTATAGAGAGAGACAGAGAGAGGTAGAAAGGTAGAGAGAGGGAGAGAGGTAGAGAGGTAGTGGTACAGATAGCCACAAGAGATACAAAGAGACAGTGAGAGACAGAGATACAGAGGATATAGAGAGAGAGAGAGAGAGAGAGAGAGAGAGAGAGAGAGAGAGAGAGAGAGAGAGAGAGAGAGATCTACAGAGAGAGAGAAGGAGAGAGAGAGAGAGATACAGAGAGCAGTGGATATAGATCTACACAGAGAGCAGTAGAGAGAGATAAAGAGAGCCAGAGAGAGAGAGAGAGAGAGAGAGAGAGAGAGAGAGAGAGAGAGAGAGAGAGAGAGAGAGAGAGAGAGAGAGAGAGAGAGAGATACAGAGATACAGAGAGAGACAGAGTGAGCAGAAAAGGTCAGTGCAGGTAAGATTAGCAGAGACTCACTCACAGAGAATTACTGCACTCACTAAAATGACATTGTACAGTTTTCAGAAAACCTTCCACAGGCACAGGCCTAAGAGTCTTCTTATCCGATCTGCGTGACTGCGTGTTTTCTTTCGTGCAGTACTCCCAATTAATTTTCCGTGTGGGGCACCTGCCCACGTGTTTGCATGTGCATATACGTGTGCACCTTGTTTTTCCTACTTCAGGCCTATCTTTCTCTATCTGGAAA
>NC_140277.1:8436195-8441195 GCF_964030765.1 Micromesistius poutassou
GACCTCTTGGATCAAACCCTGTACTTTTCGGGCTTAGCAGTCAAACCCCCTAGCCACGGCGTTATCATTCATAACCTCTTTCCCAGATCTGAGCTCCAAATGAATGAAGCGCATGTTCACTTAGTTCAGCTCTCCTGTGTGTTGGCCATGACAGGCCACCACGGACCTGTACGGGAACTGTACCCTGCGACACTCGGGGACGTCTGCAGCTGCTCCGGAGGCCGCTGGGGTCTTCGCCCTAGCGCTGGAGGCTAAGTATGTACCTTGCCCCCCCCCCTCTCTCTCTCTCTCCTCTCTCTCCTCTCTCTCTCTCTCTCTCTCTCTCTCTCTCTCTCTCTCTCTCTCTCTCTCTCTCTCTCTCTCTCTCTCTCTCTCTCTCTCTCTCCTCTCTCTCTCTCTCTCTCACATCAGAGCATACTTAAATAGTCGACAGTTGCTCTTGGGCATACTCTGCAAACGTTGCATCAAATATGCATCAAATAATGCTGATTATGTATGTATGGACGTTATTTTATTATTAATACTTGTATTATTTGTATGGGAATCTGATGCGTTGCACTGCAATACATGTTGATTGAAAGGGATCGATTTTTGTCAAATATCATATTTTTGCACTTTCTCTGCAAGAGAAAGCGGTATTATTGATTCTCTGACAGGCTCACAATATTTGGCTATTATTTATTGATGTAGAGCAGGAGACATCCAATGCAGCATTTCCCCTATTAATTTGCGCTGTGATAAAAAAAGATTTGTTGAACTTCACTTCCACTTTGATTTCAGCAATCATACAAAAGATTGTGTAATTACACATTTTAACACCCACCCAATGGTGCAGTACGTTTCGGTAAACAAACAGGCAGGGAATGTCTCTACAGACAGCTGGTGAGTTATTGTGAGGGAAATCAAATTGATTGAAAATACGATGCAATCATATCGTTTTAAAAGGGCTAAAACAACAAGACGAAAGTGGTACCCACACATAACATTCTCTCTCATTTATTAAACTCTCTCTTTCTTGCCATCGATCTCCCTTCCCTTTTCAGCAGTTGCAATCTGTTATTCTTTTCAGACCTTTGTTTGACATAGTCTAGCTCCTTATCTTAACAACTCGTGTGACCGCTTGTATGCCACACCACCATGGCAATAAAGACCTGCGTCAGAGCGAGCATGAAATCAAAGAATGTTCTCTGTCTAGTTCACTCATTTAGCCGCTCATTATCCCGTTCTTAGAGTAAGTGCGCTCACACAGATTACACCCAAACTGCCGTGATTATCTTCTTTCTCCAGATTAAAATGATATATCCAAGCCTAGCTGGGGATACACTTGAGTTCGATCGACCAAGTAGAAACATTTTTAAATCCATTTTATTTTGCGTCAATTCAATCCAAACGCTTTTTGGCCTCTGAAGCACTCTGTATCCTTGCGGTGCTCCAGCCTGACTGCAGTCCACTCATAAGGTCATTAACTGCAACACCTGCCTGTCGGGGGCCCTGCGTAAAGAAAAAGCCTGTTTGCTCTGCGCACACAATAATGATGTCGCTCATTGAAGGTGGCCGCTCTGTCTCGCGGTACACAACCCACAATGCCGCGGGAGCAAGTGGATAGTGCCCCTCGTTTTTCCTTTTCCTTTTTTTTTTGCTCAACCACCACCAATCACACTTGAGCCACGCATGGGCAGGAGTCAATGAGTCACCTCCAGAACAAAGCTGTCACCCCCACACAGCGAAGATAAGAGAGGCGGTGGCGCCGTCTCTCTCTCGGACAGGAGAGGAGCGAGGGAATCCGCCTGGCTTCCAAAATGAGCCCCTGCTTTGATGTGGTTTGAGAAAAAGACCACACATTTCCAGAAGATGTGCAGGGGAAACCTTTGCTTTTGCCTTGTTTATTGGGTATTTTTCAAGAATGTGTAGTGACTCAGGGTTAGACTCCCTGACAAAAAGATACTGGGTTTGATCCCCATTCGCCGCAGACAATATGTAGGCATCCTTGATCCGAGACGCCTAACCCCTTTCTGCTCCATCATGGGGGCCTGGATCTGAAGTCAATTTGGGTGCTAGGCTATAAAATGGTGTGACTTACTGTGAATTCAGACGGGGGTTAAGCTGACATACTCTAGGATGCCTACAAGTAGACCCTTGCCATTAGGGGTCCAACCCAGTAACTTTCGGCTGGAAGCTCCAGAATACGGGGAGGCAGCAGTAAAGCCTCAAAGCATCGCTCTAACCGGATACCCCATCACCACCCTCTCTCTCCACCATTACCCCCCATCTGTCTCCCCCCTCCCACCCACAGTCCTGACCTGACATGGCGGGACATGCAGCACCTGTCTGTGCTCACGTCCAAGAGGAACCAGCTGCACGACGAGGTCCACCAGTGGCGCAGGAACGGCGTGGGCCTGGAGTTCAACCACCTGTTTGGCTACGGCGTGCTGGACGCCGGGGGCATGGTGAAGATGGCCCGCGAGTGGAAGACCGTCCCCGAGCGCTTCCACTGTGTGGCCGGGTCCATCCAGGACAACCAGTAAGCAGACCGTGTATACAGGATGTGTGCTGTAGTGTATGTTTGGGTCTAATGGAGTGTGATCATGCGCAGGAAAACTGGAAGGATTTCAGCCTTTTGCCTTTGTTGTCTCTCAATGAGACAACAACTTTTTTTTTGAAAACCTACTACATACTATCCAAGATATTATTGTAAATGTAACATACCAAATAGTAGGCACATCTTAAAAAAGTTCCAAAGCAAAAGACCCGCTTGGGCGTGCATTCCTTGATCCAGAACAAATTGTCAAGTAAGAGACAAATTGCTGGTAAGATACAAAACACAATTTGCAGCGCTTCAAGAGGAACACAGTGTTCTGCACGATAGATGCATCTGTCATCTGTCCAAGAGCCGCTGTAACACGGGGGTATGAAGTTAGGGTGCTTATTTCTAAGTATGTGTATGTATTCCCCGGGCGCTGGTCTTGTTGTATTTTCCACAGCACTGTAGGCTGAGCAGTGGTTTGATTACAGTCGAGCCATCTGGCGCACACTCTGGAGGACTATCTCTCTTTGGCCTGGTGGTTGAGAGCTGTAATGTGTAACGTGTAATCTGTCTCCCTTCCCTTTCTAGTAATCTACATGTCTGTCATTCTATCTGTTTCTGTCTGCGTCCATCAGTTTGCTTCTCTACCTGAATGTCTGCCTGCTTGCTTGACTATTTGTGTATGAATCCGCTTGCCTATGTATCTGTCAGTCTGTATGTGTCTGTCGATGTGTCTATCCATCTATCGGTTACTGTCTGTCTATCTTTCTCTCCATCCATCCTTCCATTTTTCACACTCTTCTTGTTTGGGCCATCTGTCTCTCGGTGTCTACCGGTACCTACATATCTTTCTGTCTATTTCTTTCGGACCGGTCTGTCCCACCCCATCCTTTCCTGTCTGTTTTATCTATCTACCTCTCCCACATGTGTGTGTCCGTCTCTCTGTGGCCCAGCCTGTCTGTCTGCCGCCCCCACCCGAGGGCATCCTCCTCTCCCTGCTCGCCCCCCACTCCGTGGACCCCACCCCTCCTTACCGCGTGCCAGCCTGTTCCATTCCCTCCGCCCCTGCTGGCTCCATCTTCCCCACTCCACCCTCCATCCCCCTCACTCTCTCTCTTTCTTTCCCGTCAAACCTCCACTCCTCACCACACACTCCAACCTCTTTTTGTTCTCCGTCCTCTCGTGACTTTGACTCTCCAGAGGTCCTCCGTGGCTATAATTAGAGCAGCCACACATTTCCCAGCACGGTGTGCCCTAGCAACACTGTTCATTATGCTGAGTGACAACCAGGGGAGAGATCCCAGGCAGAAGGGTTGCTTACCATACTCATACAGGGTCTGCAAATGTAGCCTGTGTAGACTATAGTGCCAGTCCCAGCTGCAAAGGTTATGGGTTCCATCCTTCAATCTCACTGTGTTTATTCACGTCAAAACTGGGACTGAAAATGCCTCCACACTTTCATAAGTTTCAAGGAAAGATACTATGTTCGACTGCCAACCGAAAGGATCTGGGGTTGATTCCTCATGTCTGCAGACTAACCCTCAAAGCAAAGATTTCCTCCCACTTTTGTGAGGCATTTAATAATAGAAACTACAAGTAAATAGCATATCTGGTATCCTCCCACACTGGCTCATGCTAGAAACCGCCAGGCTACGCAACCGTGAATGCCAAGCTGTACTGTGTTGAACAGTTTTTGTTGTGCTGGATCACACAGGAGCGGCCACAGACCTCCGGTCTTCAGTTTCTCTTCTGCTTTTTAATCAGTGATCTGAACTCAGACGCTTTGCTCATGGCAGCCCAGGAGCTAGCTAATTAACACTTGAAGAGCAGAGATAGAGACATGCTCCTTTATCTGACCTGCCTGGCTCCTGTTCGGATGTACGCCGGATGATGCAAGTCTATGTCTGCCTTTGTGTGTTTGGGTGGATGGGTGTGTTTATGTGTGTGTGTGCGTGTGTGTGAGTGTGCGCACATGTGTGCACACACATACATTGAGAGTGAATTTGTGTGATAACAGAGACAGGCAAATTACTATACCAGAGATTATTTCTTATACTCAATTATAGTAGTCTAGTATGGTCAATTCAGCCATAGAAAGAAGAAATATGTAATTGTTCAGCTCAGAAAAGGGTCTTCTTTTTTGAGTAGATATCTAGTTTGACTCAGTAATTAAGTTTGTTATGTAGTTGCTAATTACAAAATGACTATCTTATGAAAACATTCACAGCATTGCAAACTAGCAGAGCATAGCATGCAGTCGCACAGCCTCTCACAACAAGCATGCCTCAGTGCCAACGCGCTATCTGCCGTACTGGTGGGCATCATATATCATGGAGCTAAACAGCTTCTTATTACCTGCTATATTAAGCCGAGGAACTCCGTTGGGCCCTTGGCTGGTATATTAATCAGCATCATTCGTGCCCCCTCACTCCGCGACTGCCGTAATTGCTCTTTCACGTTATCAGATGGCAACGAT
>NC_140277.1:8446195-8451195 GCF_964030765.1 Micromesistius poutassou
TGATAAAAATGATCACTCACTCTCAGTGTTCTCCTCACACAATCTTATTTAGTCTGTTTCTAGTTTGTTGGTTCTTCTTTGCTCAAGGACGCAGCAGTGTGCAATTTATGTGAAAAAACAATGAATGACTCAAACCTTTAAATTATTGAATAGAGAAACTGAAGATGGTACACTAAGTGCATTTCATGATTCAATCGGGCCAAGTTGTTCAAGAGAAAAAAAAGACAATGTGTTTATGTATGACCATTTTTATTATGCATGATATCAATCCAAGCTAATTGATACACAGCAAAACTGTTAATTGCAGGCAATAGCTTTCATTTCAACTTTATAAACTTCAGGGCGGGAAGTCGCAAAGGGCGGCATGACTTTCTACACAATTTTCTTTCAAACTTCTAGAGATTTTCGTGGCTTGGGTCTTCAGCATGTTCATCTTCCCCCAAGTGTTCCTCTATCATGAAGACGGCTGTAAAAACAACAGCAGCAGCATTAGTACCTCGGGAACCAGCAAATGCTTGAGGCAGAGGGCAGCGAGGTCAAGCAAATGAAAGGCACACTAATCCTTCATCATCATTGTCTTCTTCACGGAGCAAATCTTCCCACGTCTCACGAGTTAAGTTCCTCTTCAGTTTCTCGGTTTCTTCTTGCTGATCTTCTCGACGGTGGTCTCCACCACCAGGGCCGTCTCCTCGTAGCCCTTCACCTTGCGGTCACCGGACAGCCTCTCCACCGTCTCCAGCACCTCCACCTTCTCGTAGCTCAGGGTGTCCGGGTGGTAGCTGCAGGCCGAGCTGCTGCTTGCTCCGCGGGGAGGGCTGCCGGGGTTGGGACGGCGCCCCCCAGGCCCGGTTGGAAAGGTATCCCCCGGGGAAGGGTAGGGGCCTGGAGGGTGAGGAGCGGGGCCGGGGGCCGGAGATGGCTCGGGGTCCTTGGCCTTTGGGTCTCCGTTTTTACCCTTGCCTCGGCCACCGCCGCCATTACCTCCACCTCCTCCATCCTTTCCCTTGCCGCCGTTGTCGCCCTTCCCATCGCCTCCGCCAGAGGGCAGAGTGGGATCGCTCGGGCCGGGCTGGGGCATGGGCGGGGGTGGGGGTGGAGGCTGGGGGTAGGCGGGTCCGCCGGGCCCGTAGGGCGGGTCGTAGGGGGGCATGAACATCCCGTCCCCGGCGGTGACAAAGACGTGGCCGCCGGAGGGGGAGGAGGTGCAGAAGCAGGGGTCCATGTAGCTGGCGTCCCCCGTCACCAGGACGTAGCGGCCCTTGGTGTAGAAGTCAGCGATGGGCTCGGGCCTGCGGTACTTCCTCATCCGGTCGCGCACGATGTTGCAGAGCGTGTCGAAGGCCTTGCTGAGCTGGGCGCCGTCGGGGACGTCCTGGGGCGACACCGCCCCCGGCACGGAGCCGGTGCTCGGCTCTGTCCTCTTCACAGCCTCTTCCTCCCCCCCGGCAGCGTCTCCGGGCTGGTCGTCGTGGGAACAGTCGGTCACGTCTCTGGGGCCAAGCTCCTTCTTCTTTATCACCTTCTTGGCCTGGTTCTTCTGGCGGGGCTTGATGGTGGTGATGTCCTGGATGGCCTGGGTGAGGTCTGGGGGGCAGAGAGGTCATGGAGGACATGGTGACGTCTGGAGTGCAGCGCACAACTCTGAGCTTGAAACCATTCAATGTGTAAGGAATTATGGGTCATATCAGTAAATAGGGGGTATTTGGCTGATATTAATGGGTGATGTTAACTACTTCTACTACTTCTTATTAATAATAGACATACAATTGACCTTCCAATTGCAGATTGCATTCCAAATGTGTTTGGTTAGCGATCTGTACAGGCCTATAGTAGCTTGGTATTTATAAAACATTGGAATTTGTATTAGCGAGGAGGAGAGCAATTTTACCATTATATGGGAAATCTTATATTTATGTATTGAATATCTACAAACTTTATGTTTTAAAGAATGAGTTACCTCGTCTATCATCAATCCTGTGTGTGGCATGCAAGTATGTTGTGCACGGACATGCGTGGGTATAGATATTGCATTTTTGTTTTTTACATGTCGGACTACATTTTGTACATTTCCTACCCTATCCACTGAGACACTGAACACTTTGCCTTGAGTGGAGGCTGCATTTCTAAGAACTTGATGAAGTTGGCCGACGACACAATAGCTGGTGATTTGGATGTTTAATGAATAGAGATGATGATGACAGCACATGACCCACGGTGTTGGTAAACTCACCTCTCCCTCGGCTGGGCGCAGTGGGTGCGTGCGTGTTGCAACAATTAGTGGTGAACAGAGTAATGGGTGTGCCAATTATCGCAGAGTTCAACCTGCAGGGATCAGAACAGAGGTTCAACCAGACAACCAACGTAAGAGCGAGGTGAAGGGGATCTCTGGGTAGACATGTTTCATATAGACCTGTAATATGAATTATTTATACAAATGAACAAAAAAAAAAGAGAAAGTTTATATAAAATGTTTATACTGAAATTTGAAAGTGTGAACTGAATGCGAGGGAACACCCTGATGAGGAAGTGACTGTGGTTCAGCACTGCCATCAGTTGGCGGACATAAGGAAATACACCTGTGACCTAGTAAACAGAGTGCTTGGTTGAAGTCTTCAACCATGTGTTGGTTTTCCAGATATGCATTTTCTGGATATTGTCTATAGATTATTATGCTCATTGTTAATCAAATATGTTTACAGTGTATCACTGACACCTCTGCAAGGGGACCATTATCCCACACTTAACAATAACATCATGTAACATTTATTTAGCACTATCTTGGCCTAATCCCCATGCTGGTTCCCCCTGCATCTCGTTTGTCAAATGTGGGTCACCTTGATTACTCTTGATTACTGATTATGTTTACCTGTGTTTCTGCACGTTTCTCAGTTATCTTTTTCATTCTGACCTCATTGATGTGTGCTTTGCTCTAACAAAGTACAGCCCTGTTGCCTGTCAAGTTGTTGAATCCCTGTGATGGTTTCACCCTAGCCAACCATGAACCCGGAACCCCTGCGGTCCGTCTGATCATGGATGAACACACATTGCTATGGAGTCACACTTGTCACCAGCCAACGCAGATGGCTGGTGACAAATCCACACTGGCTTCTTCAACCACTTTCAAATGATGAATCGTTTTTTTGAAAGATCCCTCTGTACTGAAGCATGTGTCCTTGTGAAAAACACACTGTTCCTTTGTTGATATGCCGTGAAACAAACATCTAAATCCATTTATTATATTGTCAGATTTAATTGGTACAATCAGAGTGTGACCATGTTTGTAGTGCCGTGCTCAAACGGTGGATGTAAACAATCAAGGATGTATCGGCTAAAAACTGATGAAGCTTCACAAGAAGTGGATTCAAATGCTTGTTTCGCAGCAACCCAACAAGCCATTTGTTTGTTGATGGCGAGGACATGTGTGTGAGCACAGTCTGTACTGGCATCTTTGAAGTTGTCGCCGTCTGCAGTGGCGTGTGTTCATATGTGTTTAAAGGAGTGCAGGAAGAACGTATGGGGCTGATGTCTTCCTCTTATCTTACAAAGTTCTGTTACGATTTCCCCATAAGTAGCCAAGATAACTAAACTATTCATGTTACAATGATCCAAAAAACTGAATATTACATATTATATTACAACAAATGTTTTTGGTATTTGTTCTTGATAAATGGCCTATATGACTCTTATCAAATAAGATTTGATACATTAGAGGTAAATCCTCTAATTGAACGATGGTTCCATAATGACCTTTTCTAATTGCCTGTTGTTCTCAGGCCCTTGTAGAGCGAGCTCGGCGCTCCTTACCGGTTGTCCTCGTTCTCGATGATCCTCTTGTAGCGGTCCAGCTCGTTCTCCAGGGACGTCTGGTACATGGCCAGGTGGCGGCACTCGCTGGTGTAGCGCTCCAGGGAACGCTCCGCCTCCTCGATGGTCTTGCGCAGCGCCTCGATCTGGTCGTTGTAGGCCTGGATCTCGTCGTCGTAGCCGTCCTGTGTGCTCTTGATGGCCTGCTCCAGCATCCCCGTCTGGGGCAGAGAGATTATGAAGAAATTGTGTTTTTGAGAGTGAAATGATGGGATAACGTGCTCAGCGAGTGACATGAGCCTCTGCCCAACAGTGCAATGAGAGCTGAACTGTCAGCCCGCCAGTCAATGTGACTTAGTTGTCAAATTAGCTGTCAACTGTCAACTCAAATGTCAACCTGTCAAATTAACTGGCAACTAGGAATTGACCTGTCAACCTGAAATTTAATCATTTCACAGATTCAGGAGGTTTAGGATTATTATGTTTTTTTAGATACATGCCATTACTGTGCAGGTATAGGGTTAAAGTATATTGCCCGAGAATGCCTGCCGGTAGGCACTGGAGATTGGGATTTCAAAACCAGTCAAGTCAAAAAGCCTATCCACTTGATTATCCTACCCCCATTGACTGTCAACTTAACTTTTGAAACAAAAGGAAGGTGAAATTACCGCCTGAACAAGAGCAGAGCTAAGAGTGACATTTCAGCAGACAGCAAAGCTTTGTCTTTGGATAATACCTGGAGGGAAGAAAGCGACTACCATAAATCAATATCATCAAATACAGAGATTTCATTTTATTGTGTGCAATCCCTGAAAATCTACCTACCTCACTCTGGTTTATCACATTTGAATGCTGTGCTATTTTGGTTATTTATGGTTCCTATAGGGCTAGAAGATCATATGTATAGATATTTCTTTGTTGATCTTAAGGATTGCCATCTCTTTGATTTTGAGTGTGGATGCGTGTGTTGTCTATTTCCACGTATGTGTGGGCTGCGTCGCGTGGCAGTGGCTGTTGTCATGGTGACACACGTGTGAACATGGGACCCACCTCTGTCTGTAGGCGTTGCTTCTGCATCTGCAGCTGGCAGATGGCGCTCTTGTACTCCTCCAGCTGGCTCTGAAGCTCCGGGACCCTCCTCTGGGTCAGCAGCCTCTCCTGGTCCTTTACATCACCAGGACAAACACACATTCATG
>NC_140277.1:8453695-8663695 GCF_964030765.1 Micromesistius poutassou
GGCCCCAACCGATATGTTCTACTTTAAATACAGCAGCCTGATGGTTGACTGTTGGTGACTGTTGGTGACGGTTTGGTCCTCGTCTGTTCTCAGTTGTGAAGCTCTCATAACAGAGAACAGACGAAACAGCACAGAAACAAGACTAGCAGCATAAAGGGAAGTGTGAGGCATAAGGATTTTCAATATTTTTGCAACAAAGGCCTAGCATACCTTCATAAAATAATCCCATTTGGATTGGCATTGTGTTATTGGACTCAATAACTAGGTTTTTTTTTGTCTACTATTGTACCATTAACATTCAGGGCCATCTGCCCCCTAGAAATATCTGTGTGAGAGGGTGGCATATTGCCGTATAATATCAAATAACTATTATGGCCCCTTGCTGCTTTTTTCCATAATGTGCATTTCAGACATTTCAGGTCCATTTGCCCAAAAATACAATTTACTCTAAAGGAAAATCTAAAGATTCTTCATGACGTGAAAAGCCTTTGAAATATTGCAATAATCCCTAGTCTCTATTTGTGATATGCAGGCCTTTTGCGAACCGTCTTGCAATTTAAAAACCATAGCTATGTTGTTCATTACATTTTGTTTATACAACCCCCCCTGTTCCCAGGTTTTCCAGGTCCCTTGGGAGTGCAAACCCATTTTTCGCCCCGCATTGTACTTTTATTTACATTGGCAATCAAAGAGCATGACAGGCAGGAAAACATGCATTACCATGTGAATCCATACATCCCCTCATGCTGCTTTAATTTACCTTGCTGAGGACAACGTCCCCAGCACCAGATGGGCTGCAGTGGTTTTTATTATTGCTGTAGAGGTTATTGTGGTGTTGGTCATTGGATATGCAGCTGCCACACCACTACTGTATTATTGAACACACTTCAACTGTTTCGTTCTTTCCTTTTGATGTGTCAAGGCTAAACGTCTGTTCACTGAAACCACTCTACCCCTGAATTGAACAGAACAGAGTACAGAACAGGGTGCTTTTGTAATGTACTACCAGTAAATACCAAGAGCACCCTGTTCTGTACTCTATACACCCTGTTCAGTTCTGATCCTGAGTGAAGATGAACAACATCTAAGCCATACCACAACTCATGGTATCTTTATCAAGGGCCCTCCTTTAGCATGGCAGATACAAAAACCATAACATGACATGGATAATATATGCAAGAGTATGCAACAGCGAGAGTGAGCAATGCCGTTGTAAAACCTGCACAACCCTGTGAAAATCTCTTCTTAGAGCTGCAGGTATTTGGTTTCCTCGTTCACCATTTGTCAGAGCCTGTCCAGCTTAACTCCAATGGGCCTCAAATCAATTGGCCAAAATAACCTTGCATGCATCTTGGTTATAACTTGGTTTTAACGGCTCATTTAACTGTCCCCCTGTTGCAAGATCAAGGTCAGAAAAATAATATCTAAATAAATCTCTCCTGAGTGCCTTAGCCTCGTAAGACCATCCTTAGCTCTTAAGTAAACGTTCCGTTTCCCTTTTTTCCTTCTTTTATATTACAAGTCTAAACAGCACTCTGGGAGGGAGTTGAAGTTCATGACGAACAAGGATCACAGCCGCCTGCCCAATTTCCAAAACAATGGTGGTGCCCGAGGAAAGGGTAGATATCGACATAGCAATCAAAGCCGTTTTATATGAAAAGGGCCCGATAACGATGTTGAAAGGTTATATAACTTAGTATAGAAGGCTTTTCTCAGAGCAGAATATGTTTTTGCTTTACTTCCAACCACCAGATGTGAAGAAGAGGGCAAGTGGGAAGCATTGTCAGGTTATTTAATCTGATTGGCTGGAGTTTTGAACGACACAAGGTTGCGCCTATGACTGGAAATCGATTGCTGCCCAGCCAAGGCCAGACTGATATTCATTGGGAAATGCTAACTTGAATATCTGTATGATATTCCACTGACCTTCTTGTGCCTGTCTCTGGTGGACAGAATGTCATCCTGAAGGAACTGATTCTGAATCTGATGCTCCAGGTTCCCCAGCAGAGCCTGGTCCGCCTCCTACCAGGAGGAGAGAGGGAGGAGAGTAGAGGGGAGGAGGAAGAGAGGGGAGCAAGATGGAAGGAGAGGATGGGGTCAAGCAGGAGAGGTGCAAGAGGAGGAAGAGGAGAGGGGAGGGAGAAGGGGAGGAAGAGAAGAGGGGAGAGGTTATGGGAGGAGAAGAGAGGAGGAGAGGGTGGGGGGAAAGAAGGAGTTGTGTTAAGTAAGGAAGAGGATGCAAGGATTTTGGGAGGAAAATGAGGAGGGAAGCTCAGGGATAGGGATGGAGAGGGAAGGAAGAGATGAGGAAGAGAGAGGAGGAGAGGAGAGGGGAAAGGACGTTCGGAGGGAAAGAAGGAAAGGGGAGAGAGGAAGTGGAAAGGAGAGGAGAAAGGAGGGGTTGAGAGGAGATTTAAGATCAAAGTAATGAGGAGAGAAGATGAGTATATAAGAGGTGGGGAATATGTGGTGGGGAAGAAGAGAGATGGGGTGAAGAGAGGAGGGGACAGAAAGGTAGAAGGGAGGAGAAGAGACTGTATTGAACTATTTTTTATTTTTTATTGGAATCGCATACGGCCCGATGTGACTACTCATGTCAGATCTAGTTATTTTTCAGATGTATTGATTCCAAGCCTAGTTTAATAAACACAACCTTACCTTATTCAGCTGTTCCAGAGTGCTCCTGAGCTGTTCTTGATACTCGCATTCATTCCTGTATCTAGAGTGCAGAACATCAAAATCACACGTTTTGCTCAAAACAAGCACAATCACAATATGCATTTAAATGGCAGTATACAGTGGCAGTATGTTGGACAGTTGTATGATTTCTAAACGTGTGCTTGTACATGCAGGGGCAGTCATGTGTTTGTGTAAATATGCTCAAGCTTTCCTGATGCCGTAAGACAGTCCCCTGAGGTCTAGACAAGAATTAAATGGCCATGTTTTTTAGAAGCGTTATTTGTTTAAATTATCTTTACATCCCAACAGCAATCATAAAGTCTAATCCTCTGACAAATGATTCATAAATCTGGGTGTCTCAGGACTGTAATAAGCCTGTCTAAATGATTGGATGGCCTATTTGTCTACCTACCTACCCAGCTACCTGTGTGCACTCTGCCTGTGCACTCAGTCCACAAGGCTAGGCAGAGCTATGCTAGCTTTATGCTAAAGCTAGTAAGTGGGATTGAGGGATGCCCTGAAGTTTGGGCTGGGTTTTATTCAGTTGGAGACGTAAAAGATCTAGTTTACTCCGGCAGGTTTCTCCAAATTGCCTGGTCAAGCTTTAATTATCGTCCTTGGGCAAGGGATCCGAATACCTTCTCAATCAACACATACTTAATCCCAAGAAATGTAGTAATCTATCTCTTCCAGCTTGACCTGAACATGGCCTTTGGTCGTTCGATATCCTTTTACAATCCTCATTATTGTAACAGTCGATATCTGTCCTTCTGAAGCTACACAAACAGCCTGCTACGTCTCGCCAACTGCCTACTGTTTCCATGAGTGCCTTGCACCTAATTTCTGAAATTGCCATTCATCTCGATGATGTATAGTAATAGGCCTGGCAGTGTGTGGGGTCATTAGTGAGAGGTTTCAAAGTTGAACTTGTGTCTGTAATTTGTTATAATAAACATTTGTCGCCGTCAGTATGAATAATAGAGGAACAATAGAGCCTTATAGTCTATTATTTCCACTGCTCTATGTTAAAACCTGCGAGCTGATACATTATTTGTATTGAGTTTCAAATCGTTTTTTGTATTGTCTTTTTCATTGTTTTTTACATTATGGATTATATCATAAGCCTATACGAAATACATTTTAATTGTACAAAGAAATCCTGATAAAAGGGGATGTTTTGCTTTAAAAAAAAAAAAAAAAAAACACATTGTGCATGACATTGTGCATGTGCATGTTATTCATTACTGATATGCCTAGCCTATCCTGTCTCAACAAGTGGATTAAAGAGTTACAACTCTTCAACTCTCTCAAAACTTGTACCCGTCCTCACCCACTTACTTGCTCGTGTACTCATCCAGCATGCGGCACGCGTCCCTCAGCTCACGCTCCAGCTTGGCGTGCTCGGAGGACAGCTCGCGGATGCGCTGGCGGTTGACGTCGATCTGCTCCGTGAAGGCCTCCTCAGGCCCGCTCACCTCCTCCATGCGCTGCAGGGTCTCCAGCTGCTTGCGGAACACGGCGTTGCGCTGCTCCAACACGCGGGCCCGGTTGATGTACCGGGCGAAACGGCCGTTGAGTTCCTGGAGGCTCTCCCAGCCCTGGATGGCCGAGGCCCCGGCGGAGGACTCGTCGCACGCGGGTTCCTCCTCCTCGAAGACATCGGAGCGCTCGTACTTGTCCTTGCGCACTTCGCGCAGGTAACTGGTCTTGAACATGGTGGTGGTTCTCTTCCCCCTTCGCTAGCTGCCTTGGTTAGGTGGTATCCCCGGATCGCTTGATGCCCTTTTAGCACCGTTAGTGTGTAACAAATCGGGTGCTCGCCCTGAGCTGTCTCATGCTAGACTAAACGCCCCCAGCCCTGGATACCCGCGAAATAGCCCCCGAAACACCCACCTCCGTGCGGTGGGTGACAGGTTAAGCGATGCGTGCCTGGGTCTTTCCAGTTTGGGTACCATTGTGAATGGCTTCACAAAAGCCTTTTTTCACTGATGACAAAGCAGAACGACAGAAACAATAACAAACAAACTGGGAGGACAAAAGAGCACTGCTGTTGAGTGAGATGTCAACTGTGAAGGTCATTATTTTGTTCAATGGATGTGTTTTTCTAGATCCGTTTTGATTTAGATTGATGGCAGTTTATCACACGAAAAATGCATCGGGTGCACATTGGATTGAGTAATTGCTGTGAGCCACCGCTTGGTAGGCATCCAACGATTCTCACTGTACTGGAAAATACTTGATTGTTATAGGCCTACCTGAGACAATAACAGGCTAAAAGGGAAAACAAACAGAATGCATATAGTCTATATAGGCATTAAAAGGAGTGAAAGGTCTATTACATCCATTTAAAAGTTGTTTAGGCCTCTGACATTAGGCATATTTTTGTATTAAGTTCTTTGAATAATAAAGTTTACATGATTGTATTGTATTTCTGACACTGCTATTGATTTTATGACTTTGACTGTAGTAGTAGTAGTAGTAGTAGTAGAAGTTGTAAATTCGATTATAATCTTATTTTGACCAAGTTTTTCAACAACTTATTATGGAGTAGAGAAGAGATCACTTGGACAGAGGATTGTTCCCCTAACATCCCTCGCATCCCCCCCCCCCCCCCCCTCTCTCTCTCCATCTCTCTGAGAGAGCAATAATAGCTCTATTCAGTGGTCTGAATAGAGCTATGTGTCATATGGTGTTGCACTTCAATGCTTTCATCACTCGTGTGGCTCTGGAAAAGCCTGCAGCCTCAGGAACAGCGGTGTGACTGGTAAGGACGCCACACACACAAAATGTTTATGTACATGTTGATCATTCTTTCCTTCTACCTATACACTTCCATCACTATCCATCAATCTACCCATCTATAAGTCTGCAGTGCCCGTCGACCTTGGTACATGTCTATTAGTAAACACCTATCAATGTGTTAACCAGTGTTCCTGTGTTCTATCAATGTGTTAACCTGTAACCTGTGTTCAGGTCTAGGAGTAAGACACTATTCTATACACATATGTACATTTCTAGCACTTATTCTGGCTATCCACCTAGGTGGCTTAACTGGGCTCCTCTGACACCAAGACACAGGATGATGATTTGAATGTAGAGCACAACAAGAATTGCTCAACAAGAATGTTGAGCAATATGACACACAGCAGGTGATCCATGCTGCAATTTCAGAGATCTCCTCAGTGTGTGTGGTGAAGGCTGGTCTGACATGTGTGCATCGATAGCACAAGGAACCACAGGTGTGCAGCCTCACTCTGCCCCAGAGTCAAATCCATCTGACCATCGGGCCATATTATGTATATTGTATATTAGTAAGTTGCTTACTAATAAATATGGCTGGTTTAAGCAGCCTCGCCTGGTTAGAGAAGCATCACCTTACAGTAAGCCCCTTTCTATTGGCACCTATGAATATTTATTCTATTCTAGCTATCTAGCTATTCACATCTCTAGTAGTAAGACCACATAATATCTACACCTTTGATAATTATACCACATATTCTACCTTTCTACCTATGTACATGTCTATTAGAATGTTTATATTTATGTGTAAGCAACCTATTGTACCTACCACCTCTACCAGTTATTACCAATACCACTTACATGATTATTATACTATTAGTAAGCAATAATTAATTATATCATCTTTATCAACCTGTTCTATGCACATGAGAACCAATTATGAATTTGTACTTGCACACATTTATCTCCAAAACTACTTCCAGTTCCGTGCCTTTAAGTAATTTTGAAAATAAGTTTAAATATGAATAGTTACAAATATTCACATTGACATCAGATGTGTTTAAAAACCTCTGGGCATTTGTACTTGTCATTTCCCACAAGCTCTCAGATGGGATCAGCAAAGTTAGTTTGTATGTGTCCCTATATCCTAACCACTCATCCACAAGTATCTAAATAAAAAGTATATCAAAAGGGAATCTTTGGTTTTAACGATCTGAAACTCTTTGAAAGATGAGCTTTGTCATCCTGACATGCTGCTGAATTCCATGAGCAGATATTCAAACACACCTCAGTCTGCGGGAGGGAGAGATCTCATGGAAACACACTCCGGATGACAGCGGGGGCAAACTGATTGTTTCTGTCCTTTGACAGGCATTTATTCAAATAACCCTCATTAGCGGGGATCATGGATATTGTTCACAGCTGTCATTGGAAATAGTGAACTTTCATAAATCACAAAGACTTTAGATTAACAATCTAAAGTCTGATAGCAGACGAGCTGAAAACGGTGTAAAAAGGCCATTTTCCCATTTTCCCCTTTAAGTCTTGTTTTCCAGCCCAGGTTCTGCTAAAACATAGTAGGACTGCTGGACACGAGATGATTCAAAGTGTACACAGCATTATGGATGTCCAAAACATGCAGTTAGGGTCTGGAAGTTCCTCTGTGCATGTAACCTGTTGGAGAGTGACCACCATCAGGTTGCTCCAACCCAAAGAAAAATTGGAACAGAGAGTTATTGCGTTGTGAGTTGTTAAATATGAGATCATTTTTTTCCTCTGTTAGGATGAGTGTAGGTGTGTAGGATGCCTGTGGAAATTGAATACTGCTGAAAAAAAAGCCTAGAATCATGTAACTCACACACGCACACATACAGACACACACACACACACACACACACACAGTGCCCCCCAACCCCACTGAAACCATTGAGATAATGCTGCCATCCATCCACAACAGATCCAAAGTGAATTCCTATCCAATGAAACAACTTTGCATTTCTTGTGTGCCTCAACGCTTGCCAATCCTGTAAGTAATTTAAACGTCAGATTTACTCTGTTGTCTTTTTAAAAGGGCCATGTTATTCTATTCTCATGGCTGGTTAGGCGAAGAAAGGAACCCAACGCTGCCCGATTGGTTTCTCTCTGCCTCCCTCTGTTCTCGTCTCTTACCAGGCGTTGTAAATCGCTGAGCTAGATGAGATTAGAAGACTGTCACTGCCATTGGAAATGAAAGCCCAGTATTTATCCTTCCCTTCGGGTTACTGGGGTTGCAACGCAAGTACCGCCTTTCCTGCTTCTGGGGCCAGCTAGACCAACAAGGGTAATGTTGTTATTTAGAGGGTGATAAAATTAAAGGATACATGCAAAGGGTACGCTTTTTGTAGGCCTTCTGGCATGTTCAATGGGGCTGGGGGCTGGGTATTTACGTAAAGGTTGGTTTCATGGTCACAGAAGAGGACAGCAAATACAACTGATTTCTGCAATTCTCCCATTTAATAACAGTTCCTTATGAATAACTAATAAGTGGGTTATTTGGGTTTCTTACAACGCATTTACAAATAAACGCAGAAAATGGAACTTCTATTTTTGGCTTTGCCTCATTTGATTATTAGTCCTTCAGATAATTTTGTTCTGATTCTCTAATCTCATGATACCATTGATCACCAATTTCATGATTCCCATTTACCATGATGGATTGTAATAAAAAACACAACTTTTATTACAACTATTTTATTTCTTCCATAACTGTCACCCCAGGGGCATGTTCGTCTTCCGTCACAAGGTTTCTTCCAGACCCTTGCCCTTCCCTGCACCCTTAACGAATAGACCGCTATGAAGCCTGTGAGACTGCGTGATGTGATAACCTGACGTGCAAGAGGGTTTGTGACACAGAACCAAAGGAAGGAAATTAAAGGAAGGAAATTATCCTTCTGTACATCACTGTCGATCATGCATTGATGGACACGTATTGATCAAGCAGTACCTCGAAGGACACTTGATTGTTCCGAACCACTGTGACCACTGTTCAATCCAGCTCAATCCAGCAAGGAAAGCTTGGACCAACACAGGTATTGCTCATGACACTTATTATGTGTCTGCTGAATTTAGTAACCAGTGCACAGGTAGGAGAGTAATATTCATCAGTGTAGTCTACGACCTGAGCCCTGGTAGCAGTCGCAAACCCATACTAGAAAGAGCGACACCAAATAGTCTATTACTAACCATACTTGGCTGAGAACCAATCCCCAAACACCTCTTTGGTTTGCTTTGTAGATGACTCTCTAAGTGGAACATTAATGCATGCATAACCTCTTAATGGCTCATATGGTCACCCGGTCGGTGCTTATTAAGCCTGGATGTGACGCACAAGTCCACCAGTCCAACAGTATACAGACCTTTTAGCTCAACCCTTAATTCTTTCCCTCCTATAACAGCAATCAAATCAAAGTCAAAATCAAAGTGGCTTTATTTTCAATTACTTCACATGTCAAGACATTTCCTAATACTAAAGTAAAGATTTAAAATACACATTATTAAAAGTAGGGGCCTACCCCTATCTTCTTCTCCTTCTCCTCAGCAGCCATCGTCACCTACCGGGACTTTACATATTGGATGGGCAGTATGGATCGAGGCTTTTATACCCAATCAACTGATAGCAAGGTATTCGAAGCTTAGTGCCTGTAGTAGCTGAAGTTCATTCGGGATTCTGGCTCCAGCAGTAAGCTGAGACGGTTGATAATGAGACAAGTTATAAAAAGTGGCTGATGTACGTGGGGGTCATCCCCCCCCCCCAACACACACACACACACACACACACACACACACACACACACACACACACACACACACACACACACACACACACACACACACACACACACACACACACACACACACACACACACACACTCACTCAAATGAGGAGAATATGTGGGTGGGTGGCCCTCCTTCGAATGAATAAGATACGGGTATAGAGGTATGCAAATCTCCCTCGGTTGTCAGGGAAGCAACAGCATCCCGCGGGAAAACACAAGGAGGAGCTGTAGCTTGATACGTATTGCAGGTGGCGGGTCTGCGGCGTCATACATTTACAAGGGAGAGAATCGACGCAACTTTTATTTGTCCTTCAGTGCCTCTCCGTCTGGCTGCTCACAGGACGCTGCTAACAGGGAAACACATGCATTTCCTCTGTATTTTATTATTCTACAGAGCTGGATATTGTTTCATATCTAGTGGATTACAACACGGTAAGAAACTAAAATTTATGGCAAAAATATGTAACATTTTCTTCAGTGTTGCCGACGTGGCCAAATACAACCTTCCTCTTTCTGAACTCTTTATTTTTCCAGAAGTTGTTGAACTCGGACATAGGCTTATTCTTTGTGATAGGTCCCGAGCTGCTCTCATATTGGAATTTGCCTTTTTATAATGCCTACACGCAAAATCATGCAATTATGCAGATTATTTGTTTCAATGCCTGCGTTAGCCTTATTGGCGTAGGCCTACTATCGAAACATGTTGTTCCCATTCTCAATTAAGTCGATGAGTCCATTATTGTTGAGCGCACATGAAATATGTTAGTCGATTTTTTTTTTACAATGCATCCAAGTAATTTTGTCATGTTTTATAATAATAAAAAAAAACATTCATTATAAAAAGCCACCCATTTGGTATTTATCCTCGTTTGTTTAGCTCTCAGCGCATCAAAAAGCCCATCCTACAGCACCTGATTCTCCACTTGATTCTAGGCTAATGATTGTTCTATGGACAAAGACCTGTTATAGGCCATACACCTATTTTTTCACGAAGACAAACTTTTCATTATAGCATAGCCTATATTCTACATTCTATTTGTAGACTGCCTGGAATCTATGTACCTGGTGGGTGAGGAAAACCCTTTACACAGTGTTCGAGTTACGTGAGAGCCAATGGGAGCTGAGCTCCCATAAGTGGCTGCCTGAGCTCCCATGAAAGCAGTTAAATCATCCAATTGTGGGGGCTCTAATACATAGGCCTTTTTACACTGCCAAGCCGGTTCGGTCGCAGCTTGGCACGCCCGGCGATTTCACCGTCTTGCCTATGTAAAACGTCCTCACGGAGCGGGCTTTCTTGGTTCACTGGAGAAGTGAACCAATAAAGGAAAGTTCCTCCGCGTCTTTCTCGTAGATCGCACCATCTTACCTCGTCTTCGTTTAATGCGACTGCATCACCTTCTCCCAGCAGCTCACGGATTTTACTGTCCTATCTGGTTACCACTGGTTATCACTTGCTTGCTACATCCTATATAATCCAACCCATCAGACGCACACGCACAACTAGATCACTATTAAGCGCATGCATTCGAGGAAAATAGTGAATGGCAATTTTAAAAACAACAATAGGCTATACAACAAAGTATTGCGTTAGACTTTAATAGAATAATTGTTTGTACATGACTTTGGTCTACTCTGTCTTCGTAACGCTCTCATGCTGTGTGGTGTGCGCCGTCATACCTTTTCAAGATTGTCAAAATAAATCGTTTTCTGATTTGCGTGTGTGTGTGTGTGTGTGTGTGTGTGTGTGTGTGTGTGTGTGTGTGTGTGTGTGTGTGTGTGTGTGTGTGTGTGTGTGTGTGTGTGTGTGTGTGTGTGTGTGTTGGAGTCGGAACACGTAGTCATGAGCAGTGAAGTCTCCCCTCTCTCTCTTTCGCTCACTCGCACGCGCACCGGGTAGGCTAGTCTGGGTAAACCCAATTGAGTTCATCTTTCTGAAGGCGAAGCTGTGGAAAGCAACCATTCAGTTTTCTTGGCGAGTTCCTTCTTGTTGAGTAGTGAAAGCTCTTCCTATTCAGGAGTATGAGTCCATATCACTCTCGCTCTCTCTCCCTATCTTTGTGATTCACTCTCTAGCACACACAATATTCTATTGTGAATCAAACACAGACACACACACCCACACAAACAGACACGCAGACGCCCAGTACGCGCGCACACACACACACACACACACACACACACACACACACACACACACACACACACACACACACACACACACACACACACACACACACACACACACACACACACACACACACGTGTCCTTGACGATCAAGTATGTATGAGTATGACATATGAGGATTAAGTCTGACTATTTGTATGTAGTTCTGAAATGTTGAATTTTTCGGTTTCAGGTGCAGACGTGCCTCTTCCTATCTCGATCTTTGCGTGACAATGAGAAATCCCGAAGTGTCTCCAAAGTGTCTGCACCATCTCAGTCCAACCTAATTGTCATTCGCGCAGAGAAGACTCAGCCTGCTGCCACCGATTGTGGGAGTTGTTTACACACTGCAGCATCATTGATCTGAGCCTCACTTGTCGGATATTTATCGTGTGTGTGTGTGTGTGTGTGTGTGTGTGTGTGTGTGTGTGTGTGTGTGTGTGTGTGTGTGTGTGTGCGCGGCCAAGCCATGGGAGACTCCAATGGGAGCCTGTTGACGGCTGTCTTCACCCAGACGGGTGGCCGAGACGATGGCCACCACCCCCTCCCCCCCGCCGGGGAGTTCAACCACATCCTGGACACCAGCTACGACACAGACTACGGCGTCCCCCCCGACGAGATCCCCGACACCACGCAGGGCCAGGCCTTCTTCGTGGCCACCGTCATCATCGGCCTAGTGCTGGTGTGCATCGTGGCGGTGTGCGGCTTGGGCAACTTCCTCTTCATCGCATCCCTGGTGCGCTACAAGAAGCTGCGCAACCTCACCAACCTGCTCATCGCCAACCTGGCCGTGTCGGACTTCATCGTGGCGGTGGTGTGCTGCCCCTTCCTCCTGGACTACTACGTGATGAAGCAGCTGTCCTGGAACCATGGGCCCGTCCTGTGCGCCTCCGTCAACTACCTGAGAACCGTTTCGCTGTACGTGTCCACCAACGCGCTGCTCGCCATCGCCGTCGACAGGTATTATGGCTTTGGATTCGGAGTGCCAGTGTGTTCTGTCCCTGCAAGGCCAAAGACAAGATTATACAATGAATCCGTCTATAATAACATAAATAACTCTCAATGCCTTAACAACACTATGATCGCTATCCTGGCTGTTGCGGTCATTATAATAATAATGTTTATTTTATACAGAGCCTTTCTCACATTCAAGGTCACTTTACAGATTTGTGAGCACACACGGAGCAAGACAGCACAACAATAAGTTTGATAACACATAAAAAAAAATAGATATATATTTTATACAGAGGGTATTGTGGTGGAAGAGGAGAAGTGATCTGGAAACAGAAAGGAGGGATCTGTCTTATCTGTTCCCATAGTGTTCGTTTTCCGATCATTGTGTTGAAAGAGGGCTGCTGCTTTCATCCCCCTGCAGCACACTGGCGGTGCGGAGACTGCACTCACGCATGATCACAGTGTATGCACGTAAAAAACAAAACAACGTGTACCTTTTCAAACGGGTCACAGAGTCACCAAGAAAAGGTGTGTACGTCACCTTGTACGTCTGTTAGTATTGCTTTTTTGTCGAGTTATGACCGAGCGGACCTTTGGCCAGGGCCGTCAACGATTTACTGGCAGGACCAGATGGGGGTTGTGATTTGTGTGCCCTCTGCAAAGAAAACATAACCTCCTCATGTTCTTCAAGTTATTTATTTTTTTGCGTTGCCTCTTTGTTATTCCTGTCAGTGTTCTTCATTTTGTTATTCCCTTTATATCAGGGATTGTAGCGTTAACTAACGACATCACTTTAAGACATCCCAATGAAAGATTTGTATGGATTTAATAATTGGCGTCACATTGTGCATTATGTATTGTGCGTGTGACACGTATGTAAACCTTTATTTTACCCCAGGGAATTCGATATTTTCAGGGTTTGATTCTTTCTTCTATCGAGTTGACGCACAGGGAATTAATACAATGTTCTCTCATTATATCATATTGAGAAGACATCAAGTCATCAATACTTTGCTATATGCTTTCTATTTCAAATTTCTCTGCACATCAAACACACGCATCCATCTTTTTTGAAATAAATATATCTGTTGGAAAATTTAATAACAAGGGGGTATATATATATATATATATATATATCTATATATATATATCTATATATATATATTTATTTATGAACCCCATGCATCATATAACAGAGAAGGTTAAAAAAAAAGGTTAAAAAAATCATCAATGGTTGCCTGATACTCTCGTAGTTTAGTTGATCAAAACCAACTATGTAATGCCCTTTGAAGTTAGTTGACACATTTGTAAAATGGCATGAAAAATTCCATTAAAACAGAATGAGAGAGTACGAGCATATTCATGCACACACATTACACATGCAATAATTTCATCCACAATCCAGTCCATCCATCCAAATAGTTATTAAACCATCCATTCAACCAAACATCGAACCAGCCTTGAATCCATCCATCCATCTAACCATGCATCTATTTATCGGTTGAATCCATTGATCCATTTTTCTGTCCATCTATCCATTCATGCATACAAATCTGTGGTCATTCATCCATCTACTATTCTCCTGATCAATGCAGTGGTATTGTTGGAATAATTCTGTTTAATTAAGTTATGAAGTTATGAAGCAGCTCCCCACTTCCAATATGTC
Source organism: Micromesistius poutassou (assembly GCF_964030765.1). NCBI lineage: Eukaryota > Metazoa > Chordata > Actinopteri > Gadiformes > Gadidae > Micromesistius > Micromesistius poutassou. The sequence continues at coordinate 8,467,713 of NC_140277.1, forward strand.
TACCAGCATTATTAAGCAGAATACTCCTAAAGCTCCAACTCCTTTAGGACATGCTTGGATAAGTTGGATAAGTTATGGAAGAATGATCACCTTTCTTCTTCTTTTCTTCGATTATTGTGCTGCTTTGACAGCGGATTTCACATTTCTATGGGGATTAATAAAACCTTGTCTCTTCTCATCTTTCTCAGGTACATGGCCATTGTCCACCCTCTGCGTCCTCGCATGAATCACCAGACGGCCTACTGCCTGACCCTGGGGGTCTGGATCGTCCCTGTCATCATCTCCATCCCCTCGGCCTACTACTCACAGACCTTGTACCCGCACAGCAGCAGCGTCGGCCCCACCACCCACAAGGTGTTCTGTGCCCAGATCTGGCCGGTGGACCTGCAGGCCTACTACCGCACCTACTTCCTCTTCATCTTCGCCATCGAGTTCGTGGTGCCGGTGATGGTCATGGTGATGTGCTACGTGCGCATCTCCCGCGAGCTGTGGTTCAAGAGCGTGCCGGGCTTCCAGACGGAGCAGATCAAGAAGCGGCTGCGGTGCCGCCGCAAGACGGTCATGGTGCTGATCGGGATCCTCGCGGCATACGTCCTGTGCTGGGCACCGTACTACGCCTACACCATACTGCGGGACTTCCACCCCACGATCATCACGCGCCAGCGCCACTCGCTGGTGGCCTTCTACATCATCGAGTGCATCGCCATGAGCAACAGCATGATCAACACCTTCTGCTTCGTCAGCGTCAAGAACAACACGGTCAAGTACCTGAAGAAGATCGTGCTGCTGCGCTGGAGGTCCACCTATGCGCCCAGTAAGGCCGCAGAGGACACCGATCTCAGGACTTGCTCCATGCCCGTAACAGAGGAGGAAGAGTGCATCCGGCTGAAGTAGGAAGAAAGGACCAGGGGGGCGGGAGTGGGGGTTGGGGGGAGGGCTTTTTTTGATTGTAATGGTGGGCAGTCACAATGGTGGCTGTTGAGAAACATATTGCACAGGGGTTAGCGAAAATGACATTGAGACCGGCGATTTGTATGGCCATTAAACTGTGTCGCAGAAGGTGTTTTTCGGCAGGGCAAAAAAGGTTGATCCGTCTGTATAAAACACCCATTCCATGGACATTGTGTTGAATATGACCACAAATGCTTTTGTGATGTACATATGACTGTAAGTTATTGTTGAGCAATCTTTGAATGTTCTATGTAACGTTTGTAAATGTGATGGCACTAAGAGTTGTATTTTTTCCAAGAGCTGCGAAGAATTCCTTTTTATTTTGCTTCATGCACTTCAGTAAACCTTGTAAGTGGTAGGGTATATGTGAAGGGCTTTGATGTAATACACTCTGTCTAACTAATTAACTCTTTTGATGGCAGATGCTGCAGTTGCAGTTGTATGTTTACAGGTTATGATGACACTTTGATGTAGTGTATTTCTTCCACCCACACTAAAGTACATTCCATAAGATCCACAGCCTCTCAACCAAAACTAAACTCAAGGGATTTTCTCCACTTGACGAGATTCCAACTGGCAATATCAAATATGATATTGGCATATGTAAATAATTTATGATTTTGCCAGTTTCGTCTTTACTGCCTACTTACCAGTCGAATTGACAATAAAAGCCATATACACTGTCAACAACCCTGTGATGACCCCACCTTCAGTGTATTTTTACGATTTACCACAGTCTTTTGATAAGATGTGATATGGTATGCTACTTCTTGGAGAGTTATTTATATTTCTGAGATTGCAGGATAATACAAAATCAACAACCAAATCTTGAATGTATCCGACACACCGAAAACAGTTTTTTTTAATTTATTTTGATAATTTATATGACTACATGACCATGAGTACTACTAAGTTACTTCAACATAATACAACATCAACAACAGTTTTCTGGTAAATATTTCTGTATGTGTTTGTGGTAATTACAAATAAAACCAGATTCTACTATTTATCAAATTTGTATTTTGCTCTTATTAAACGCATGGTTATTAAATTGTGGATCAATCCATGTGTAATAAATCAATGCACAAAAACCCATTGCGTTCCTATTTCTATTCAATATCACTCCAGATATCTCACAGGAAACATCTGGCTATACCGCTGTCTCTGTTTCAATAGTGTACCAAACACACACCGCAGCATGAAAGATATGGAGCGATGGTATCAGAGAGAACAAGGTAGAACAGAAAGAGAAAGGAGCTTTGATGTAGACCACGCTGTGAAGTGGACACTGACCTCATCCCTCGTCTGTTTCATGGCGGCGTGGCGCATCAGACTGTTTTATATGACACTGTAGTAGAATTATCGCCTAGCTCGCGGCACAATCAAATGCTATTCATCTCTTGGCCGGACAGGAACTGTGGAGTTCAAAATATTGATTATTTAATCAATGATATTTGGATATGTTTGTGACGCTCATCGCTTATTAATTTATTATGTAGTATCTACGTCTTCAATGAATTTCCATTTGTTATTTGTTATTGTTATAAGCAGAGTGTGGTCGATTGTATTCATTGATCCAAGACAATGTAATAAAATGGTCCAAATGGTTCTTAGATCAGATATGTTCTTTCTTTGTCTTTTATTTTCCTTTTTCTTTTTGAAAGCTTTGCATTAATAAGTAAAGTCATTGATTAATTGTAATAGTTATAGTAGTGACACAAATAATAATGATACTGTATGCCATTTAGTGGAAAGGTTGTACTTACAGTCCTACAATCTGACCATACATTGAGTAGGCCTATACATTTCTTAGCATAGGAAGCCCCATGTGAATTGAACCAGTATCCCACAGCTAAAGCCATGCTCCCACAATCGAACAGTCTAACAGTCATTGTGAATGTTAATAATTGAAAAGTGATATTGATAGGGATTTCTACTCTTGCCTGAAACCTGCCAACCTCTCTCCCACCCCTCTATATGCCTGCCTCCTTCCCTTTCTCTCACTCTTAACATCTATGCATATCTCTCTTCCTCTGTATCTCCTTCTATCTCACCCACTAATTCACTTTCTGTGTGGGTGCGTGCATCCATGTGTGTGCGTGTGTTTTGAATGCACCAGCAAATTGAATAGATTATCCCCTATGTGGTTGATGGACATTTATGAAGTCATTGTGATAATAAATTAACCACGATAATATCCTTTGTCAAGAAAATACAGCAAAGCACTTACGTGTACAGGAAACATGATGGACCTGTTCTTTCTAGGTAACTGTCCTATCTTAATGGCACCCCAGGCTAGAGTAGAAAGGCTCCTGTATATGGAATGGACTCAGCCCTCAAGTTATTTAATAAAAGTGTACGTAATATACGTCTTTCCATTTCACCTGGGCCCCCCCAAGTCATCCCAAAAATCCATACCGACTCCCGAGCTCTGAGTCAAACTAAGCAAACATAAAAACAACAGCATCATCCCTGCGATGGGAGAAGCCCCGCTGTAAACAGGAACTCAGTGCCACAGATCAACACCTGGGTAATTATATCTTCAGGAAGAGCAGCTCTGAGCACATTGAAATTGAAATTCTTATTGATCCACAATCAGCTCTCTCGTACACAGACTGTTCTTCCTGAGGTCAAAATTTCAAATTTTGACCTCAGGAAGCATTTGACCTTTTCATGCTTGTATGTCTTTTTTAGACATACAAGCATGCATTCACACAGCATACAACACAAACAAAAACATTCAATAAAAAGAGGAAATGAAAATCATTACTTGATTTAAGTTGGTTATTCTGATCAACTCATAGTCTGGGAACCCGTATACTTATGAGGTCCAAGAGAAAAGCTACATAGCCTCTTTTAAAAGAGAGAAAAAAATCATGTAACACTTGTGTAAACAAATACAATTTAAATTTGATTTTAACGGCCATCTTACTTGTTTCATTAACCAAAAAACGTGGTAAAGAATTCCATGCTACCATTGCTCTGTAGTGCAGTGTTCTCTATCCGGCCCCTTTTCTATAAGCAGGCAGCTGAAATCTCCTCTCTGATGACTGACGTGTAGAGTATTTGTGACTATCATAACAAAACATCAAGCTATTAAAAAGGCTAACAGGACTCTTTGCTGTTATTATATTTCTTCCAAAGCTGACAAGAGAGTAGTGTAACCTACTTTTAACTGGTAACCAATTCAACTTATTAAGCATCTCACATAGTTCTGTATGAACAGTTGAGCACTGTACGAGCAGCTTTGTTTTGAGCTACCTGTAGCTTATTAAGATCATTTTCTGATGTGTTGGACCTGTGCAGTAATCAAGCTGAGATAGGACTAAAGCTTGCATTAATTGTTTAATTAAGCATCCTGGTAAATATCTATCTATCCAGGAGATTTGGCTGTCAATCAGAACACCAAGTAGCTTTTGCAGTTCTGGCTCTACTCTCCCTCCCCGTTTAGAACATAATATGCATTTTGTTTTTTTATATTTTAAGTACCAATTAATTTATGTTAACCAGTTTCCTAATTTCCAGCACTAGCTCTTCATTTAGAACATTTTCAAGATCATATAGACACGGTAGACATGGTAGGCAACGACAGGAATGTTAAGGTCAACCTAGTGACCAATCCAAACCCTCTCACTCTCACACGGCCCAGAGCTGTGTGTTTGAGCCTGTGTGTCTGCCTGTGTGTTTGTGGGTGTGAAATTGTGTTTGTGTGCCCGTGTGTGTGTTTGTTTTGTCTGTGTGTGCGTGTGTTTGCTGGCCGAAGAATCGATCGCTGGTCATGAATAATGGTGAGGATTTCAGGCTAATTTAGCATTGACTTTGGAGCAATCAAATCAATCCGTGATTTAACACTTTGTTTCAACCCTTTCAACCAGGAACCGCTGGTTTCCCTTGTCGAAGTGGAAATCTAGGAATTTGGAGGTGGAAGAAGATGTTTATTGAAGGTGTTTTGCGTGAAAATACCAATGTAATGTATGTGTTTTAAACTGGTATAGGCCTATTAAATTATATACATATAAACTCAGAATGCATAATCAGTATGACACAATTGTTACCGTAATTTCCCCGACTATAAGCCATGGTTTCCAAAATTCCATAAGCTATGTGGATTATGCATTTTTCCAGAGTGATCTTGTCTTTGTTTGGGACTGTGAGGGACTGGCGTGGTCACCCCACATATTAGGGATACGGACAACCAGATTGGAGAGTGTGGTCCAAAAACGAGGGCAATTGAGGACAAAAAAGTTTTATTTACTTCAAAACAGTCCAAGAATAAATAAACAAAAAAATTAAATAAATCCATTGATTACAAAAATAAAGCAATGTTCCAAAAATAAACTAATGTTTGCATCAATCAGCATCAAATAGCATAGTATAGTATAGCCTAGCCTAGCCTAGCCTAACAAAACATACCATGTGCTCTAGTACTGGCCTCTCATCAAGCCAGCACCCCCTGCAACCACAAAATGAGACTCCCCTTAAATAAGCCAATCAGTCCCAGGTGGACTGATTTGGCCATACCATTAACAAGGGGAACTTCCCTGGCCAAGGCTGGAATAACCTTCTGCCCCCTAGTGCTCCGGAAGTCTAAATACCACATTCAATATGAAGTGAGGGGAGAGACAGTGAGAAGGCATTTTCACCTTCTCACAGGGACTGGATTTTTGTTTGAACATCTGTATTAATTTAGTCTACTAGAATAGGGTTGATGAGGTAGGCTATTGGATGCTCAGGGATAATAGTTTTGCAAGTTTTGCAAGTGTCGGGAAATTCATGCACATGCAGTTTAGCGCATGCATTTGCGTGCATGCTTTCTGTAGACAGTGTGAAACATGTAGACAACTGACCATGAAATCTGATTATTAAAGCATTCTAAACTATTTATTTATGGGGTGATGCCATCTGTGCAGCCAGGGTTCGGGTGAGTTAAATTTGTCCATCGGGGAACACATGATTGGCGTCAATTTCTCTAATGCTGATGTTTAAAATAAATAAATTTACACCAATTTACCTTGATCTTCAACTGTAGCCTTGCTGAACTCCCTGCATCCTCGCTGTCTTTATTCCTTTTATCCTATCCTATGTCTTATCATGGTAAACTAGCTCATTGTCAGGTGTTTAACAGCGACACGCACTCGGTGACAGTGAAGAAAGACAGGTCCTGTAGCTGCTACAAGCGTTCATATCCTACTACTGCTACTGAAGGGTTCATATCCTAATGGCACCCCAGGTTAGAGAAGAAAGCCTGCTGTATATGGAATGGACTCAGCCGCAAGTTATTTAATAAAAGTCTAATATATATATAAATAAAAGTTATTGTCGTTCCATTTCAACTGGGCCCCCCAAGTCATCCCAAAAATCCATACCATTCTACTGAGTAGAACTAAGCAAACATTAAAACAATAGCATCATCCCTGGTGATGGGAAAAGCCCAGCTGTAAACAGGAACTCTGAGAAGCTGACATGGAGGTCAGTGCCACAGATCAACACCTGGGTAATTATATCCTCAGGCAGAGCAGCTCTGAGGACATAGACACAGTAGGCAACAACAGGGATGTTAAGGTCAACCTTGACCAATCCAAACCCTCTCACTCTCACATGGCCCATGGCTGTGTGTTTGAGCCTGTGTGTCTGCCTGTGTGTTTGAAATTGTGTGTGTGTGTGTGTGTGTGTGTGTGTGTGTGTGTGTGTGTGTTTGCTGGCCAAAGAATCGATCAATGGTCATGAATAATGGTGAGGATTACTTGCTAATTTAGCCCCGACTTCAAATCAATGTGTGTCTTTGTTTCAACCCTTTCAACCAGGAACTGCTGGTTTGCCTTGTCAAGATGGAAATCTAGGAATTTGGAGGTGGAAGGAGATCTCTGTTGATTGAAGGAGTGAAAATGTAATTTATGAGTTTTAAACTGGTATAGGCCATTAATTGATAATATACATATATACTCTGAATGCCCAATCAGTATGACACTCTCTAATTTTTATGATAGAACAAAACCCTCAGATATACCATATACAGCATGGATACTTTATACTTTTTAGTTCATAGCACAGCATGAAACAATCTAAAATGTGTCAGATTAGCTCATTAACCAAATGCATATGCATTCAAATAAACTTGCAGGGCAGTTTAGTTAAACTTCCTGCCCCAAAAAACTGGGTTCAATCCCCAATGTCTGAAAACAACCTACAACCTGCAATGAGTTTGCATTTCTGCATTTTATACTGATAAAATTGAAGGCATCAGACGCGCCATCAATGTCTCCACTTTAAACAAAAATGTTTAAAGTTAATTTAATGTTTGAATGGACTACCACCCTATTCAGGCAAAAGTAACATGGCAATGACATGCTTTAATGTCATAGACTCTAAAACTCTTGTGGAAACTGTGACACAACTGAAGCCATCCACCTGTTTCCTTGATACTTTACCTACCAACCTCTTTAAGAAGGTTTTTGACTGCCTAGCAATAGACATATTGCAAATAGTTAACAAATCTCTCCAATCAGGCAATTTCCCAAAAGCCTCAGTTATCAAACCCCTTTTAAAAAAGCGGAGCCCAGATGCCTCTATTATTATATAACAACTACAGACCAACATCAAATATACCCTTCATAAAATCATTGAGAAAGTTGTCCTCCAGCAACTTAGTGACTTCCTGGCATCAACTGGTTGCTATGACACCTTCCAATCCGGATTTCGCCCCTTCACAGCACCGAGACTGCCCTTATTAAAGTTGTAAACGACATCTGTCTTAACACAGACTCTGGCAAAATCTCAATACTAATGCTACTAGACCTCAGTGCTGTATTTGACACTGTAGACCATACAATTCTTTTGGACAGATTAGAAAACTGGGTGGGGCTTTCAGGCACAGTCTTAAATTGGTTTAGGTCCTACCTACAAAATAGGAACTACTTTGTTTCCATTGGAGACTTTGTTTCAGAATCAACAAACATGACATGTGGAGTCCCACAAGGTTCGATCTTAGGACCCTCTCTATTCAACATCTACATGCTCCCACTAGGGTAAATCATGCAAAATAACAATATTGACCATCACTGCTATGCTGATGACACACAAATCTATGTATCGCTATCACCAAATGACTATCAGCCCATAGATGTGTTGTGCCAGTGTATTGAGCAAGTCAAAGACTGGATGTGCTGAAATTTCCTTCAACTAAATGAGGACAAAACCGAGATAATTGTATTTGGTGCTAAAACCGAAAGGCTTAAAGTTACCCAACGCCCTCCGCTTGGGTGTTATCAGACTGTGGTCATGACGTGGGGATGGTATCATTGACGCAGATGCAAGTTTGATGCCAACATTTCTCAGTTTCTTAAATTCATCTGGAAAATCATAAAGGGAGGAGACCGTGGAACTGGAGTTGTTGTTGTGGCTATGGGAGAGATTAGGCGGTGATGGTGATGATGGTGGTCATCATCGATGGGGGAGTGCTGGAGGTCATCGTCAATGGGCAAGTGCAGAGGAGGGGGGTGGCCGTTCCTAGCCAAGCCAGCATCAGCAAAGGGGGAAGGCATGGTGTCGATGGTGTCGGGCAAGCTGTTGTCTCTCTTCAAGGTCTGTGGTCTGTCTGCTGTCTGTGTGTCAGATAGTGGGACAGTAGATGTGTGGGGGAGGCTGTAGTCTCGCTTCTTCTCATGGCATGACAGGGTAGATTTGTGGGAGAGTGAGAACAAAAGATTGTCCCTTAACAGTTTTGAGCCTAACCTGTTTGGGTGTAGGCCATCTGCTCTGAAAACATATTTGCGCCCCCAGAACAAGTTGAAATTGTCAATAAAGCCCCTTCCTCTTTCATTGCAGACTCTTGAAAGCCATGTATTCAGTGCAAGTAGACGACTGAATCAGTTTATTCCCCTGTCAACTGCTGGTATGGGTCCACAGATGAATGACCTAATGTGTAATTTGTCCAGTGTGTCCAATAGTTCAGTGAAATCCTTCTTCAGAAGTTCTGACTGTTCTCTTCGAATATTATTAAGTCCTGCATGCACAATAACCTGTGAGATTTTGGTTTTCCAATATAATTGTGGTTAGTTTTTGGTTGACATCACTAACCGTCACATCTGGGAAGTAGCATGTTTTGATCTTCTTACCGGTTATATCCTTTATGGTTGAGTCTCCTACAATCAGAGTGTCTGGTTCATCTGCTTTCTGTGAGATGGGCCCTTGTTGGCTTGAAGTGGCGGTCGCAGACGCATGCACAGCTTGACTCCGTTGCGACTGGTTCTTGTTCCGTCTCTGTCCCCATCGTCCGTCTGGACGCATCCTGGGGCTCAGGAGTGCACGGGTGGCAGATGCATGCGCAGCTGGCCTCTCTAGCGACAGGGTCATGGTCGGTCTCTGTCCACACCACTCGTTCTTAAAAATTATAAGTTAAGTACCCATGCAACTGGAAAATAGTTTTTTAGAAAACATAATTAATGAAAAGTAAAAGGACATTAAGCACTCATCAGGTGAACGGTCTGTTTGCTAAGAAAGAAAGAAACACGGATGTTATACATTTTCTGTGAAGAATCATGAGCAGTTGGCTCCCTAATGAAGATTAGCTAAATGCTAAACACTTTGGCCATGAATTAGTCATTATTAGTCTCATTAGTGAGAACATAGGGAGATACATGCAATCAAGGTTATTTAGAATGCTATTGAGCACCCAGTGGATTAAAGCTTGGATGGGCAATTTATTTTAGAAACATTTATTTATTTGATCCTTTTTATGTCAAGTGAGTGAGGCAGAAAGGTATGGGAGATAGAGTGGATGACATGCTGCAAAGGACCACGGGCAGGAATAGAACCCTGGTCGCTGCAGTAAGGACTGGGCCTTAATGGTACATGCTCTACCCGTTGGACAACCTAGGCGCCCCTTAAGAAGCATTTTGGTAGAAACCTTTACTTGCAGACAGCAATCAATAAATCAAATGCTCTCCCAACAACAAACAAAAACAACCCGGTTTCTGTAGCTGTCGCAGGCAAACCTGTCCATTGAAATTTGGAGCATTGTGTTTTATAATGGATTTGTGGGGTTGTTTGGTGTTGTGTTTTATAGGTTTGTAGTGTTGTAGCATGGTACCCCCTGTAGCTAAGTGTGCCACTTTGTGCTTCCAGGAACACCGGTTACATGCTTCGTTGCACTTTGGTTCATATTGTCTCGCTCTTATGGTAATTTATATTTAAAAAATGAAGATACCATACCATTTTATCTCTATGTGACGGCACAAAAGTAGGATGATGCAGAGCCAAGGCACAATGCTGAATTCCATGCTGAGTTTCACATAGCATTTCATGGCAACAGATGTTAATCCTCACTGTCTCTTTGTCTTACCTTTGTCTTGTTAGTCAAATATGTGTCAGCTGTGTTGATTATTCATCATGGACCGGTGTGGTATTTCTTTGTATGTGTAATGAGTTAATCAAAGGCCACGACTCTAGTATCCCCCCAGGCCAGCACTGGAAAACACTGCACACACACACACCTTCTTGGTACCCCTCGAGCCATGTAGGGTGTGACATTAATTCATTGAATAATTTTTTTGATCATGTTGTGCATGATCATCACAGCGACGTCTGAGGTGTAGCACACGCAGGAACCGGCCTTGCCCTTTTCGGCACGATTCCCCACCACAGGACATTTCTCAAAGTTAAGCGTTTCATCTGTGCACCTGAGGGCAGATGTTTTATAGATGGGGCCATATATTAGCCAGATCCTGTCGCTTGTACTCTCCACAGGATCCGCTGTTGCTTAAATTAAACGCGCTCAGGTCGCCCGGCCGCCCCGCTTCATCGTCTCTTCCCAGGGGCTGAGTGTTATTAGAGCTAACCTTCGCCCGGCAGAGCTACGACAAGACCGCTACTCCCAAGTAAATACAAAACCATTAAAATGACAATGCAGCGCGCTCGTTCTCCTCCCTTGGTCACAATGCCTGACACGTACAGGCTGCACACAGTACCCACACTATACACACTGCAGCCGCTCTTTGGTGTAAATCTTTGTTCCTCTATTCTGTGTTTGTGTGTGTTTGTGTGTGTTGCTAGAACATGACACCATCATGAATATAATCTATGATTCTCTTGGTTTAGCTGACTATGAGAAAACAACGTCTGAATCCTAACTAATGAAAGAAAAACAGTGAGGTAATGTTCACCACACCATCCTGCTTTATACTTTATACTTTTTTAAAGATTTCCTTGTTATACTCGGGTCAATTCTGGTACCCATTGTCATTACCCTCCCTGGAAGGAGGGAGCCACCACTCTGTGTTCCTTTTCAAGATTTCTTCCTTGTTATGAAGGGAGTTTTCTCTTTTGACTTTTGGGGGGTTAGGGTGGGTGGGGGTGGGGGGGGGGTCATAAATATATCTCCTGTAAAGCCATTTGAGACTGTTACTGTGATCATGGGCAGTACAATAAAAATGGACTTGACTGCTTATGAGTTCAGTGGTTGCGTGACACATTTGTTCTGCTGAGAGTAAAAACACTTTCTGCACTTTCACTGTATAATATCCCTTCCTTGAACAGCTGCTTTAGCACCTGGTAGCACCCTTTGGATTCCTCAATGACCAGCCTCCTTGCTTGTGCGCAACCCTGCGTGGGAAAGTTTTCGAAGAGAGGACTTTTTCAAATGTGTTGATTTGTATAGGACATATCATCTGCACATTACGGAGATCATTAGTTCTAAATTATTCTGAATTAGATCAAATGAATGGTAAGTCATGGTTTTGGCAGATAATAAACTGATTAGAAACACTAGAAGCTCTCAGACGGCGGCTGTTGCACGCAGAAGAGTTACTACTATTTCACAATGTTCAATATTTCACACGTCTAGGTAATCTTAATTGTTTTCTCTCTCACTCTCGCTCCCTCTCTATAGCTGTATAGTGCAGTCGGGTGAGGATACGTATCAGGATGGCAAAGCAACTGACGATTGTGGAATTATTCATCTACTGCATCAACAATCTCCATATGTACAGGACCATGTATCTAGCCGGGATGTACGAAACAGCTTTAAAAAAGCTGTTTTTCAGGGGTGGTGACGCTTTGCAATAGGACAGTGTGTAGGATCACGGGCGCCACGCCGACGAGCGCTGGCGCGTATCTAGCCGCCACCGGTGTGGGGTACTCCATTGGAAATAATGGGGGCGGTTGGTTTGACGCACGCCATACGCCGTTGTATTTGGCACTTCACACTCAGAACGCACGGCAGGGATAGAGTAAGTGTGTGAAGGCTTACAGGGCTTAACATTTGCCAATTAGAAGATTAACATATCCTATCTATTCAAAATATATCCCACACAGTAATTTCTCCTTCATAACATTGTTGTCAGAAAAACACTGGATGGATGAACATCCACCCACATTGATGCTTGGGCGTATTCACTGTCATGCGGGCAATCAGCTAATTCAACAGCAGATACTGGAGGGATGAGCACACTGCACAGTGTGACAGCATGTTTTTCTATCATGTTTTATCTTTATTTAATAGCCTCAGTCCTCAGGGGAAACATCACCCATTAAAGCCTGACAGCTCATCTGGGCAGAGGGGAAAAAAGCTTCTTGAAAATAGGCCCATTTTTACAACAGTTATTTAGATCAATCTGCTGTTGGCACAGAAAGCAGTTAAACAAAAAAGGATTTTAACTGAACCAATTGAAAACAAGCCCTCAGCATTAAATGTAGTGGAAGCAAATGCATTTACCATTGGCTATGTTACTTATATCACTATGTTACAAAGTAAAACAAACGGGTCATCAGGCCTCCTGTTTATGTGACGACAGTTGAATGAATGCAGGCCATTCCAGGTTGCGGCGCTTTTACAGCATCCTCTCCAGCAGAAGCATCTAGACTTTGCCTTTGAAAGACCCCATAGAGTCCAGAATATGCTGCACATAAAGTACAGATGGCATATCTTTTTATCTAGTCTAGTGGAAATGTATTGATGGGGTTAGGGTTAGGTTAGAGGGTTTGAATATGATATTCTCCGGGTTCAGTGTGACATTGCAGATTTGATTTTGATTTGACTTCTATAATATAATACATACAACTATGAACAAATGTCATATAAACATGTACATATATATTTTATATATATATATATATATATATATATCTCACAGTGCCTGTGATCTTTTTTTTTTTTTAAATGGGGGAATTCCCCATTTAAATTCTTCACATAGTGGGGATTTAACTTTTCATGGTGGGGGGGGGGGAGATACTACTTGTTAGTTTAACTCTCTTGTCCTATTCTTACCTCAGATTGCAGGGCGTTGCTCTCCACCAACTCTGTCTCTTTCTCCTCCTCCTCTCGTCTCTTTCAGCTGCATTAGCGTAGTCTTTCTTTTGGTGGCTCCCTCTCTCCCTTCATGGCTGGCTCTATTCTTTCCCTGCCTCCTGTCTCCTCTGCCTCGTCTCTTTCCACTTGATAAAAGCTCTGTTAAAAACGAACTGCTCTCAGAGAGGGCAATCACATTGGAGAGATTTGTGTTACTCAGTGAATGTCTGTCTGAATTTAGTTTTGATCCTGTCTTGTGTGCTGAATCCACGTTCACATGACATACTTGCAATTGGTATGATCACAGCTTTCTTGATTTCAGTGAATACGCCACTATGTTCATACAACACAGTCTCTGCAAAATGTTGAAATGATAATCAGGCGTACGAGTCACTTCAGACCACGAGTTGCTTCAGCAGTTTCTTCTGCTCTTGCATTACACAAGAAGTGGGTCAGTAGATATTCAAGTCTCTCTGCACCATATAGAGATATTCTCAGAGGCTTTTTGGGGTACTTCAATTGTGTCCGCGAGGAAGCTTCTGTCCAAAAAAAAACAGTTTTATTGACCAATTCAAGTGTTGTTGTATGTAGTGTTGTTGTATGTTGTATGCGATTCATAGTCAAGCTAAGCGTGCATGTAGCCAATCGAATTGGCTTATGCGTTGATTTGCGTTCTGCGCATGCTCGAGACCTTTTCCCGGGGCCGTGAGCCGGAAGTAGAAGGAGACGATAGTCTTGTTGTTGTTGTTGTTGTTGTCGCCGCTGTCGGATAAGGGATAACGAGAAACAGCGATTTATTTAAAAAGCTGGCACAGAAGATGGAGGAATCCGGTGAATGTAGTTACCCCCTATAAGAATTGTGTCCCGGCCCCGCGATCTTTATTCATTCCTTGCGATGCGGCGGGGAATGCCGTAAACGGACGGGCGGCGGAGGGGCTGCTCCGGTGGGAGAAGTATGTTTTCAGCAGACAGCTGTCAACTAACTTTGGGTCGGCGATTTATTTTAAAAGCTGGCGCAGAAGATGGAGGAAGCCGGTGTCGTGCCAATGTAGTTACCCCCTATAAGGAGTGTATCATCATCAACGTGCATTCAGTACACACTACGCTTCGATTTAACCCAAGGCTGAATTAAAAGTCCATGTTTTTCTAAATGTTGCTCATCAACGAGGTTGTAAAATAACTACAATCTTTATTCATTCATTGCGCCGCGGCCGAACTGACGGGGGTATTCTCTGATATTATGAATCTTACAGACTGCATCGGGTTCTCCGACTCTCTGGTACTTCCACAACAAGTAAAGACTCCTAGTCGGGTTTATCTCGCCCATGGGCAAAAGGAATTGGGGGAAATTAACTTTGGCTTTGACTCTCTGAAGTCCAGATTGAAACGCGACATGGAGGAGAAAGCGATGTTTCAGCAGACAGCTGTCAGTTCACTTCGGGTCCATATCATTTCTCCGTCGCTCCATTGTTGTTCCTCTCAGTCGTAGGCGGACTGCTCCGCCGGCAGAGCAGCCGGAGGAGTCGGCATACGACCGAGAGGTCGGAACAATGGAGCGTCGGAGAAATAATATAGACCCGAAGTGAACTGACAGCTGTCTGCTGAAACATCGCTTTCTTGAATGAGTTTGTTGTTGCTGGTGACGTAAAGAGGTCAACCGGTGGCTCTATTACCACTAGTTGAAATGGGCACAGCGCCACCTATCGTACCGGGGCATGACACGCTTCGGCCACTGAATCGATTTACTCACCGCCATGTATACGCGGACAATTGCAGTTGTCCAATTGAGGAGCATAATCGAGCTATGGCTTTAATCGAATTAAGCTGTGCATGTAAACGTACTGAGTGACACAGCATTGTGAATTGCAGCCACCTCACTGTGTGTAGCTGGATAAACTTAAATTGGGGCCCATCCAACTGCTGGCAATTTACACTTAGAGAAACAGCTAATAAATTGATATTAGCTGGGGCTCACCTACATCACGAAACTCCTGAAAAAAAGTTAATAATTGTCAATTGCGGTAAATTGGAGGATTGAATCCTCCAATTAAGCCTTGTGCACACACATACACAAAATTACACATGTGCACCCACACACACACACATACAATCTCTCACTCTATCACACATATACACATACACAAACACACACACATGCACACAAACACACATACATACACAAACCAGGAGAGAAGATAGAAGGATACACAGAAAGGTTCACAAAACACAATTGCACACGACCACGAGTCATAACAGCAACATAATCAAAGGTAAACAGTGGAGTTTAATTTGTACTTGGTGGCTCACTGTGAGTGATATGTGTGCCTGATTGTTGTCAGGCCATTAATCAAAAAAGCTAATCGGGTACAAAAAACAAGGCTTTTTTTTATTGAGTTTTTATTGATTAGCACACACTCTGAGAGTGTCTTGCCTTGTCCTGATGTTTTGTGTTGAGGACCACAATGAAAATAAGTCCTGGACTTTATTGTTTTTATCCTCAATTGTATTTGATGTCTTTCCATTTGTGTAAGGCATTTGATACAATTTAATAAATCAAATCAAAATCCAATTGTTTAATAAAAATAAAATAAAAACTGCTGTACCGAAAAACATACCAAACCGTGACTTAAAAACCGAGGTACCGAATTGTGACTTTTGTGTATCGTTACACCCCTAATGGACAGTCCCCTATATATGGGGGAACATTGTGTGTTCCAGATGCCTCAGACACCAGGGGCCTCTACGGATTCTCTTTTTTGCATAGGAAACCCGGAAGTACTTGGAGGAAAAGTGGTTAGAATTCTAAAAATTCTTTAGGAAAGGTGCCTTGATGCATCCTTCAACCCTCTTTTAGTATAGGTTACTCCTGACTAACCTTTAAGAAAGGAAAGGAGATATTGGTATCCAATTATCCTTTATGGCGGCAATATAAAAAAAAACAGGCCACTGACGAAGTTTACCGACTCTACGCGAAGACGCATGAGAGACGTGGTAAAGCAGAAGAAGAGAAGAAAATAAAATTGATAATGGATACAAATTCCAGAAACATAATTATTTGAATCGAAATTAATTAATTTATTGCTGGTTAGTAAGCACATAATATACACCATAAGAAAAGAAAATACCAACTTCATATTTAAGAAAGACTACTGGGGTCATTTCAACATCAACATAGGTTTAGCCTCTTTTTTTCACATGTGAATTGTTATTCAAGTGGCCTCAAATATTCCTGTTGGCCAAGTCCGACCTAAGTGATTCTCTGTTGGCGATGACCTGATTGATATCAACACGACAAGAACGCAGTGATCAAAGAGCGCTTGTTGTAGTCCCATCTTCGGAAAATTGTAGTTTCACGATAGAGATGCTAGGGGTCAGCATCAATACCTGCCGCGTGCAATGACGTCGGTTAGGAAAAGTCTAATTCATTTTAAACAGTGCTGTCTTTTCCTATGTTCGAAAGGAAGCATCTTTCATCTCTCCTTGACCCGATGACGTTTTCCACAAAGGTCAAGTAAAGGAGGCATAAAGGTTAGGAGATTTGACTATTCTTATGCCGCTTTTCCACCGCCAGTACCTACTCGACTCGACTCGACTCGACTCGACTCGCCACGCCTTATTTGCGTTTCCATTGGCAAAAAAAGTACCCGGTACCTAGTACCGGGTACTTTTTTTTAGTACTACCTCCGTCGAGGTTCCATGCCAGCGGAGTAGGTACTTTTGTGTGACGTAAACAGGCTGCTGGTAACTGATTGGCCAGCGGCTGTAAATGGGAATATTCACTCAAGTTAAGTTGTGTCCGGCGTGGTTGGAGTCCACGAACCCGCTCCCGAGGGGGACACTGATCAGCGTTTCGCCGTGTGTGTCGCTCCTTTCCCGGGGCTAGAGTTAGGCTGCGCGTCGTTATGCGTGTCGGGCGTGGTTGTGTGTGTCCGGCGTGGCTGGAGTCCACGGACCGGCGTTTCGCTGTTTCGTTTCAGTGTTGTTCCTTTCCTAGGGCTCGAGTTTCGCCTCTATCAACGTTACCGTATGACAACAATAGACGCGCAGTCATTGCACTTTTTATTTTATTTTATTTTATTTCCCATCATAACCTTCCCGGGAATCAGGAAATAGTCTTGATCAGATTCAGATTTCCCGGGAATCGCGTCTCCCGTGATTAAAACCTAATGACGACCCGCCCATGGTGGAGAGGTTCTTTTCTACGACCCGCCCACATTGAAGAGGTACTTTTTTAGATGGAAACGCAACCAAACCGAGTTGAGTCGAGGCGAGTCGAGTCGAGTCGAGTTGGTACTGGCGGTGGAAAAGCGGCATTAGAGGCCCCAGCCAGGAAATCTCCCAGCTTTCTTGCGGCATTTCATGGAGGCACACCCCCTTTTGGTAGGTCCCCCTTGAAATTCTGAGAGTATCCACCTTATTCCAGGCTAAACAATGCGCGCCGCCATGACGACCAAATAAATCGCCGACCCGAAGTGAGTTGATAGCTCAGCTGTCAACTGCAAACATCTTTCTCCCGCCAGAGCTGCCCCTCCGCCGCCCGTCCGTCCGTATACGGCATCCGTATACGGCATCCGTATACGTATACGCCCGCCGCGGCGCAATGAATGAATAAAGATCGTAAACATGTCAGGAGAAAAAAACATTTATTTTGACACATGTCCCCGAAGTTACTACTTTACAACCTCGTTGATGACCCACATTTAGAAAAACGTGTACTTTTAATTCAGCCTTGGGTGAAATCGAAGCGTAGTGTCTGTGTGCTTCCACCTTTACTGAATGCATGCCATGCGCGCTCCCGCGGCCAGGACACAATTGGATAACTACATTCACTGGCTTCCTATATCTTCTGCGCCACCTTTTTAAATAAATCGCTGTTTCTCGTTTTCTGACGGCGACAACAACGCGACTATCGTCTCCTTCTACTTCCGGCTCACGGCCCCCTTCTGTGGACAATTGGGACTGATTTTGGGATTTCTTGAATGCTGTTAAATACATGATTGTGATGTTTCTTATGAAGGTCTTCCAACACATGATTACGGTTGTCTTGTACTCCTTGATTATGGTGTTTTTGTGAAAGTCTTTAAATGAAAAAATATATATATTTCAAGATTTTTTGGGCCGTGAGAAATTGGATGTGTGAGCGTGTGTAAGCGTGTGTCACATGGTGAAACCGTGAGATGGCAGCTCTGATATTTTAAGAGCACAAACACAAAATCTTAGTTCAAAATCATAGTTTGTGTTTGCATTCTTTTGGGGTTAAGTGTGGTTATTCGACAGAGCTCATCGGTGACCGCCCCTTTTCAAACCGCTCCGGGAGTGGAAAGTGAATTCCACAGATCTAAGCCAACCAACTACGAGATGAGTCATGGCCATTAAACATTTGATTCAGAGCAAAAATAATGGTGGGAAAACAGAAGAAACTTGTCCCAGAAACATTGCAAATCATTCCAGCTTAACGATAGTTTAGTGCAGTTCTTCAATTTAACCTTTGACATTATCATCATTATTATATTGTTAGTGTGTTAGTGAACTCCTTGTTCTAGTTCTAGAAATGAGTTATCCCCATGGCTATGACCCATGTACCCTCGTTGTATAGGAGCCATATAATGAGACACCATTGTGTGTAATGAGACACCATTGTGTCTTGCTTTAAGTGTCCATGAAGCATTATGTCAGCGTCTCATGGACGCTATGTTGTATGTTGTATAGTGTTGTCATCAATTACCGCTCGGAATGGATGTCCATCAATTACCGCTTGGATGTCCATCAATGCGGGTTCCACCGATTGATGGCGAGGAGCCGGTGGGTCAGATATATAAGGTAATAACATTAACAATAACGTTATCCTCGTCTCTAAGTAAAAAGTGCAATATTTCAGAAAGGGAAGTCATGGTCACTCAATGGTAAATGCAACTCAATACTCGTCGAGTTCAGTGGTAGCAGTAAGGGTGCTTACTATCTGACATGATTTGCAGGGGTTGTAAACATTTCCATGGTAACGGTGAGCTCCACCAATCAAAGATGTTGCTGATACACCATTCAGAATATGAATGGGATTTTCACTTTCAGAACCTTACTGTTTGTCTCTATGTGTAGAGTTTAAAATTGTATTGGATAATTGTAATTGGATTACACTTTTTCTGGCAGACCACTTCTGCTATCATTTCATGTATCTATATTCAAATCAGTTATCTAATTCTGCTGGTGCATCAAAGTGTCATTAGTAGGCTAGTAGTAAGTTATGTGTTATGCATAAGGAAGCAACCCGGCTTCATAAAACACGCATGGCCAGGGTTTATGTAACAACACTGATGTGTCAAAACCATGCAAGAGGTTATTAATATTGCAACTCATATCTTCAGATGCAGTGTTGTATTCTTATTTATCCATGCCTTGCTGTATCCAAGCACGACACATTTTTACAATACAAAATTGCGAACTTACTGTTAGCTATATGCTATTATTTGCTTCCCTATCTACAGCCTGAACGTGAACCCATGGCAATGGAATTGATACTGACAGTATTGTTTTTTAATACGTCTTCCCATCGCTTTTCCCCAAAGATAAATTCATGCTGGCTCAGTTTGGCTGTCGAGTCATTAACACAGCAACAGCTAGTAAATCTACACGGTGCATTCCCCTCAGATCCTTCTAATCCACCTCCAGGACAAGTTGGACCTTTTATTACCTTGGCCTGGGCCTCTCTTGTCTCTGCAGCTCAACTCCAAAGTAGATCTATATTCTATGTCAAAGATTCATACTTAAACCTGCATTACGTAGCCTGACTTTTCCACTGCAGATATTTACTCCATAAATATATATATACTGTAAATTGTTTTATTTTATGTATTTACTTTTGCTCTCTCCCGCTTCGAAAAAATCAAAGACAATTCAAGCCACTAGAGGTGGATATTGTAAAATCACCCATGGGTTTAAGCCCAGAAAAGAGTGGTGAGATAATTTGAATAAACTGGTCAGCCGTCTCTAAATGTCTTAGGACAGCAACACTATGAGAGCCATCCGTATAAGGATTCATTTGTGAATCCACATGGCTGAACACTTTGTGTTACCCTTCATTTGAATAAAGCACTTATCTCCATCACTTTCAGTTCTGAAGATGAAGATCTGAAGATATGAGTTTCAAAATTAATAACCTCTTGCATGGTTTTGATTAACAGCAAGGAACACATCAGTGTTGTTACATAAACCCTGGCCATGCGTGTTTTATGAAGTGTGTGTGTGTGTGTCCCATCCTACATCCAGCTCCAGTGACACACACATTGTGTCACTGGAGTCCTCCATAAATCCTCCATAAGTGTATTGAATTGATTTGTATGAACAAAGAAACATGGAGAACCAAGTCCTGAGATCCCAAGTGGCATTCGTTATTCATTTTATTTCTTTAGATCAATACATGACAAATAATATATTTTGGGTCACAAATGCATTAAATGGCTGTTTCCAAATGTGAAATGTCATCCGCACCCGCTGCACCCGCAGCAATGTTTTTTTCAACAATTAATACCCGCACCTGCCCGATCATCATTCATTTAGGGTGACCAGACGTCCCGGTTTTGCGGGGACAGTCCTGATTTTGAGTTGCGTGTTCTGTGTCCCAACAAAAGCCTGACAGGTCGTGACTCTATAGTGACGTGTGAACTTTGCACTTTCACTAGATTTCACTCTGTGACCGCTCATTTGGATAAATAACCTATATGGAAATGTAATTTTGTGATTAAACTAGTGCTGACATAGGGAGTCAGATTTGCCATCCCAAATTTTTAATTTGAGGTGTCTTTTCTGGAGTGTTCCATTTAGAACAATGAAAAAAATGGTTATAGGGCACCTGAAGGGGCCCTGGAAAGGGCCCTGGTTGCATGTGTGGGTGTGGTCTCTTTTAATTGGTTTAGCTGATGGCAGCTGCACGATAAATATTAACAAAATATCAACAACTTCCCACCTCCATCTCTGTCAACACGATGTGTGTGTGCCTGAGTGCAGCAGTTTTAGTTTTATTCGAGTGGTTTAGTGATGTGCAAATGTTCCTTGGTTTGGCCCTGTGAATAAATTAATTATCTTTTAGAATCACAATTCTGTGTGGATCTACAATTCATGAACGTGGAGTAAACAGTTTGAGTCACGTAAAGATTCCCTTATGCCTGCAGCTCCAAAAGGTCAACAGAGAATAGTCACTAGTGTCACCGCAGCCAAAGCCATTTCTTTTATTAGAGCTAATTGGACTGACACCTAGTGTTTGACAATGTCTAGCATGTTTAAACAATGAAATTGTATTGATAGCCTCCCTGTGTGTCAAATAGCTCTCTAGAGACCCATGAGGTCTAAATCATAACACATGGCTGACATATTTTTACAGATGAAAATGTGCTTTCCTAACCACGTATTCTTGATCTCCATGAAAAGAATCCCTTCATTACCGGGAATTTAAATAAAAGTCTGCAAGCCACACAAGTCAGTGAAACAAAATGGTGGTCACATTGAGAATGGTCGCTCACGCTGATCCTCCTCTATATTCAGTCATCAATCCCAATTTGAATGATTGTATAAAAACAAATGTAATCGTTAGCAATTCCTTTGCTATTGCAAGGAATTGTGGGACGACATTATCTCCTTTCCTTTCATAAAGGATGGTTTACCCTATATCAGGGGTGGCCAAACTTTTTGCTTGTGGGCCGCATACAGAAAGAATGAGAACGTCAGGGGGCAATATAAAATATAAAATCAAGATCGCCAGTTTTCAACCAGTTAAAACTGAAAGAGCAACATGTGTTTGTAGACCAGAAAACCCCTTTGATTGCCAAAGCATTCTATAATACTGTAGTACTCAATCCTATTATTCCAATTGTTTAATTGTTGAGATCTATGAGCAATCTTTTAACTGTCTGAGTAAAATGTACATAGAAGAATGGGCCACATTACATTTTATGTAGAGATTTCATGGCAGGCCACTTAAAAGAGACCAACGGGCCGCATTTGGCCCCCGGGCCTTAGTTTGGCCACCCCTGCCCTATATGCTTAAGGAGATTGGAAAGGAAGCATTGAAGCACCTTTCCTTTCACCTTGCGAGGCAGCTGTATTTGCAAGACCACGATCACGAGAGAATCCGTCTTACCAGGCTTCAGGTTAAGCGTTTGTAGCCCAACCACAGAGGTCTGGCCTGGGCAGTGTCTTATGAGGAACTGCAGCATATGTTGGAGGAAGACGGGTATAGAACTATGGTTCGAACCATCTGACGAATTCCCAGATGTTTCTGTGTGACAAAGCATCTGGCGGAGCATCAGGTTGCTTTTCCTCAGCATTTCAGGAATGCGACCAGCTCTTATCATGGCTGCCGCTTAGATATTTTCAGGAAATGTTTCGTAGGCCTGGCCTATTAGTGTGCTATAACGTTGGCCACATTACTTGGGCTACTCTATAAGACTGATAGCCTATGTAACGGGTAGTTAGAATGCATGGACATGTATCTTCATATTGTGTGCATTCATCACTAAAAAAAATTAAATTAAATGATGAGATACTTTCATACAACAGTCAAAGTACCAGCTCTTTGGCACGAGTTCTCCTATTGAATTTGACACAGAGATGGAATGTGATTACATTGAGGACTACTTTCAATTTGGCTTTACCAACACACAAAGTAAGTAAGGATAGGAGCAGGCTTCACTCAATGTGTGAATTAGAGTGCTGGCCTGAATAGTCAGATCAATTAAAGTAGGAGGGAGGCCGCACTATGCATGAATCTAATTTTATTTGCTTTACAACCTACAAAATACCGAATTTACTTGCTGTTTCAAATGGTGCTAAACAAACGCAACCTTAAGAGGACTTTAAGCCAGAAGCAGCTCTGGCCTAGAAAGAACAAAACCAATGTGGCTGAGGTGCCAGCCTTCTTTGAACAGCAACTGGAAACATCTGGTCAGTGTCATGGTTGCACAAAAAATGTTGATTACATGGAATTGTGACAGTGAAGGTGATGATGACGGTGTTGATCTGAGGACAAGAAACAGACAGCGAAGGCATGTTTTCCACAGCTGTGGTCAACACTATGTCTGGGAGATTGATGAGTACGACAAGCTTAATCCATTTGGAAATACAATCAGTGGATGCATTGATGGGATTTCCAGAAATATTATGTGGCTTGAAGCTTACAAAACAAACAATGAGTCAAAATTCATTGCTGGCTACTGTATGGATGCTGTGATCAATGGTGATGGGTGCCCTGTTGGACTCAGACTTGATTTAGGAACAGAAAATGGCCTTACGGCTGAAGTGCAGCGTTCTTGCAGATGCATTTTTGCATTTTCTGACAAGTTTTTTCATAGTAGAGACTAACACACCATCATCTTATCAATATCAGACACTCATCTGTTCTGTGCAGAGAATGATAATACATAAATTGTTGTTTCTGGTTGTCAAAACAAAAATGAGGTGTTTCATTCAGTGGATTGGAATTCAGTGGAACTGGGGTGTGCCACATACAGTGTTCGGGCTGACGCGCTACAAAAGTAAACTGTTACAGGTAATATCATACTTTTAGCAGTAACAAAGTAATATAATGTGTGACTAATAGGATTTTGGTAATTTTCTATATCAAAGTAACCCATTAATGCGTTACAAACCAAAACACATGACGGACTGCCATCCATTTAGATTTTTGAAATGGATATGCTCCCATTATTTCAAGGTTTATTTTGAGAAAATGTGTAGGGAAGCAGAGGGAACTGCGAAAAATGGCACAAAGTAACATGAAGAAACACTTGGAGAGGGTTCACTCAAACAAAAAATTATCTGAGCGAGACGACATTGCTAGCAGTAAGTATAAAAGAAAGGCAGAGGAGGAGAGTGCGAGCAATCTGAAGCAACAGAAATTCTCTGCATCTGCCGTGCTTGAACCCCGAGAAATGAGGAGGCTCGTGACAGTGTGTTTTCGAAGAAATGCAGCCTCTATCAACAGTAGAATCACCGGCTTTTGGAGCGCTTATCATCAAAATTAAAATCAAAATCCAATAAGGTACGCAAACGTTGCCAATCTTGTAGACACCAGGTTATGTAACAAGGTTATATTGCAAGAATTGGGATTAACAGCAGCCTTTGTGTTTATTTTGTTATCTACAGTAGATTTGCGAACAAAAATATGTGAAAGATGTGATGGAAATTATCAGGGGACCAACTATTGTGTTGTATTGGACTCTCTTCCATTTTATAATGAAAAAACGACACCAACAGATTCAGATTGCAGATTCCAATGTTACTGCGTCCAAAAACAAAAACGATAGAAGGAACCAGTTCAAGAGATACATTTACTACCTTGTTATGTCATACAATGTAAGGGAAAGCGATACATTAAAAGTTAAAAAAGTTAATTCACCGTAACTATAACATTACTTTCTGTGAACAAATTAATTTGTTCATAGACTAGGTGTCATAAACTAAATGTAATTAAATTATTTTGACTTAATTCATGATAATTTAATTACATTTAGTTAGTCTATGAACAAATTAGTTTGTTCACAAACTTGTTGTTTTCTCTGGAGCAGAGGCATCTCTCTTGACTGCAGGATGTGTCTTTACACACACACACACACACACACACACACACACACACACACACACACACACACACACACACACACACACACACACACACACACACAATGTATTGCTTGAGCATATATACACCCCTGTGTAGGTTAACCTGAGTCTCCTAAATCCTGAAGCCTGACACATACAGCACATTGTGTAGATTTCAGTTGAGATTCCTTTGCACTTCACCCATCCAGAGGGAAATATGTGTGTGCTTAATAGTCCAGGGTTAAAAAGTACCAGATGTTACTTGTCACATGGCGACTTGTGGTTGTTTAACGATTATTGGTTCATTGAGGTGGCTACTGAGGTACTGTAACTGATGTAAATACAGCTGGAAGACCAGCATGTAACCATACATTGTTTTATACCACCACCTAGTGTTCAAACTGTGAGTTAGGTCTACATGTGAGGTATTGGCAAATAGGGAAAACTAAACATTTCCACATCTCTCTTGTATTGTTATAGCCTATACTCAGAGGTCCATGAGCGCCATGAAGTTTATTTTATTTTAAGAAAATGAGTCGGCGTCGGACATAGCCTAAC
Organism: Micromesistius poutassou; assembly: GCF_964030765.1. Taxonomy (NCBI): domain Eukaryota; kingdom Metazoa; phylum Chordata; class Actinopteri; order Gadiformes; family Gadidae; genus Micromesistius; species Micromesistius poutassou. Next base: position 8,493,094 of record NC_140277.1, read on the forward strand.
CAAGAAGTAGGCCTACTCTGTACGTCGCTTTGGAAAACGGCTGTGTTGTGGTGTGGTGTTGAAGTGTGATAGTGTCAGGAACTATGTAAATGTTTCCTAGTGATTATTCAAACATTTTTTAGTAGCTAGTAATGGACTAGTCACTAGCCCGTGTAGCTCGTGTCATTCCCAAGAACAGAAACCACAACAGCCAGATGAGATGATATCAATCGCTCATTTAAGTTAACGTTCATAAATATTCACACGTTTATCACACCCATTTTTTGCATAATAGGGTTAGGGTTAATAAGACAACATGGTGTTCATTTTGTGCTCGTTATTTTCCACTCTTTGACACAGCCTGGATGTCTTGGATCCACTCTCTCTTCTCATCCGCCGTCGCAGCCTGCAGAAAGTAGCGCGTCTCGTCCGAAGTGATGATCTCGAAGAGGTCTCCTTCCACGTCGTAGCGCTTGGCTGTGTTGGGAAAAACAGTCTGCCTAGTTACTTGACCAGATAAAATGAGACGGAGAGGTAATAAAGTCTGTCAGCACGAGGGCCTCGGATTTATTGAGTAAAATAGCAAAGGTAATACTGATTCATAAAGCGTGAGAGATTGAATATTCCACGTCCCCTAACAGCGCTGAGGTCGTCTGGAGCTTCGCCTCCGTGGAAGTTCTGCTTCAGAAGAGCACCCCGTGATCCGGTGCATGTGAAACTTATAGTTCTTTCCTAGCCAGGTGTGTGTGCTAGACTTTGTGTGGGTTATCGAGGGTTCTCTTGTCCTTGAGCCTCCGGGTTGTGTTGTCTTTCTGTGTGATATGTGTGTCCTCGCCATCTAGCTGTGGCAGAGTGTTCTCCGCAGACTGATAGGGGGGCTCGAGGGTCATCTTGACCCTCTTGAATGTGTGGTGTGTTGTGTTCGTTAGGTTTGGACCCAGAGTTGACTATATATATTCATAATGTAATGTGTCCGAACGTTAGGTTATTTTTGCCCATCAGCTGTAAACAGAACTGCGAGTCCATAAATAGTATAGTGGAATCCATAGAAAGATAAGAAGAGGAAACAAACAAAGGGAGGTAGGGTCATTCGTTCCTCTGATAGGATACACACTCACCGTCAGGCACAAATTCCACCGCCGTCACAACGCATCCGCGGAGGTGAATTGACCCAAGGGGCTCCTCGTCCCCCTAGTGGTCAAGTAGAAATTAAATGTATGAAGCGTTTGGCGAATGATGTATCGTTTCGGCAAACCCGTTTCCATTGTTTTTTTTTTTTTGCGTTAGCGGTTTTTCTTGCCGTTTAAAATGCGTTGGTTTACCTTGGCAGGGTCGTAGTAGTGGATGTAGGCAGGGTCATCTCTCAACGTGAACTTTCTCACCTTCCAGTTTTTCCGTCGATGTCCCTTTTTTAGAGTAGTATGCACGATTGCCATTATATATTTCACTGCGCCAAACGTCAACTCCTCTGTATAGGCCTACTTAAAAGTTCCATTAAGGTAAGGTGACCAGATTTCTGAGACAAAATCCGGGGACATTTTGGCTTCTGCGGTGTGAAAACCTCCAAACATAGTTTTTTTTATCAGCATAGAAAAACTAAAACAGATCCAGCCGTAGCTGGGGACAGGTCACTGAAAACGGGGACGTCTGGTCACCCTACATTAAGGTGACCTTGGGCAATATAAAGGTAATGTATACACACAAACAACTCCTTTAATTAAAAGTTGCCTTGAAAACAGAATAACATCTTTATCGCTTAATAATAATAATAAAAAATCATGTTTGGAAGAATACTGTGTAGACACTTTTAGACGTTTCTTCTATTCAGCATTAAATGCCTACATTACTTCTGCTATGATTATTTGGCTTTTCAATCAAAAGTTTCTCACTTTACATTGATTCAATTTCCTTCCTTTCCACCCTTACCTGTTTGAGCAGGCATCCCTGTTTTATTATGTTTCCTCTGAATTCCTCTTTCACAATATCATCTTCATCACTGGAGTATCCGTCACAGAAGAAGCCACTGTCTGCCTGTGACAACCCACAAAACACACATACATTATTCAACCACACAATTTTCCATCAAAATCATGGGGCAAAGGCCAAAAAGAACAACTCATCACAGAAATAGGTCCCCCTAGGTTTGTTCTTGTCTCAAAAGCCTCCCTCTTTTTCCGCATACTAACATTTCCACAATCACATGGGTTTTTCTGGGTTTTTCCGTCACTAAATCTTATCTTCAATGTTAAATAACAAAAGAAACAAGAGAGAGACAGTCAAATCATTGTCCTCACTCACTCACTCACTCACTCACTTGTTCTCTCTCTATTTTCCTATACTTACAAAGAAGTAAAGGGCTTCGGATTCGTCCAGGAAGACCGATTCGGTGCCTCCAGACACCCCGTTCTTGGACAGGTCTCCGGCCGGCTGGAGGTATCCCTCGTTCAACAGCCCCGTCGCCAGCATCACTCCCTCGGCTCGGTTCCTGGCTTTCTCCTTTGAGATCAACCAATCCACGACTGTCCCGCCTACGGTACACAGAGCAAACCAGAGGCCTAAACATGGTATTCAAGGTATGAACATGGGCTAAAGAAGGAGTTTCTTGGGAATGTAAACAATTTAGATAGATGAATACAAAGGAGCATAGTTTTAATGGTTTTGAAACACAATTTCCTTAGTCAAAATCAGCCAGTCTATACTGATCCAATGATCCATCAGAATAAAATAGAAAACCCAACAAACAAGAAGGTGAAACACAAAGTCTCTACTTGAGGAATAAAAAGCAGCTATTGAAAACAAATCCTTAATGATTCAGTATGAATAAAATGCAAGGCCGCAATGGATTTTTTAAACAAAAACGTTCTCCTTCAAAATCGACAGCCCATGGTACGGGGAAAACTAACCTAAATCCCCAAACTAAATAATGGATGATCGAGACGCAAAACTTGAGGAGTTTCATGGGAAAAAAATAAAAATAAATATATATATATATATATATATATATATATATATTTTTTTTTAATTATTTTTTTTTTTCCCATGAAACTCCTACGTAATCCTCAAGTTTTGCGTCTCGATCAAACAAAGGAACAAAAACAAACCAGGTTGTAATGGATTTGAGCAACGGTATGTGTGAACATACCGGTGAAGCAGTGGTTGTAGGTTTTGTTCTCCTTCTCCAACTTCAACTCCTTCACTCCATTGTCCTGGTCCCTTATTAATGTGTACAGCTCACTGGAGAGATAAACATACAAGACCATTAAGACATGACATTCAATTATTAGTGAAAGAGTGAGGCTTAGAACAATGAAGGCCTTTCATTGAAATTGGGGTTTCTAACTATGAACATGCACCACAAGCTCTGGACGGGCAAGTATAAAATGACTTCAAAGAGTGCTCAGTTCAGGGTAGCTGTCAGAAATGCAAGATAAATCCATGTTTAGGCACTTAAACACGCACTGCGTACCTTTTCTGCTGGAGCAGAGGGTTTCTGAGGGTTTCTCTGGAATAAAATGCACATCTGAAGCTAATACAACCATGTAGCTTCAACTCAATCCACTTACATTGAATTTAAAACATGTCATTAAAGAGCAGGTAGGGGCTTCTTGCTCAAGGGCACCTTCAGGTAGGATGCACACAGCGGGGATGGAACCCGGTACCCAGTGTTGGGGGTAACGAGTTACAAAGTAACGGATTATAGTAACAATATTACAGTAAAGTAACGCATTACACTAGAAATATCGCTAACTACACTACTTTACTAGACTGTAGGTTCCTGCGTTTCCCAAGCCATGTTTGCCTGTGTGTAAAGTTCTGATCTGTTTAAGTGGTGCGTGCATGCGTGCTGCCTGTGTGTGTGCTGCTTGCCACGGCACGTTGCCATAGCGATCGATTTCATTGACGTAGCTGCTGGTGCAAAGGAGAGAGGGAAATGGAGATAGAGACAGAGCCGGAGAAGGGGGGTTTCGGCCAGTGGCGATATTCTCGATACTTTCTCACTACGTTTATAACTCGAAAGGACAAAAATATTCAAGTGAAAAGTCACTCTATGCCCAGGTGACAGGTGTCTTTCAACTGTCACAACCCATATTTAGAAAAATACTAGATAAAATACATGTGACGCACAAGCTAACATCTGACAGGAAAACATTTTATTGTCCCATTACCTGGACAAGTGTTATTCGACATGGAATCGAAGTTCAAAATAACTTTTGAGTCCCTGGATCATGTGTCCACCACCGCGGACATTTAGTCCGCAAACAACAAAAGGTACTTAGGAATGACTGGATAGACAGCATTAGTTTTAAACGTGAGAAGGCTGCTCTTGCCTGTAAGAGGGTGAGTCACAATGTCATAATGTCACAATGTCATAGCTTGCGAAATAGATCAGGTTCATTCAGCCGTTGGACCATCACATAAAGTAACAGCATGTGGCTTAAGTGCATTTCTGTTTTAATTGTATGGGATAAAGTGACCTTTATTTTTATATTTTTCATTGACCACTCAATTCTTTGCCATGAATTTAATAACAAGCTGGTTTTGTTTTCATGTTTGCAAAAGCCTGAGTTTTGAAACGTGTGTTGCAACTGATTGACCACACCATAGCCTCCTTTATCCTGTTGTTTGTGGATTTTAGGCTACAGTGAGGCATATTTCTTTGTGCAGACAGGGTTATTGTTCTTTCATATGATTTTAGATGCCATTGTGTATACTGTACATTTATACAATAAACACTAAGTGATGATAGGGTTATGATGTTTTTCCATATATCTACACAGTAAATTAAGATACAGGAAATGAAAGTAATAAGTAGTGAAGTTGCTTTTCAAATGCAGTAACTAGTAAAGTAATCTCATTACAATTAACAGAAGTAACTAGTAATAAGTCACTAATTACTTTTTTTGAGTAACTACCACAACACTGCCGGTACCCTTGGTGTAGGAGCGGAACTACCTATAGGCACTCTGCCCATCAACATTACACATCCACAATCAATTCAGTGAGTCGAGCCAATCATATTTGTATAGCCCTTAATCAGAGTTAGCCTCAAACCAAAACCCCCAAAGCGGAAGGAAAAAATCTTCATCATCAAGGAAGAAGCCTTGAGAAGGACCACAGAGTGGGGGATCCCTCCTTCCACTGATGGTTAGGTTAAAACTGACCAGCAGCTCACTAGGAATCATCTTTTGAGAACTCACTTCAAGTTGACCGTGTCGGGCAGTCGGATGGAGCGTCGGGTGGACTTGCGGGCGAACCTCTTCCCGCCCTGCAGGCAGCCGATGGCCCTCCTGATGTCCTTCACCCAGGCCTCACGCTCCTCGCTGTGGGAAGCCTGGAAGAAGTGGTCCTGCTTCTTCACTGTGCTGATTTTGAACACCATCTGGGGAAGGAGGTACAGCCGGTCCATGGAAGAGATGTTTCATATATGTCCCGAAAGAAATCCTTGCTGTCCTCTCTCAGTCTCGTGTTTTGGGGACATTTGGTTTGGGCTTTCTTAAAGAGTTTGGTCATTGGTGATTATGTCATGGAAGTCACTTATTTAAGGAAAATGTTACTCAAACTTTTTTTGGGTTGAAACTTTTGTGCAATAAAAGTCCCAGACTATAGATAGACATACACGTAGACAAACAGTACACACAAACGTGTGCGCACACACAAACAAGCGCATATGCATGAACACATACATGCCCACACACACGTGCACACAGACAAACACAACCATATACACAAACACACACAAAGGAACACATGCATATGCATGCACACACGCATGCACACAAACACACAAATGAACAAACAAAAACATACATACACACACACACACAACACACAAACATACACTTACACAAAAGTACACGTATATAAACACTTAAACATATAAAAACACACACACACACGCACAGTGGAAAACCCCTGTTTTTCCTTACAGTTCTCTTCCCGAAGTCCTGGCAGGGGCTGGTGAGTGTAGATCCCTTCAGGGGGATCATAGCCTTGGGGGAGCTATCTGTCTTCCTCTTGTAGAATTCCACCGCATCCTCAGACAGTACCACCCACACAGCCTTCCAGTTGCTCAGCACCGTGCCCTGAGAGAGAGACAGACAGACACAGAGAGGGAGGGAGAAAGAGAGAGAGACACAGACAGACAGACGGATTGACAGAGAGAGAGAGAGAGAGAGAGAGAGAGAGAGAGAGAGAGAGAGAGAAAGATTTGAGTACTGTTTAGCATGTTACAATTAATATTGTACTGTCGGATTTGAGATACTAAGATGGATAATGCAAAGTAATGAACAGGGGCCTCATGTACTAAGACTTGGAGTGGAGTGCATGGATTTCTGACTTTCACGCAGATTCTCTTTGTACATCCCAATTAACGTGAAATTGAGCCCACATGCACAAGCCCGACTCTCCGCCCAGTCCTCCCTCATTTAATATGCTCATCCTCATCCTCATCCTCATCCGCTTATCCGGGGTCGGGTCGCGGGGGCAGCAGCTCAAGCAGGGGGCCCCAGACTTTCCTGGGCCACATTGACCAGCTCTGACGGGGGGATCCCGAGGCGTTCCCAGGCCAGTGTTGAGATATAATCTCTCCACCTAGTCCTGGGTCTTCCCCGGGGTCTCCTCCCCACTGGTCGTGCCTGGAACACCTCCCAAGGGAGGCGTCCAGTGGGCATCCTTACCAGATGCCCGAACCACCTCAACTGACTCCTTTCTAAGCAAAGGAGCAGCGGCTCTAATCCGAGTTCCTCCCGGATGACTGAACTTCTCACCCTATCCCTAAGGGAGAAACCAGCCACCCTCCTGAGAAAACTCATCTCGGCCGCGTGTATCCGCGATCTCGTCCTTTCGGTCATCACCCATCCCTCATGACCATAGGTGAGGGTAGGAACGAAGATCGGTAGATCGAGAGCTTTGCCTTGCGGCTCAGCTCTCTTTTCGTCACAACAGTGCGGTAAAGCGAACGCAATACCGCCCCTGCTGCTCCGATTCTCCGGCCAATCTCATGCTCCATCGTACCCTCACTCGCGAACAAGACCCCGAGGTACTTAAACTCCTTCACTTGGGCTAAGGACTCATTTCCTACCCGGAGAAGGCAATCCACCGGTTTCCTGCTAAGAGTCATGGCCTCAGATTTAGTGGTGCTGATCCTCATCCCAGCCGCTCACACTCGGCCGCCAGCCAATCCAGTGAGTGCTGAAGGTCACAGGCCGATGATGCCATCAGGACCACATCATCTGCAAAGAGCAGTGATGAGATCCTCAGATCACCGAACTGCAACCCCTCCCCACCACGACTGCGCCTCGATATCCTGTCCATGAATATCACAAACAGGATTGGTGACAAGGCGCAGCCCTGGCGGAGGCCAACACCCACTGGGAACGGAACTGACTGGCTGCCGAAAACGCGGACACAGCTCTCGCTTTGGGAGTACAGAGATCGGATGGCCCTGAGGAGTGAACCCCTTACCCCGTACTCCCGCAGCACCTCCCACAGTTTCTCCCGGGGGACCCGGTCATATGCCTTCTCCAAATCCACAAAACACATGTAGACCGGATGGGCATACTCCCAGGCCCCCTCCAGGATCCTTGCGAGAGTGAAGAGCTGATCCGTAGTTCCACGTCCAGGGCGGAAACCGCGTTGTTCCTCTTCAATCTGAGGTTCGACAATCGGCCGAACCCTCCTTTCCAGCACCTTAGAGTAGACTTTCCCAGGGAGGCTGAGAAGTGTGATACCCCGGTAATTGGCACACACTCTCTGGTCCCCCTTTTTGAACAGGGGAACCACCACCCCGGTTTGCCACTCCTTTGGCACTGTACCAGACTCCCACGCAATGTTGAATAGGCGTGTCAACCAAGACAGCCTCTCAACACCTAGAGATTTTAGCATTTCTGGCTGGATCTCATCAATCCCTGGGGCTTTGCCACTGCGGAGATGTTTAACTACCTCAGTGACTTCCACCAGGGAAATTGACGACGAAACACCATCAACCTCGAGCTCTGCCTCCATCATAGAGGACGTGTTAGTCGGATTCAGGAGTTCCTCAAAGTGTTCCTTCCAACGTTCGACTACCTCCTCAGTCGAGGTCAACAGAGTCCCACCCTTACTGTACACAGCTTGGATGTTTCCCCGTTTCCCCCTTCTGAGGTGTCGGATGGTCTTCCAGAAACACTTTGGTGCCGACCGAAAGTCCTTCTCCATGTCCTCTCCGAACTTCTCCCACACCCGCTGCTTAGCCTCCGACACGGCAGCGGCTGCAGCCCTTCGAGCCCGCCGGTACCCTGCAACTGCGTCAGGAGTCCTCCGGGATAACATACCCCGGAAGGCCTCCTTCTTCAGTCGGACGGCTTCCCTGACCACCGGTGTCCACCACGGTGTCCGAGGGTTACCGCCCCTTGAGGAACCTAAGACCCTGAGGCCACAGCTCGCCGCCGCAGCTTCAGCAATGGAGGCTTTGAACACTGCCCACTCCGGCTCAATGCCCCCAACCTCCACAGGGATGCTAGAAAAGCTCCGCCGGAGGTGTGAGTTGAAGATCTCTAGGACGGGGGCCTCCTCCAGACGTTCCCAATTCACCCGCACTACCCGTTTGGGCTTACCAGGTCTGTCCAGCCTCTTCCCCCATTCCCTGATCCAACTCACCACCAGATGGTGGTCGGTTGACAGTTCCGCCCCTCTCTTCACCGAGTGTCCAAAACATAAGGCCTCAGATCAGCTGACACGATCACGAAATCGATCATTGATCTTCGGCTTAGGGTACTCTGGTACCAGGTACACTTATGAGCACCCTTATGTTCAAACATGGTGTTCGTTATGGACAATCCATGACTAGCACAGAAGTCCAGTAACAAACGACCACTCGGGTTTAGATCAGGGAGGCCGTTCCTCCCCACCACGCCTCTCCAGGTGTCTCCATCGTTGCCCACGTGGGTGTTGAAGTCTCCCAGCAGAACTACGGAGTCCCCTACCGGAGCCCCATACAGGACTCCATTCAGGGTCTCCAAGAAGGCCGAGTACTCTGAACTGCTGTTCGGTGCATACGCACAAACAACAGTCAGAGTTTTCCCCCCCACCACCCTTAGGCGTAGGGAGGCGACCCTCTCGTCCACCGGGGTAAACTCCAACACCGCGGCGCTCAGCCGGGGATTTATGAGTATCCCCACACCCGCCCGGCGCCTCACGCCCTGGGCAACTCCAGAGAAGAATAGAGTCCAACCCCTATCCAGGAGTACGGTACCAGAGCTGAGACTGTGCATAGAGGTAAGCCCCACCAGATCTAACTAGTAGCGCTCCACCTCCCTCACAAGCTCCGGTTCCTTTCCCCACAGTGAGGTGACGTTCCACGTCCCCAGAGCCAGCTTCTGCCGCTCGGGTCTGGTCCGTTGGGACCCCCGACTTTCACTGCCACCCATGTGGCAGCACACCTGACCCCAGCGGGTCTCCCTGCAGGTGGTGGGCCCACAGGACGAAGAGGGAGGGGGTGCCACGTAGCTTTTTCGGGCTGTGCCCGGCCGGGCTCCGTGGCAAACCTGGCCACCAGGCGCTCGCCGGCGAGCCCTCCGTCTGGGCCTTGCTCCAGACGGGGGCCCCGGGCTTCTTCCGGGCAGGGTCTCTCTTCCTCTTTCTTGAATGTTCATTGGGGTCTTGGTGAACCATTCTTAGTCTGGCCCCTCACCTGAGACCACTCTGCCATGGGAGACCCTACCAGGAGCACATGGCTCCAGACAACACAGCCCTCAGGTTCACAGGGACACGCAAACCTCTCCACCACAATAAGGTGACGGTTCCAGGAGAGAGAGATTTAATATGCTAATTAGTATAAATAGGCCTGCAGTAGTGCCCTCGTTAGGAGAAATACATAGTTCCAAGAGGATAGCTCTTGGGAATCCGAATCGGCTGATAAGCCAGTCATCAACATGAGCCAAAAAATCATAATAGTCGCGGAACACCCGTTCATTTTGAATATCTTCTAACAAGGCCAACACTGCACACACGCACGCGCGCGCGCACACACACACACACACACACACACACACACACACACACACAATCAATTATTGCCACATTTTGCGCATGCTTTTATATTCTCATTTATTTGGATGCATGCTGACGATTGTTCCCATACACCCAAGGTGTCAATAACATGTAGGCCTACATAATTCGAAATTGGCCGACTGGTTCATTGATGGATTGATTTTAAGTAACAATTGCTTGTGCTTACTCCACTCAACATCACATAATAATATTGCAGTCAAGAATTTCACAACAAATGCGTGAAGAGAGATCAATTAGCCCAGATGTAATGCGTGGTCCGGAAAATATGTAACGTTTAATAAACAAGCCATCACTGAAAATAATATTATTGGGGCATCCTTTTAATTTCCTTTTAATTCCAATATTGACAATTGAGTTTTATGGGTCTGTTTAAGTTTAGCCTAACAACAGTGTCACATTATGTGTCTTGACAACAATAACGCATGATTGATGTGCATTTAAGATCACGCATCCCGACGTTCAAATCCACTTTGAACTAGCCTCATATTGCAATATTAGCTTACTTCATGACTCGTGATCATGTATGCCTAATGTTGTTGCGCTGATTTGCCTCTATGTGCCGCCAACTGACAAAATGCAGCAGAAATGTGCGTAAGCCAGGCATTTAGTTTGCGTAGAGAACCGCACTTTCTCACATCAAGTCAGTCTTTGTACATCCGAACGTTTGCGTGAGAAGTTGCTTACGCATCTTTTTTGTGCGTTTGTACATGAGGCCCCAGGATAATATGCTTGAGAGCAATACCACTATGATAAGTAGCCTACAATAATTACTACAGCTAGTACTCAAATTGTATTGAATGATATTACACCCGTAGCATTTTCTTTTGTATTTCTATAGTAATTAGTAATTTCTATAGCAACTTTTCATTTATTTTATTTCTCCCCAGTGCAGCACCGAATTCTAATTTAGCTTCCGTCTAATTCTTGCCTCAGGCTTTCTGGTAATTAAATCACAAGGTATAAATAGAGTTCAACACTACTGACTCTATAATGCTAATTATCTTAGAGAACCATCAGTTGGAGTTCACTCCATTACTATTAGTTAGATATACTACCATGGATTAATACGTGTGGACATTGTTGCTCGAAAATCTTGGTGTTTTAGAACGATTTTAGAAAGAGGAACAGCATACGTATGGGTGTCAAGTGTGAAACATTTCCTTTGTATAACTTGACAAATTCATTTAATAAGTTTTAAGTACTAAAACTGCATCATTATCTATAAAAACTTAACAAGAATGTTATGGTTATAGTTTGAGTGAACTTTACCTTTTTCACCAAGTATCCCTCCTTGACCTGTTGTGGCTCCATGGCGACACTCACCACTTGAATTTTGTGCACGTATACTACAAGGTTTAGAAACTGTGGTTCAGCCTAATCCGGCCGTCTTTATCTATCACACCCATACCCACCCACAAACACACACACACACACACACACACACACACACACACACACACACACACACACACACACACACACATAGATTTCGACAGAGGAAGTGCTGTTATGTTTCTGTCACAATGATGATGGGTGCTTATAGGAAAATACTTCCTCTTTTCTCAACTTAAAATAACTGCTCAAAGAAGGCTATCCGCAATGAATAGTTTCATTTCATTTTTCACTTAAAATCAACAGCTGTAACTTCTATGTAGCCTATAGTTAAAAAATCGATCAATCAGGTATGAGATGGGGTGACTCCAAAGGCCACCTACATATGATTATAATACAATCATGTCCATACTCAAAACACCCAGTTACCACTGTTGAGGGAAACAATGTCATCTGGTTTCCTAGAAGAGAGTCTTCTCCCATCCAGATATAAATGTTTCATCATACGATAGAGTTGTTCTGTAGTAACCCATGGGGACTCAAATTTAAAAAGTCAAGACCCAAACCATCCAAGGAGAATACATAGCATAACAGAGCCACCAGATACCCCTCACAGTTGGTCGTCAAGCCTTGGGTCCTTCACTCACCCTGTTCCCAGGTGTTCTCATCTCACCACGGAACGTGTGGAACACTGTGGTTCTAATGTGCTTGAATATTGGCGAGAGAGACAGAGAGAGAGGGAATTCCGCATCTGTTTGGGTTTCATGGGTTCAGTGTGAGAGGTCAGAGGGAGAGGAACTTTCAATAGATGAATAACTATTGACGTTCCATGTTCAGATATTGCAATGTCAGATTCTTTGTCACTTTGTCATTGTGGTTGTTCTTCTCGTCATGTTCTTAATCTTTTCACCTTCACATAGTTCATTGGAAGTAAGTGATCAGAAATTGCGTTAACCTTCATCTTATCCAATTTCTTTCAGCCTACTGTTCACTTGGTTTATAGCACAGCATTGCTGAATACTTGATCCTGACAGTGGCTAAGTGACGCCCACCTAATGCGTCACACCTGGACCTTAGTAATGGAAAAGGTTGTATGGGAGTCAACGGAGCAGGCTTTGAAAAGTTTTGATTTCAATCTGAATCTCAATGACATGTCGATGGGAGGGTTTCGTCTCATGTGATTGATTGATCATCAAGAAATGTTTCATTTGTTGCAAAAATGGGTAAAAAACTCTGTGAAGGCAGTAAACATTAGTTAACTGCAGTAATGCAGCGAAGAGGAGGGGAGGCAAAATGAAGCGGGAGCAACTGATGACAGTGTTTGAGCGACTCTAGATATTAGCCTACTAATAGTAGTACCCATACATAGGAAATAGTGTATGTATTGTACGTACAGAAAATGTACGTATGTACGTACAGAAAATTTAACTGACTGAAGGACTATAGTGTGTTATATAGTGACTAGAATACTGGCGAGCCTGCACAGCTGACTTTGTATTTACAATAATTGTACTAATACCACTTGCAAAAACCATCCCACATACGCCACCTCAGCAGAGCTACGCTAGTTTGCATGGCAAGTCAGGGTGGACATTTTCTGAATTCTGAAAGTAACTTAATTGTTGACTTACAAGGGGAACAATGATAATTATAGTTATCATTTCATTATAATGTTATTATAATGGTATAGATGAAAGTACATATAATAGTTGTTATCAACTGTGTTAAGTGGAATATATAAATCTGAGGTGTTACTGGAACATAATGTACGAGGGGGAGATGACGCGGTCGAGGAGAAGCTGAGGTTGATTGACACCTACTGACACCTACACCCACCTACTGCTATAACAACAGCACTTTTTTTTCACCTTGTATGGCAGTTGTGGTTTCTGCACAACTCAAGCATTCGTTCTTGCACTGCAACTTCTCCATCTCTGTGTCATTTATTTTTAAAGACAGTCCCTTGCTGTCATGTTCATTCACATTCGGCTCATATCCTTCATGGTCATCCTTCTGACTCAGCTCGGGATGAGTTGGTATTGTCTTTTTTCCACCGGTGTCATCGCATGTGTGCACTTTCAGCCACCCCGACCTTATTCACTGATGACTAAAGGCAGATGTGAACGTTGGTCACAGTTCCTGTTGTGAACAGCACTAGCCTGGTATCAGAAGGCTTTGTGACTAAAGTTCCATGTCCCTCCATGCCCCCAATCACTCATAGCTTCATCTTGATTCAAAAAGAAGGTCAAGGGTGGACTATTCGGTGGTGTGTGTTCAAGTCAAATAATGGGATAGGATCTTAATTGCTTAATTGTTTCATGCAGTATTTTGATTAATTCAGTTTTGAGCCTTCAAACCTAACATCTCAACTGCCAGACTATTACTTGAGCAGCTGGCAGCTGTAGGGATGGATTCAAGTTCTTAATTTTGTTACAAACGCAAGTACTCTCTTGCTCCATCTCCATACTGATAGTGTTATCATAGGACTCACAGGACACTTTGGTATAGAGTTGACTTCCTGTCTCACAGGATGTGACCCTATCCATCATCATCACTGCCTCATACAATAAAAGGAGTGTGTCATGATGGTGACAGTGTGGGCGCATGTGTGTGTGCGTGTGTACATGCGTGTGTGCATGCTTTCGTGAGTGTGTTACAGGGACGACACATGGCGTGTGGGTTAACCAATGCTTTTTTTTATGTTGTGAGTAAGCATATTGAATGTTTTTTTTATATTTGCAGTAATTTTGTTTCTGGTTTTGTTTGTCCAACATAGCATTAATATATGTTTCTTACACACTGTAAAATACAAATACAATTGTTATTATTAGGACTAGGCCTTAGTAATTATGGTATGTAACCACTAGAGGGCGTCACCAACACATTAAAAACAACACGGAACAACAACGCTGCTCGATTGCAAAGGTTACGTTTTTGTGCAACAAAACATTTGTTCAGAGGCCACGGTCCTAATGAAATGCATTGATTGGCGACAAACAAAACAAACATAAAGTAATAGCCCGAGTGGCCTAAGCAATCAAGCTGCCCTTCACCATTTACAACATGGGGAAGTATGGCACAGCGTGTTGACGAGAACAAGGTCACGGTGGAAACACGTCACAACAACAAACCGCGCGAAGGTCACGGTTTGAGAAATGTATGTGAATGATCTCATTCCAATAAACACGCAGAAATGTCCTCTGGTGTGGCTGCATATCCGGAACCCAAAGAAAAGGACAGCCTTGTTATTCACACCTGGCTCACAATCCATTTCCGCCGTATTTAAAACGTTGGCGGTTGATTATTTTATTGATATCAATAAAAGGTTATGGTCAGGAGGTCAGGAACAAATGCTCTTGGGAACAGGAAATCAATGTAAGCTGTAAAATACTGCAGAACAGCACAGAGGACAGCCTAGTAGAGCAACTGGCTCCCCACTGATAGCCGTCAGAAACAGCCGTCCTCAGTCTAGGCAATCGACAGAGCGTTGTTACAATTACAATTAGATTTGTGATTGAAATAATGGCACTCATGGAGAAATATGTAAATGCATTGCCCTTTCTTAATTAATTTATGGCTCCATTATGTGCTTGAAAAATGATTTTTATTTCTATTCTGTCTGTCTGCTCATCAACCTATCCGTCCATCTATCCATCACCCCCTCCCCCCGTCACCCTGTAGGGAGAATAATGAGTTAAGGGAAAACCTGTTAATCACGCTCCGGAAATGGGTGGGGGTGATGTTTGAGTGGTAGGGTTGATGTGTGGCTGGTGACATACATATCGCAGTAACCCTGATGAAACTTATGAAACAGGAAGTCCTCCCACCTTACTTTCACACACTTTTTGCCACAC
This sequence comes from Micromesistius poutassou, assembly GCF_964030765.1. Classification (NCBI taxonomy): domain Eukaryota; kingdom Metazoa; phylum Chordata; class Actinopteri; order Gadiformes; family Gadidae; genus Micromesistius; species Micromesistius poutassou. The sequence goes on from NC_140277.1 coordinate 8,508,309, forward strand.
TGAAGATTATCAACACCACTGCACTTTATCAAGCCTGTTTGTGTGTGTGTGTGTGTGTGTGTGTGTGTGTGTGTACTGATACACTGATCAATACGGCATGAATTGTGATCCCTTGTGCTAACAAAGCGTTCTAGAACCAAGATGGCTGCCCACGGCTCTTGTTTTCAATCTCGCAGATTGAGACGTCTTTGACGTCTTTGTCCCTGGCACTCTGTGTACCATTAATAATTCTGCTGAGGAGTGGGCTGAGCTGAATGACGAGGTGGGGCTGTGGGGTGGTTGATGGCTTTTCCACGGCCGCACACCAGTCAGGGCGCCTCCTTCGGTTCCCTTTTGACTGCTGAGAATGCAGTTTATCAGCCATGCATGACGTTAGCCATGCATGACGGGCAGACACGCACGCAAACACAGGCGCACGAAAGGCAAACACACACAGACACACACACACACGCACGCACGCACGCGTGCACACACATACAGACAAACAGACAGGCACACACACACACACACACACACACACACACACATACAAACACACTTGAAAACAAAAACACACATGCACAAACCTTTCTATGTCTGGCTCAGGGGGACTTGAGTTCTCAGTGGAGGCATCGCCGTCCTGTAGTAGATCTAACGGCCTTTCTGCATCCACCAATCAGTGTTGACCGGAGGTGATCGCCAGGTCAGCCGAAGGAGCACAGAATGCAGAAACACGCATAGAGGACAAGACTTAAGGGGATCTAAATAACTCAGGGCATCCGGTTCTGAAGCATACCTTGATGTAGCGAAGCTGATTAAAAGTGATTGTAGTTATGAACGGTTTGAGTTTACGCGTTACTGACGCCAAGGAAGCGGATTATCTCTGCTCTCTGATGGGTTTCTCCAAAGAGCTCAGATCCTAATTAACAACTGCATTACACCCCCCTTCTCAGATAACCTGACACAGGGAAAGCTTTTAAACAGACATGCGCAACATACTCACAAGCAGGTGCATACCGCACACTCACACACACAAACACATGCACCAGAACACGCACACATGCACGCACGCACACACACACACACACTGTTGTATATTGCTATACTCCTCAAGATTCGTGAGTACAATTTTGAATGGGTGTTATTTATGGTGGTATTTTCAGCAAGCATGGTAACTATGCAATGGTTCATTTGTGGTTGGTGCGGTTTTATACTTCCCCTGTTACTGCTTAAAAGCTGTGATTTGATGCTACTTCATAAAACACACTCTTCTTCTTCAACCATAAACAAGTGCTATACGAAAAACATGAAGCCACACTATGATCCAAGTGCAATGTTAAGCTGAACCAATAAGACAGAACTCTTTATTTAATATTTTCTAATAGATGATAGCTATATTGGAAAACTTCTGGAGGCTACATTTATGAATAAAATAATATTTACACATAGATCCAAATATCCCAACATGGTGAAAGCCCATTTAATTACACCTGATAAAAAAAATCTTATTTGATCTATGAGAAGGTTCTGACCAAGATATAACTACTATATATACACTCCAATATATATTGTACACTCTTATAATAGACTTCAACATTATATTATAAGATTGTACCCAATAAGGAGATAAACCCAGACAAATGGTTAAAAGTGAAAACTATTTGAATCACCCTTTTTAACAATCATTTATTAATCTCCCCAGATACTATGCAAAGCCGAAAACGTTATAGAACACACGTTACGTCTTGTGTCACCTTCACTACAGCCCTATAGGCTACCTGGATCTCTTGAGCTCTGCGGGATTTAATGAAACGAGAGAAAAGACATCAGGTGCAGTGTTTTAATTATCAACAAACAAAGTGTAATGAAGGAGCTAGCCCATTCAATGGCACACTGTGCCAGCACCAATGAAGCTTTATGCTGGGGGTGGGTGTGTGTATGTGTGTGTGTGTGTGTGTGTGTGTGTGTGTGTGTGTGTGTGTGTGTGTGTGTGTGTGTGTGTGTGTGTGTGTGTGTGTGTGTGAGACTGTGTGTGTGTGTGTGTGTGTGTGTGTGTGTATGCATGTGACTGTGTGTGTGTGTGTGTGTGTGTGTGTGTGTGTGTGTGTGTGTGTGTGTGTGTGTGTAAGCCCATATATGTGACTGTGTGTGTGTATGTGTGTGTGTGTGTGTGACGTGCCACCATTTGCCAACCAACTGAAGCCCAAATGAGCTGATAAACAGTTTAATTGGGGACCGGGATGAGTTGTGTGTTGCCATATGAGCCCAGGACTCGTTCCAGCCTCAAGGAGCCATCACACTTGTTTATTAGCACCCAGCTGGCTCTCTGTACACCTGTCATTAGCGCTACTACTTGCTGTTGAACATTACCTCTTTAAACTATTACGTTCCTAGAGAGACAGGTCATTTTAAGCTGCGTTTTATTTTTTGTCACGACTGTGCAATGTACAGGTCGTTATGTAGATCAGGGTCCTTATCGCCATAACACACCCTCTGTGCTTCCAGCTAAACCGTTATGTAGGCCTAGCACTGAATTACGTTATCACACCGTCCTTGATAGTTAGAGGGCCAACCAGGGATGATTTCTTTAAACGCATAAATTACACACTAATGTGAATGTTGATCGCAAGCAGTGCATATTCCAAACTGCAATTGAACCAATTTGCTTTTATAAAACCGTCAAGTTCACTGAGGCGTAATCACACACATTCCAATCCACCATGTTTTTAATCACCTAGGAGCACACAATTAGCACTTGGAAACAGTGCTGGGCAGCAGTAAGGTTATGCTCATTAACCGCTAGAGCCAAGAAGACACTAGCTTGTAGTATTATTTTAATCTGTCCATCTTACACACAAGCTGTGTTTCCTCATTCAGCCTGGGGCCAAACAATGCTGATATGAATAGGTGATGTCTCTTACGGCTCTATTAAAGAAATATTGATCCTGGAATGGTTTTGCTACTCCAGGCTATAGTCCAAAGTACTCAGCAAGCCTACTAGCTGGCAGCAACAACATATTATGTTGTCACACGTACACAAGCACACACACACACACACACACACACACACACACACCCCTTCTTACCCCCATGGGGTAAGAAGTTAGCTGATCATTAAATCATTTATCAAGATGTTGCCCTAGGCCTGCCTTTATGAAAAGTTGCTGGCAAACCCCTCTCCCAGATATGTTTGGTTTGTTCTGGAGAAATCATTTTGACAAGTGGTGTGTTTTTTGTCCATCTTCTGTAAGCCCTTTGAGACCTTTCATCAGTCAGTATTGGAGTGTTGATACACTGGTTTTATCTCGTGAGCCTACTCCAAATGACAGTCAGACAGAGTAGCAGTAGCAGCACTTGTACGTTTTTGAAATGTGACACAATTAATAAAAGGAAAACCATGAACTCACATTTGTTTGAGGGAATTGTATGATTTTTAAAATAACACGTAGAAATGTCAAAGACATTTTGAATGTCAAAGATGATGAAATGTGTCTGGGAATTGTTGTATCATACTTTTGTCCTTAATCAAATCGGCAGCCCAAAGGTTCTGGTTTTGAAACCCAATGTTCACAGTCTACCTGTAGGTATCCTTGAGAAAGATGCATACCTCTTATGGCGCATTTCCACTGCAGGGTACGCTTCGGACCCAGCACGCCTCAGCTCAGTAGTGAGGGTGCGGTATAGCCCAGCTCGGTTACGTGTCGCGTTTCCACCGCTGCATGTACCCTTATGGGAGGGCGGGGTTTCAGCCGGACGGCGATAGCCACAGCAGCTATGTGAATAAGCATTGTGATCTTATAGCAGGCAGCCTGACACAGTGTAGCCTGCTTATAAATCCAACGAAAAAGAAGGACGCGCACAATGAACAAAGAGCAAGCAACAATGTAGGACGTCCAAGAAGGACGGCAAACTTTTGCGCAACATTTTCTTCAATAAAATAAGCTTTCACCGTTGTCCAGAAATACCTTGCGGGTACTATGTTTGTTTGTTATTATCCCCCTGTCGCACGGAAGTAATTCTGTCATCCAATCAACGGACGGCGTGTGTAGCTCAAACTTGCCGGGACCCTTTCAGGCGTTTCAGTACCTCAACAGAGTAGTACTGTGAGTCGAGTACGGCTCAATATGGCTCAGTCCGGGTCACGCCCACTTTTGGCGGTTGAAACGCGACCCGTGCCGAACCTTTGCAGACTGAACCGACTCGCACCCTCCGGTGGAAATGTGCCATTACTTACACAGTCCTACATTTTATCACCAATATTTGAATATACTGTGAGGCAATTTGGATAAATGCGTTAATGTCGTTTTAGGAATTGTACAGACAAATATAATCTATAAAATCCTCATAGATGTGGAAGGTTATTATTGAGGTCATGAATGGACGTGCTCCGCTTGTTAGTTAAGTCATCAACAAACACACGATAATGATCCTTTCATAGTTCATTAATTGATTACCAGAATTAAAAGTTAATCTTTGTTTACATGCTCGGAACATCGTAATGACTCTTAAAATGTTTGTTGCGCTCGTTGCAATTGTAATGTATATATTTTGTCCACGTATTTTTCCACCACATTACAGGTGTGAAAATCAAGTAGTAAATCTGCATCCAGAAGACTTGGCCTCGTATTTGATTGGCCGGGATTAGCTGGTAATTAATGCTGGGCTCCAGTGGCCTTGAGAGGTGACTGGGGCAGGAATAATGTCCTGTGAAGTCTAGGGCTGCTTCTCTGCTGTTTGGAGAGAGAGAGAGAGAGATAGAGAGAGAGAGAGAAATAGGGGATGCCAAATGACAGACTTAGGAAGCGGGCAGGAGAGGGGGGTATAAATCTAATCTCTCTGGAGGCCAGGGAGGCTCAAACACACACTCATCCTGTTGGCATGTGCCGGGTGTGGACTTGCCCAATCGTCCCAACCACCAGCATAATGACCTCAAAACTCTATGGGACTTTTTCGGTGTTGCATAAATACGTGCCTAGACGGTGGCAACAGTAAAAAGGGAAACGCCATTACAGTATTAAATATGATGCACTCCTCAGCCTTGAACTCGTATAAACTATTAAAGTGTTATGTGTATTACCGGCCACTCTTTTATCCATTGAGATAAAAGCCTTGGATGGAACGGACCGCTAAGCCTAACCAAATGAATTTTTTTTTAGGAATGCTCTTAAAAATATGTTCACGCTCCCCTTACGAGCCGGAGGTACATAAAATTGAATGCAAAGACAGGTGTAAAAATAAGTGTTGGAGCACAGCATTCACCACCCGGTCAACAGAATATGCATATGCTCCCTCTCAGAGCTTTAAAGACGTAGGATGATGGCGGGTGCACTTCATTAGGAGAGGCCTGAGGATGTACGGCTCTGTGCCTCCGGCTGCTGGTGTGAAGGGGAGTGGATTGGTTGCAAGGTAGCTGGGATATCGAGAATGATAAACAGTCTTATAAGAATATCGATTTGAACTTGAACCAGTGTGGGTCACGGGAACGATGGATTTCCCCAGGGGATGGAAAAGGACCTATTTCTCCATAGGAGGAAAATAAGACTACTGGTATTTTTTACAACCCGTCTTTCAGGAAACCGATGTTCTTGTACCATAGATCAGTACGTAGAACTGATGATAGTGATGGCACTGTTGACAAAACATGTGGTTTGAAGCAGTACTTGCAGAAATACATTATGTTTTTTTCCTCTTTTTATGCCCAGGACAGGGCATATCAGAGACATAATTATGTATATTTATTTTATTGAATTCTAATTGGGATAAAGTGAGATCTTTACTATTAAGCCATTTAGCAGCTTGCGGTATTTGCATGTAGGAGTGATGTGTTGCAGAGTTCTTGCAAGTCTATGTGATTCAAAGAGGTGTAGTGGTGTGTATGGTGTGTGAACCACACATTCATATCACATATGTCTTGCCATATGTGTGTGGGCACTATACAATTTGAAACAGCCCTGGTAAATAGTCACCCCCATAGTACCAGCAATAGATAAGTAGTATTTAAGTACATATTGTGTGTTTTCAAAAGGCCGGTCTGTCACTACCTAACCATCAATATTCCAAAGGTACATACTAAACATTTATTCTGTGTAAATGAAACAATAATATTTCTTTAAATAAGAAGTTTGTCATTCATTAGTGTTGGTTGTTTTTAATGTCCTAGCAATTAGAGATATGACCATATGGTCAGATAAAGTTGTGGCTTCCACTCCAAATGATGAAATACTTATAAGAATAAGAATATCATACCTCTTGCTGCTAAAGCTTTATCTTGGAAGACAGCTGAGCAAAGATATAAGAATTCCCTGAGAAGGTCAACAAAGTGTACGACAAGGTCAAAGGATGTTAGCATAGCCCATCAGCTCTGTCAAAGCAGGCCCCATGGCATAGTTAGCACATCCCATCATTCTCATAACATGGCCCATATTATGGGGCATTTGGCATAGTTAGCATATCCCATCATTCTCATAGCATGCCCCTTATTATGGAGCATTTGGCATAGTTAGCATAGCCCATTAGATCTTTTATAGCATACTCTTATTCCGCTACGGGGAAGGAAGCATATCCAGCTAGCTTTTTCATAGCATTCCAAATGTAATCCATCTCTTTCATAGCACATTCTTGGAATAATAGGTATTGCTTTATCATTTCACTTGAACCTCACAAGCAAGTGTTCATTTTGAACAAAGCGTATAATATGTTGTGCTATTAGCGCTACTCTCTTGATTAAAAGTGACTTCTTGAATTTGATAACAAGTCCACCAGATATTATTAACATATTCCACTTTTTTTTTCTTTCCTGTGAAGATCTATCAAATTCTGAAAGCGTAGCGCATTTCACAGGCTTCTGATTAGGAGATATGAAGTGGAAGTTTACTTCATATTCATAAGTACACCTTAGAGAAATTTTTCAGATCTGTACTTGAAAAAACCATAATATTTCACTGACATCCTGTCAGTGATATTAAATGCATAGGAAAATGTCTAGATGTTTTTTTTTTAAATAAAATTTATTTAATGCTTTAAGTGTAAGATGGAATATGTTATTATGTTTTATTAAAAGTTCCCTTTTTTGGTCTAAGAAACAAAAACTGTTTCAGTTTTTGTGTGTGTGCATAGATATTGTGCGTTTGTACATGCGTGAGCATGTCAAGATTCTGAAAAAGAGCCTTGTAAACAATATAAAACTGAGAGCCAAATCAGTTGGCTCCATTCTAAAATGGCTACCACCTGTCATTGGCAGGGCTCTGGTTTTGGATTCGTTTTTTTGCCTTCCCAAGATCTATCTTAGCCTTCCCATGCAGCACATCACCAAATATATCAGCCTGTAGGTGGAAGGCGGAGAGCTGGAAGGATGGTGTGTTAATTGGTATAGTTTAAGGGTTATCCATTGGTAACACTTAAACACCCGTTAATCAATGAGAGTTCAAGCGGTTAGCAAAGCTTGGGGTTAATTGCAGATGGTAAGTGATGTAAAGTGTCTGGATGGTCATCAATAACAATTAAATTATTCCATTCAAGTTGCTATTGTTGAGCTGTTGAACTTGAATGTGTTTTGAGAAGTGACCTAAAGAAGTGCATTTCCAAGCAGCCTGATTGTCTCCATTGTTTGTTGTGAAACAGCCAAACCTCATTATCCTTATTACTGATTCTGTTGCAGAGACAGCTTATGATGATGCTGTTTATTATGGTTTTGATTATAATCCTGATTATCATGTTGTCTATGATGTTGATTTTGCTTTCCATTTTTTGCAATCATGATAAGGATTTTTATGATGATTTTACTTGCTCACCTGTTAGAATTAAGGCTTTCATGTCATGTCATCATTGTTTTGCAATTTTCCGTTGAAAACTTTTACATTTTGGTCTACTGGGTTATTTTTGAAAAAATGTATAGCATTTTCAAACAGTGAAAATGATCCGTAAGCTACATAAAGTCTGCGGTTCACTGCAGTTCAAGCGAGTTTGACATGTGTTTGACCCTCGTCCCCCGCACTTCCTCCTATGGAGCTAAGGGGTCTGTTGTTTCTTAAACCGCCACCACTGTCAAGACGGCTCAGAATGCATAGTTTTTACTCGCAGGTGGAAGGGTTCCTACAAAAAGGGGCGTTTACTCACCCTTTAAGACAATCAAGGATGGATTTTTAAACTATTAACCACTACTCTATTCTCCATGGGGCGAGGCCATCAGACAGGTTGAGTTACTATGATTACATGCTATGTGTTTAAGAGCGAATGTTTCCCAAGCCATCAGGGAATCAATAGAGGACAGCTCAAGGAGCAGTTCCACAAGAGGTAGCCCTGTGTTGCATAATGGCATCTCCACTTCTGCCCACCGCTTGGTGATTAATTACAGTCAATACTGGTGTTGAGCACTCACTCATTAGTATGTGTAGGGAAGCATATGTTTCTGTAAGGTCGGCCTAATACCTGTCTGTCTAACTCTTCCAATAACTTATATTTCCTGACGAGAACTTTGCTTTGCTTTGTACAGGGACATTTCATAAAACATCACAGCGCATTTTTAGCATTCCTCAGGTATTTGAACCATATTCTTATGTAAAGACAGGAATATTGTTATATCTGATGACTGATATAACAATATTCTGAAGTCACCTACAAACAGACAGTTACATGTATATAGTATGTTTATCTTATTCAAATAGTTTTTTTTATTATATTTTATTTCAATTGGTAAATTTATTTGTATATATACTCTTGTTTTGCACTCTCTTTTCCCACTGTACTGCTGGTCACTTGTGAATTTCTCCTAAGGGGGATTAATAAAGGACTATCTTATCTTATCTTATCAGTAAACAAATGATCATTTTCTAACAGTGTTCATGTTAACTGGTAATGGTGTTCATGTTAACTAAGGTATGTATTGATACGTTGTTTAATAGGGTTTGTTAGGGTTAAGCCCAACCCTATGAAATGTGTAACTTAATACCCATAGCTAACGTGAACTCCATTAGTAAATTATTACTAGACCATTAGTTAACTGTTATTAACTGTTAGTTATTTGTTAGTTCATGCATGAACTAATGTTCATTAATTGTTCATTATTGTTATACTGTAAAATGTTACCGATTTATTAATAGCTGTAGGGATGTAAATAGAATTAGGACATTTTAGAAAAATGCCTCTAAAATAAATGGCCTATCCTAGTGTAAAATCGTTTTTTATTTGAATTCTGCGGGCATGTCTTTGAGATATATAGGCTATCAAGTTATTTCCCTTTTATCGAAAATACTTCTTTGATAAGGCGGCTGTATCATTTATTATGAAGTGTTTTTGCCACACTGCAAATCCGACTTTCCTCAAATTTAAAAATAAACAAGATAGTGTTTTCTAGTAGCCTAGTTGAAAGAAAAAGCAATAATCTGAATATCAAGGGGTTCGTTTTGATTTCAAGAAAATATACTTATTCACTTCTTCTTAAAAATGAGCATAAGAAAGCACGATAAGGTTTGAAACCTTATGCTTACATGTTACAAAGATCTTTCAAATCGTGCACACACGCGCGCGCACACCCACACAAAAACACACGCACAAAACCTAAACGGGGCGGTGCTGCCTAAAACTCCAACAGAACACCACCTCTTGGGTCGTTTGGTGGCGCTAGAGCGCTCCTAAATAGCAAGGAAGATCAGAAGTTACCCCCCCCCCCCCCCCCCCCCCCACACCACCACCACCTCCCCCCCCCCCCCCCCCCTTCGCCCAGCGAATGCAGCGCATCGGCGGTCCACAGCATCAGGCAAATGAAGTGAGGAGAATCCTTTCAGCGGACGGCTGGGATGCTGGCCACCTGTCTAGAATAGTAAGCACTGAGCTCCCGCCGACAGAGAGCTGATAACGGACGTCTAGTAGGACGATAACGCTATAGTTGCAGGGGGGAGAGCTAAAAGCCTAGACTAGACTATATTTGGAGACGGTGTCCAGGGATATGATCGTGAACCCTCGCAGTGGGATCGCCTCTGAGTCATAATTGACAGTATCAACTTTGGAGACGGACGGTCGGAAGTGACGGACATTATACCCTATAGAGCGTTGATATTACCGCTCGCGAATTCTCCGCGCGCGTGCGTTGGTCTCTTGATTGAAGTGTTTCGAGCTGGTAAAATAATATTGGCTTCAGACGGTCTATTTCTGCCTGCACGCCGACGCTCGACGTTTGCGCAATGACCTTAGGCGCACTTGGGAAGCGACGCGCGCACAGCGAGGTATGTGTTTTGTTTTAATTTTGTTTCAATTTTGAAAGGGGTTTGGTTCTGTGAAAAGTTTTCTGTCTCAAGCCTCCAACTCTGTCTCAGGAAATTTTCGTTCGCCAACAACTATGCTGATTCCAGTAACTATAATTAGGTAGCTAAGGGGACACCTAATCATAGTGATTAATCGTGATTAAAGTTACGCATAACATCTGTTTACACCTTTTATATCTCACTAAATAGTTTACATTCGAGTTTAAATGTTCAGCTTCAGCTCATCCCCACATGATTAGGAAGTTGATGTTGATGTTAATGACAGCCTGAATCATATCCTAATGTATTCCGTGCTGTATAAAGTGTAGCTTAATTAAGGGTGAGTAAATTATTATTTTGTCTCAGTTTAATCCCAAGGATAACGCCATTTAGTGTGTTTCTTAGTTACATTTGGCATGTAATGTTTTAGCAGCTTCAGAGTGAGACACATAATCAGCTAAATATTGTAGCATTACAATATATAAGTATGACAACATAAGTATGATCTCAAAGGTTGGAGCAAAGGGAAACTAGTACACGTAGAAAAATACTTAAATTGATATAATCAAATGAACTGGTACTGGGTTCTACGCCCTGGCACTGAATCAATTATGCATTTCACGATTAGGATCTAATGAAGCGTCATGGTAGATTGTTACACTCCCCCATTGTCATCTCTTTTCCTCGTGTGTATTACCTCCACTCCTGTTGTGGTGGGGAAAAAATGATACTGAGAAAGTATACGCTATCACCAGCAGCCCCCTATGGATGTGCAGGGAATGCTTAAAAAAACTCTGTACTGCAGGGTGGGATGGAGAGCCGGAGAACTGGCTCCACACACACACACACACACACACACACACATTAAGGGAAATGAGTGATGATGGTTATGGAGAGAGTGAGGTGTCTCTCACACCATTGGTATGCTTGTGTGGGTTCTTATCCCTGTTGGCCTGGGCTGTCTCCCCGGGATACACTACTGTGATTGAGACGTGTGGAAGAGCTTTGAATGATGAGTTTTTGAAAGAAAAGCAAAGGGAAAAGAAATACGATGCGAAAATCTTCCCACTTATTTATTGAAGGTCAAGGGGGCTCCATTTCTTATTTATCTTTTGCTGTCCTTGAAGATCTAAGTGCTCACCTTGGATGTTCTGTTATTTGAATAATTCTTTAATAAACAGTCTCTAATAAGCAATGAAATGTTATCCTTCACATCATTTTGTTTTCACCTGAGTGAAACCATCCAAAAATATCAGGTTTACATCAGCTCTTTCAGCTTGTGTGGAGTCTCTGTCATACCGTTCTATTTCCTGACCTAGCGAGCACTGCATGCGTGAATGCCTGAGTACGGCTTCATCTTGACTCAATTGGGGGCTTTTCAGACGTGACTTATTTCCCAAAGTCAGGGGCAAACTATAATGGAGGAGGCTCATCCTGATTAAATTGATCTCTAAAGCAGCAGTTGGCAGATTCCCACCTTATTTCAATGTTAATATATGTAGGGGAGGCAGGTCAATAACAAAGTGTAATGTAATGGATATCCCCTTTGGTGGGCTGAATAGATTACCTTGAGTAACAACAACTAAGACTTCATCCGAGTTGTGGAAGTCCAGCTGAGTGAAAGTGTAACTGTGAAAGTGAAAGTTTGTTTGTCCGTATGCGCCTCGACTCCACCTCAGTGGAAGCAGAGGCCTTCCCATATATCTGGACTTGTCCAGGGAATAGGGATTATTTCTCATCCTTTGATTGTCTTTCCATGGCTCTATGTCTGGTGTTGGGAATCATGACAGGTGCCATAGTCTTTAAATCAGTCAGTATACCTGATCATTCATTCCGCAGTGTAACTTGAATGGGCTCCGGGGTCAAGCAAATAGCTAATTTCAAAACTTTATGTGAACCTTTCAAGTTTCTTTTGTCGCAGTCTGTATTTACTTTAGAGGTTACCCAGAATTTAGCTTCAGCTATCTGTTGGGACCACCCTCAAGCACTTTCTGAGGAACTAAGTGTTCTTTGAGTTACGTGGTTATAATCGAGTCGAGGGCCGCTCCAGGCGAGGATCACAGGCTTCAAGTCTCAGGGAAAGTGGGCACCACAGTTGGAATCCAATGGCTTTAGTGTTGGGGGTAATTGGAAGTGTGATGTGATTAATGTTCCTCTTTTGGTTGGTATTTAGAGTGTGGGCCGCTGAGCAGCTGTGATTAAACTACCTTTTAATACCTTTCCAAACATCCCACCTGGGAAGCAATTAATAAAGGATGATTTATTTTTAAATACCGCCAATTTTATTTAATCGATTTGTGTGCTATGAGTCTTGGCGACCTCAGCGCTGGTCCTAAATTAACTTGTTTAAGGTCAAAGACTTTGTCAGTCAAGTTAGAACCAAATTCTGCAGGGACTTAACTGCTTATTCTGCAACAACATAATTAATTACAATCAAACTGTGTATGTATGTAGATGTGTGTTCTCCCAGTCTTTGGTCTTTGAAACTATTACTTATCATCTAATAAGATCTCATGACACTAACCAGCATACATAAGCAAGACAGCTGTCATTTGCAGCTGTCTGTCTTATTCATCTTGTGGTATCTTTCATTTTATTCAGAGGTTTGAATATAATAGATGGTGGCAGAGAAGAAGGTTAATGTGTGTCAGTATAAATTAGGTTCCAGAAAAGTTTCAGATTTGTATTGCTGCGCAGGTAGCACATTCAGCAGTCTGTGGTAGTTCATCTAATTCTCCCCATATCTGAATCCTACAGCTACTCTGCAGTATTTGGTTGTTCGGTTGTAACTTGGCCCTGTGGTACTTACAGCTTTATTGTGGCTCTGATATTGATTTGTTTACTCTCCCTCACCTGGAAGTTGCCTTGGATAAAAGCGCACCTGCTAAATGTCGCCATGTAAAGTCAAACCATGGCACATAAAACAACAGATGGGTGCCATAGTTGTATGAGCGTGTGGATCTGGCACTATAGTGGCCCCCTGATGCTTTTGTTTAAATGTCAATTGTGTCTGACTCAACCCATGCTCACCACCTAGGTAACCACCTGCAGCGACCAAGACTTTATTCCTGTGGTCATAATGGTCATAATACTACATGTCATCCCTTCTCTCCTCAGTGTTAAAGTGATGGTTCGGAGTAAAATTCACCCTAGGGTAATTTCCACCATGACATCCAGCCAAATATCCCCTCAGAAGTATTTTTAGCAATGGTTGAACATTGGTCAAGATAGGGTTATCACCCGAATGGCTCTGTACTGGCGCTTATGGAACGGTGCACATATCTCGTAAATTACCCCACTAATAATGCCTGGAATGTTACCACACTTCTGCAGCAGTACACAGACGTTGACAGAAACAGCTGTTGTTGCGCTGCATCGAGGACTTTTACTAACTTTTCTGAAATACGGAAGTGACGTCGATGCAGCGGTAGCGTTAGCAGCAGAGAGTAGAAGCTATCAGGCAAGTGTTATTTTTAATAAACTCCTGGTGTACTTAGAAACTTTCCAATGCCTCGTTTTGTGAGTACAGACCCTATGTGTACTACTGCAGAAGTGTGGTAACATTCCAGGCATTATTAGTGGGGAAATTTATGAGATACTAAGTACTAAGCCATTCAGCTGATAACCCTATCTTGACCAATGTTCGACCATCGCTAAAAATGCTTCTGAGGGGGTATTTGCTGGATGTCATGGTGGAAATGACCCTAGGTTGAATTTTACTCTGAACCATCAATTTAAGCTCATTCGAATATATCAAAACAATTCACAATGGAGGTCAAGAGAAAGCCGCCTTTTACCTTATGATATACCCAGCACAACCTGGCATTCTTCATTATGGGCTAAAGCCCGAGGCCAAATCAGCAGACATTTAGGAATCATTAAAGGCAACATCCAGACATTGGATTTGCAGAGACAAAGATAATTGGGCCCTATTTAATAAATGATCCAATGCTTAGACTGTAAGGATTTGAATACCATTTGCTCTGCAGAATCACTTGATGAGACAGCACAGTACAGCGTGCGTCTCCTCTGAGGAGTGTGTCAGCAGAGTTAATAACAATCAGGACGTTGGGCTTATTTGTTACCTCTGTATGTTCTTCTACATATCAATCCTCCTCCTCCAATTCCCCCATTTCACTGAGTCTTTAAGGAGATACAACGCTCTCAAAGAATCAACCTTAAAGTTTCCACTGCCATTGCTGTCTTGTTATTAAAATGCAAGCAACAAGCTTTTTCCTGATCCTTGTTCTATTTCCATTTTGACTTTTAAATACAGAAGGTTGCCAGTCATTGATGCTTGTTAATCGTTAGTCATATCAAACCTGGGATTAATCCCTAAGCCACAGCATTATACACATACAATCCAATCTTTACACTACAGACTTGAATGTCACGGCAGATGGAGTTTGAATTACACCACAAAGTATCCATGGAGAGTAGCATTGTGTAGGTGGGATACATTTTTGGCCTCAACACTCTAATTACTGCTACTTTCATTGCTGTTGTGTTGTAGTTTAAAATTGTCGAGCCTGGTGTACTATAATTGTGTTCCGTGTAACTATAAAACGCTGGCAGTACTATTTTCTTCTTTTTATTACAGGCAATATCTGCCCTTTAATTACCCCTCTGCCTGAAACACTCTTTGGATGGGAGGTGAGCATTTCGTATGGTCGTAATCACAGCGGGTGGTGGCCTTTCCTGCTTCCGACTTTCACGGGACACATTAAGAGCAGCACTTGATATTGACATCCATCAGGTCCTCTCCGAGGTCAGGGAGCCCTGGGTGTCTGGTCCAACTTGGCAACCTGCGTTCATTTGGATACGCCTGATGGTGTTATGTAGGAAGAAATTGTTGTTGTTCACTTGAATGAGGGTGGTTATAACTATTATGTTATTATTGGTTATCAAGGTGTGCACTATGCATCAGAAAATAATGTTCCACGAAACCCATCACAATCTCACATGATTCCAGTCGATCAATTTCTATTCTACGCTTTCGCACAGATGGAACGGGTGGATCTCATCTCCCCCCTGGCTTCGTCCCCCCCCCCCCCCCCAGCACCCCACTCCCGAGGCCAAGCCAAGCCGCTCGCGTTCCTCAAGTATTTGTCTATGTTTGACTGTGTTCAAAGCCGGCTTGGAGACGTAATCAAATGCAACACAGGAAGCAGTCACGTGACGCCCGCCGCCCGGAGCGCCGCACACACCACACGGCGTCAGATCACCGTGGTCATGTGTCTCTGTGTACCGCGTGGCCCGTCGCAGTGGGCCGTCTGTCTGGAGGCCTCCAGTGAGGCGTGAAGGAGAGACGATGATTGCATGCAAGTCCTATCTGCCTGGCGGTGGCTGCGTTCCAAAATTAATAGGGATAAGAAGAGGAGGAGATTGCGAAGTTGAAAAGAAAAAAACAAACCCAAGCTGTTGTGTGGAGGCGTCACAGATACTAATCACATCTATGCACTTCTTTTTCGTCGATTAATTATTGAGCCTAGTGCCGTGCCTTATTTCTACGTCCCGGTCGTCTCCTCGCTCCAACGCGGACGGTTTTGTACTTAGCGTGAATCCCGTGTGATGATGTATTGTTATTATCGCTAGGATACATCAGGAGTTTAATGGACGTATTCAGTGTAATCCCACCGCCACGCAGTCATATTTCACCTGTCACCGGTCCCACAGTCGGTTTATCTTTATTTATCTGTTATTTGTTGTTATAGTTATTATTGTTGTTGTAGCACGGGCACAGCGTATTACAGGTCCCTCATATTCAGAGTCCCTGTTGTTAATTAACCCAGGATGACGTTTGTGGATGATGGACAGGGTTGTTATACAGACTGTTGTGTTTTTCAAACCCCAGCCTCACCAAACATGCAGGCGTCGCAGCTGTGAATGTCATTGCATTTTTCCCCTACATTTGAATTTTTCCAACTTTACAAAGTGTTGCTCAAATATGTGAGGCAGACAGCCCTGGTCAGCACCTATCTGAGTGAATGTGTGAACTCTTTAAAGCTCAACTAGTGCATTTATTTAAATAGTAGCATCGTTTTTTGTCAAACATGAATAATTCACTTTAAAGTGTGTGTGTGTGTGTGTGTGCGTGTGTGTGTGCGAAGACACCAAGTAACAAGGGGAATCTATTTTTGAATAAATTACTTTAGTTTGATTCAATTAGCTTGATTCAGCTTTGAGGGCGTGCCTTATCAAAGCTCTTTTTAGCGCTACACTCCAGAGCAAGGCTGAATCAATGCAGTTCCAGTCAAGACAAGTTGCAGGCAAAAGGTAACAGTATGATCAGAACCCAAACGAGCAGCGTTCAAGCGGTACAGATGACCCGCTGTGCGCTTTGCAACAAGTCGAATGACAAGCAAGAATACTTAATTTGCTGAGTACCGCATTTAAGATGAAAGAGGGCAGAGAAGATGGAAGATCAAAGAGACGATGCTGGAATCGTGTATCCTGTCCAGAGAGATGTGTCTGGCTCGCCGCGGCATTGTCCTGCAGGCCATGCTCTCATCTGTCCGGTCACAGCAGGAGAAGAACCCTGAGAAGAGCAAAAAAAACATCAGTGTGGTCGTAACCATTTCAATGCTGGAATACACCCACCCAAAAGTGGTATAGCAGGTCCAATATGTACGATATAAATCAAAACAAGTCACCTACAAGCATGGTTTAAGACGTTTGGTTTTGCGAAAAAGCCAGGTACAGCCGAGAGAAGAACCAAATCTCTTTTACCCTCTCAGCCACTGTCTTTGGCAGCAGAGCAGTAGGGACCTGCAGACAGGTGTGAGGTCAACAGGTGCACCCGATATCACAGGGATGAAGATTCTATCACCACACTAGTATCACAAATCTGAACTGTGAGTCAAATCTAGACAAGCTGAAACATGGGTGAACGGAGCGTTTCACTTTGTTGTGCTTCCTATTTGTTGTGACCAATCGTGTTGTTGGAGGCGGGGATCCGTAAGCACTTCATTGGCAAACACAAACTTAGCCAGCAGAAGGAAACTATAATGAAGCCACTGTTGAAATACACTTCACAGAGCTTTATCCACTCACGCAAATTTGTTTTCTTTGGTAGAATATCTCTGTAGCAAAACAGGAACAAGGCTTAACTCCGCCCACTCAGCTATCGCATAGAAGGACTCCTGGATTCGAGACTATCGACACGCAGTTTTCCGTTGCATCCATTTCCATCGCTCTGTCATCTTCTGAGTCAAGTTAGACAATGAGTCAATGAGACAATCGGTCAATGTGTCCAGATGGTAGAGATGGATAGAAGCTGACCTCCATCCCATTCAATGAGGGGACGGAAGAGACTTTTTACCTATCTCCTCAACGTTTAAATCCATGAGGAGATTTCTGCTGATCTAAATCGTCTCTTACCACTGGCTCCCACACATCAAAGTTATCTGGAGACCCTTTGCAAGATGAGGAACAGTGGAAGAGAGGTAATGTTCAGGTTATGTTCACTCACTGTAGAAACAACTACTCCCTCTTCTCAGAGTCCAGGAGAGCCTTTGGCGGTTGATCACAGCGTGTGATACCACATAGAGTGGTGGCTCCATATATTCAGGTCACCCCAAAAAGGAAATTGTTTTCATCCACATAGCCCAGATACATCAGATTTGGGAAATTACTATTAGATTTTTTGTAATTTAGCAGATGCCTTTTTGGGCCCTTAAGGAGCAGGCGGTTAGGACATCTTGCCCGAGGATTCCTGCGGTTTAGGCTGATGACATTGGGGATCAAACCCAGTACCTTTGTGGACGGGATTCGGAATACCCTAGCCTCTGCTACACTATCCTGCCTCCCATATAAATATTTCTGGCCAGCAACGACCTTGTAGTACTGATTAGGCAGAGCGAGGGTCATGAATTGTAGCGTTATCCCGGTGTACTGCAACACATTTACATTCTCTAATTTCCCATGAGCTGTGAACGCCAGTTTAGTCCCTGAAGCGAGAAAAGTCAGAACAGGAGAAGAAAAACAAAAACACCGACGATAAACCCAGAGTTTTCTGACTGATTCTGATTTGTAAAGCACTATCCTAAACATGGAATGGAAAAGGATATCCATCAATCAGGAGTCCCTTCGTCACACCCGCCTCCTGCCGCTAAACCCGTTGAACTGAAACGTATACTGCTCCCTGCAAAGCGTGCCGGTAGTCCCTCCCTCCCGCTCTCTAGCCAATAAGGCAAACTCAAAGCATCCTCATTGGGTCTCGCCCTTGGTACTGAAAGAAGGCTGCTCATCTTCTTGTTTTCAGCCTTGGGTACTTGGTCGCTTGTGTCATTTGACATATTCATTCAAAATATAACCCCCTGGGGGCAAATAAGAAAAAGATGGTTCCTCAAGAGGATAATGGATGTCCTCTGTAGACAAGAGGCAGAGTTACGCTTCTGGTCTGGTGCTCATCATAACTTGAGAGAGCCATGACCAGATGTCAGTGTGGACTGCGCAAGCAACAGCACGGCCCTGTGATAGTGATGGAATATTGTCCTGAAAAGGCTCAACAAACACCCATGAGAAATGAGAAAAGCTGGAGCACAGTGGCGTCCCACGACCCGGATGTAATTTTCAACAATCAGCGGCTTTTAAAGCGCTGAGGCGTATGTGTGTGACTGTTTGCACTCATGCTGCAAGAAAGGGCTGTGATAAACATGTATTGTAGAAGCTGTTGTTCCATCAGAGAATATATGGAGATATAGTGTTCTTGTAAGTAAGCTAACATAAGTGAGAGAATTGAATAAAAGGCCATTAAATGCAATTTCTGAATGCCTTAATCAAAAGTGAATCCTTATTCAATTTGCCGCACACACAATTCAATCTTGTTCATTGTTCAGAATTCATTGTATTACATATTTATTTGAGCCTTAAAACAATATATCCTTTTTTAGGGTTTAAACTGTGACATTTTTATATTTGATACGCACAACATTTTCATACAACCATACATACATCTTATTGTAAAAGAGAACAAATGTTTCCTTGGTAAGATACATCAGTACTCTCATCAGCAGTGTTTACTTTTCCATATTGAAGAATAAATTGAAGAACGGGATTCAACAATGCAATTTAACTCACTGATTTGCTCCGCTGAAATGTATTGGCGGATATGAGACATTCTGAACCATTTTTACAACAATGAAAAATGTAACAGGTGCTCAAGTGCCACCCGTTATCTTGTTCAATAATGAGGCTCCAGAAGGTGTCATGTCCTATCTGTTGCGTGGCGCCACACTTAATCTCAACCTGTGTGAATGCCATTTCCGCCTGGTAACGATATAACGATATTCATGTACAGAGGCACTGAGGCAGCGCATGTCACACACTCCCAGAATGCAATGCTGCTGTCTCAGCAGGGAAATCCGGTTTAGTGTCACAGTGTGAAGTGTTGGTCTTTCCCCCAAACTGCTTGGACTGTAATGGTACTACTAGGATGATCGCTGGTGAGAGAACATGGTCCTCCAAACAGCGAGAAAAAAACATGAACTTGGATGTATCCCAGTAGTACCCCATCTACACACACACACACACACACACACACACACTGACATTATCAAACACACTGACCTATTAAAGAATGTTCTCTGCAAGAATTTCCAAAGCGTTAGTTTAAATCAGTGAAAACGTCTTTGTTATGCCCCAATATTCAATGACACAACTTTTCTTTGCATATTCTCTGAAGCTTGACAAAGGTGTGTTATGTCATTCAGGAACATTATTCCACTCTTGAATAAGGTTTATGTGTCCCTGTACAACTGTGTGCGTTAAGATGTATGTATTATGATACCATTATTCACATAATGAATACATGAATGCATACAGTAAGCTCTTCATGTATGAAAATTAATTATAATAATAACGAGAATAATAATAATTGGATGCCTAGTTTGATGGATATTGTTATATTTTCAAATGTCAGGCAAACAGCTTACGATGAAGCTGACATTCGTTCAACACAGGTCTGAAAGCCTCAAATTGGCCAACGTAGAATTCCGTGTCCATCCCTATGTGACCACTACACACATCACTAGTGCAATCATCTTTCAGTAGCACTTTGTTTGACGTGGATGATTAAAGGAACAATATGTTACATTGACACTGCACATTTAGAAGAGGTACTGCAGTCCAAATGTACACTGTTGAAGAGATTTGTCTCCCTCTGTCCCCTCCCCCTAAACTCAAAGCTTAAACACGAGCACAAGAACAGCCGAGGGCTACATTATATTTTGAGACAAGCACAATTATTCTATTTTGATAGCGACAATCAGCTCCAATCCTACACTGTAAGTTGATCTTCTATGTATACATGTGCAATTTATTTATTGTTTGCTAATGATACAGCAGCTAATTTGGCATCCGTCATGAAAACCTTCCGGGCTCTAAGCCATCTCCATAATTAAAATGCAACTCCAAGAATTGCACGTGTTTCCGCACGGCTCTGGACAGTGAGCTTTTTCGAAAGAAGGCAAGGCTTTTTGATGTTAGGTAGACTCTAGTACAATCTCTGTTGTTGCAGTTAGGTTGCTTGTTTCATTGGCTGCAGCATGCTGTGTATGTGTGTGCCAATTTGTTTTATATCTGGCAACCCGGGGTACTCAGAGAACAGTGAAACATTACACACTGGGCAAAACAAAATTGTTCCAACCAGGAATGGCATATACTGGCTATCGCGTTGTTGTTGGAGAAGCCAGTATTTAAACTCGGCTTGTTTCCTTAATTTCTGATGACCTATCATGGTCATTTTATGGTTTGATACGGTACATTTCTTGCATATATCTCCTTTAAAATGGGCATTTAATAGAGACATTATCCATGACTATTTTTTTTTGAAGCCTAAAAAAAGCCCTAGTTTAGTTCTACTTTAGAGTTCTAGCACCTAGTTTTCTGACTTTTGTAATGGAAGATTGAAATATTGAGATTGGCAGCGCAGTTGGCCTATTTTACAACATGCTAACATGCATCTTTATTTTTACAAATAACTTTATAAAATGATTTATTCAATTATATGACAATAGAAGGAAATAAACATTGAGACTATAAATTGCAACACCGTCGATATCATGAAATGAATTGCAACGACAATTGCAATGACAACTACACTACGCAGTACAGCAGTCAGTCAAAGTAGTGGTTCAATGACCTAAGATCATCTATGTCTGCACCTAGAGAAGAGCCAATGAGCCCATTATTTTCCTTTTTGACATTTACATTGAAGTGTTTCATTTATGTGACTTCATGACTGACGTAAATAACAGAGAAATGATTGATGGCATTACATCTATAATTTTGTGCACAATTTATCTTAAAACGTCTTAAAATGTCAAAGTAAGAGTAAGATGAGGGTTCAGTTTATTTTAAATGAGTTATTCTTGTATTTGTCAATCCTTTCATATTTATTTTGAAGTTCAATTGGAGATATTTATCTATTTATTGATTGATTTTGTATTATGTCGTACACGTTATCGTTCAAGGTCGGTTTGAGTCATATTATACCAGGGTTCTTTGTTTCTCCAATGTTTAGGTTTTTTGTAAACAATTTTTGAAAGAATTCTACTTTATTCCTTTACAACACTAAGCAGTTTAAAATCCATTTCTGTCCGTCAAGCACAGTTTATTCGTTGAAAATGTCAAGTTGTTAATTGTAACACATTTTTTAATTCAAGCTCCCATGGGTAATTTTTCCACTTCTGGCGAATAAAGAACCCC
The DNA here is from genome assembly GCF_964030765.1 of Micromesistius poutassou. Lineage (NCBI taxonomy): Eukaryota > Metazoa > Chordata > Actinopteri > Gadiformes > Gadidae > Micromesistius > Micromesistius poutassou. The sequence goes on from NC_140277.1 coordinate 8,530,235, forward strand.
CCTCTTCCAAACAAAGTACTTTGTCATTCAGCAGTCTCTTACCTCGTGGCTTTTATTTACCTGTGGCCTCTATTGAAAGTGACATTTTCGACTCAACAGGCTCCCACCATAAAAGTTCAGTGGCTCTGGGGGCCCTCTGTCATTGTCATTGACCGATTTCCCCATGTCTGGAGCCTTGGCTCTTTTGTAGCTATATCTGTCCAAATAACAGCCCTTCAAGCGACGTGTATAACAAAAAAGCCGGCGCCATGAACTGAGTCACGGATGTAAGGCGCACAAACATACTGGCCATCACTAAATCACACGGGGGTGCCCTGACGTGAACAGGTGCTCCCCTGGGGAGAGGGCAGGGAGGGGGAGACATGGTGATGTCAAACCCATTGGCATGGGTTTGACACCAGCTTGCTAGAAATTCACATGGGGCCGGTTTTTCAGCATTGGAAGCTTTGGACAAAAACTATGAAAATCAATGCAAACAACAAGGGGCCTGAAAGTGTGGTGTGCAGTCCGCTCCAAAGGGGCTGGGTTCTTAACTGTTGGCGCCTTTGACTAAGACGCCCTAACCCCTATTCCTGCACATTATTGACATGCCTCTAAAATAATACTGGAAGACATGTATGGATGGAAGTTATACCTTTCTGTTTCAACTTGGTTAAATACTATATGGCATATCTGCAGGTTTTTATCTCTCACTTCCTCTTTGTCTCAGCAGTTAGGTGTTTCTGTCAAATATACAATGCTGTATTATTTTGTTTGTAAATGCATTATTCAAATTGTATGTCTCAACGCAAAGCGGGTATAGTGGAAACAGTATGATACAATAATCTAGTATTGCATTACATACTATTACATAGTACTATGGCAATGTAAATAGTATACTTTGGGTTGGGGTGTTGGGGCATCTCTGGACATTTTGATGTATGTATTAATGTGTCATATAGCCCCCAGGTTGGTTGCACCAATATAATGAAGATTAGGCCTTTTAAACTTGTGGTTGTATATCACCTAGACTGGTTGTATATAACCTAGGTGGCATAGCCACCCTGTCCCTCCCCTCCTACTTGTTGTATGTTGTACGTCCTGGCACTTAATGTACTCACTTATTGTATGTCGTATTTAGTTATAGTACTGAGTTATGTAGCATCTTATCCTAGCTATCTTTGCTGTATACAGGGAATGGGTTAACCTAGCGATTGTTGATGCTTTGCACTTGGTTCTATGAACATCCTTGTTGTAATGACAGCGATATTGTTTCACTTTCTTATGACAAATGTACTTATTGTAAGTCACTTTGGATAAAAGCGTCTGCTAAATGCCCTAAATGTAAATGTGAATTTATATCAGCAATGTGGAGTTTTAACTTGAGCATGTCTATTTGGAAGTTTGTTGTTCTAAATTCAAAATAATTGGATCACGAAAATAGACACTTGATTGATGAATTATACTTATCTTTCATAATTTGCCACTTTCTTCATGTTGCTATTGTTAGTCCCAACTGAGCTATTATCGGGCAAAAAAACAACTTTCAGAGACTATTTCAAATTGAGTGATGCACTCAGTGGCTAAATGTCCATAAAGACACAGATGCCTCCTTTGTGACAAATCAAAATAAATCTGTTGTTTCAATTAATAATTTCCCCACCTTCTTTGAATTCTTCAAAGTTTACTGCAAGGTATAATTTATTCAACCAAAGTCTATGTGGTTCCTTGAAGGAATTTAAAAATAGAGTAGCTCAGGAAATTGATTTGTATTTATTTTGCCCTACTTAAAGATAATAACCTTGGCCAGGGGTCCATGTAGCTTTCCCCTTATTTTGACATTAGCTACCAAATATTTCATTAATCCAGCCAAGCGAGGGACAGAGAACACAGTTTGAATATGACAAGCTCCGGGAATGAGGGGATGTACTTTAATGAACAGGACAAGATTTTGGCCCGGGAAAAACGTGGAGCAGCAAAGTCATGGAATTATCAGAGAGTGTCTCTTTGAAGTTAATGGGAGAGGCTTAATTAATACGAAATGAAATGAATGAGTTATTTTTTTATTTTTGCTCAGCCCAAATATTTTCCATAAGGAGGGCCTTCCAACATGAACCGTGCTTAAAGGCTGTTCCATTCTGCTCCCCTCACAAAATACACTGACAAAAATGTCATTTTTATGGTATAATTTATTATGTGTTATATTAATGCACTCCTTTCTGGGATGCTGCTCCAGGTTCACACATAACAGCATGTGATTTTACATGGTCAAAGTACATTACCTCTTCAGGTATGATGGTGCATTAAGAAGACAAAATTAGATTAGAGTTCAGAGCTGCCAAGTGTTTTTTTTTTTTTTTTCCAATTATATTAGCTTGTGTGCATTAGAGAGATACGCAAATGTATTTTTTTATTTTTTGTTTCACCTCCAACATACTGACAGGGTACACCCGGTTAGGGAAATAAAAACCTTGTCTTTCAACAAAGGAGTTAATTTGAAAAAGCATATTGGCGAATTGGATAGCACAATGGGGACGCTGGGCGAATTTGAATCGGACCATTTTTATCGCTGAGCGCATAATCGGGTTCTGTATCCCCACAGCAACAGTGACAGGGTTGTGTGTGGTAGCAGCGAGTCATCGTTGTCTGGTAAACACATTTGGTTCAGTATGAGGTCACATGATATGTTTGCATTCCATGCAGCTATATTGATCGCAAGAGCAGTTACAGAGGCACCGTTGGGCCGTGAAATAGGCTTACTAATGTTTACACGGACCTAAAAAACCTTTATTGGTAAACAGGTTGGTGAGACACACGCACAACTTATATCACAAGCTGTTTAGAATTCTCAATTGACAAACTATAAATGTGGGACAAACACACAAACAAATATAAATGAATATTGAGAGCTACAGGTAAACACAGCAGAGAGAAACCTTGCCGAGCTCTGGGAATGTTGGAGCGTTCTGGCCTGGCATTTCTTCATGAGATATTGCGTCTAGGATGGATGGGACTCTCACAGCACACAGTCGTTGTAGAATACAGGATTATTTAATGTATACAAACATTAAGTCTCTTCTCTAGCAGAATGAGCAATGAACACAGCTTTACAGAGTTTTTTATGCAGTTGAACGGCCAATAGAAGCACTGCGTTAAAACGTTCACATAGGGAGTTTCATGGCTCCCAAACAAAGAGTTGTGTGCATCAGTGAGATTGTAAAAATGATAATAGATAGTTAAATCTATAATGTGCAGTGATATGGTTTGGTACAAGGACTCTCATCTCCTTTACAACTAGCAGCTGTTGAGACATCTTCCTTCTTTAGCTCCCGCCATACAGTACCAATTAAGGCAACCAATGCTATTTAACGATACAGAAAAGGCATTATCGGGATATTGAATTACAGTTCTTCTGCACAATGACCCAATACCAATTCACAAATACTCAATTCTCTCTCTCTCTCTCTCTCTCTCTCTCTCTCTCTCTCTCTCTCTCTCTCTCTCTCTCTCTCTCTCTCTCTCTCTCTCTCTCTCTCTCTCTCTCTCTCTCTCTCTCTCTCTCTCTCTCTCTCTCTCTCTCTCTCTCTCTCTCTCTCCCTCTCTCCCTCCCTCCTCCCCAAGACAACTGAGGGGGCAAAGTGTGTGCAGGTAGCCTGGTAGGTAGTTAAATGATTGGATGGCTTAGAGGTAACCAATCCAATCATTTAATTTGAGCCAAATAAAATAATTGGCCGGGCTTATTACAGACCTGCAGTAGCCATAGATAGCAGCTGTTTTTCTTTTTGCCAGGGCATTTAATAAATCAAATAATAATTTAGGGCATGATTTGTTGATTGCTGTTGGTATGTGAAGAGATATTAGCATTAACACACCCTACCTTTAACAGAGCCAGGCACTAAAGGACTAAAGGAGACACTGAGCATGTGCCTACACACACACACACACACACACACACACACACACACACACACACACACACACACACACACACACACACACACACACACACACACACACACACACACGCACACACACAACTCAATGTCATTCGTGTCTTGGTCCCCTCCATCTGACCCTCTTCTAAAATGCAGCTAGGTACATGGCACATGGCTCACACACACGCACGCACACACACACACACACGCACACACACACACACACACACACACACACACACACACACACACACACACACACACACACACACACACACACACACACAGGTAAACGTCATTGAGTGCTGAAATCATAACACACATATCAACACCAATGCCAGTGCATCAGACATGAAAAACGTAATAGTGTACATTTGTTTAAGGAAATACATTCTATAACCACATCACAGGTGTAGATTGAGACATTCATCAGACACTTTCATCCAGAGTGACTGACAAGAGAGTCTGAAAGCAATCGACCTGAGGTTACACTAGTTACATATTTCGCAATGTTCTTTTTTCCATTGAAAAGACAACCGTAGAAAAATATTGTGGTTACTTGCACTTGCTACGACCTCAAAAGGCTGATTGATGATGATTGGTGTCGCTGTATATATTCCTGTGAGTTCTGATGCAGCGACTCCACCGACATAGCCTCGATGTTCTGATTAACACTTTAACGATTGTATTGGGGGAACAGACATGCAGCAATATATACATTTCGGTTGAGATGGTCTGACCATGGGTACAACTATGTAAAAAGATTAAGTTAAAATGAACACCACGTTTTCAAAGTCTGACGCTACATTGATGCTTCATGCATGGTGTGAGCATGGATGCTACAGCTTTGGCCTGTTTCAGCATGTTGTTGTTTGTACTCCAGGCCGTCGGCTACATCAACGGAGTTGCTGCCATAAGGAAACACTGTGCGTTTGCTCCTTTGAGGCCTGACATTTATCCTTTGGGGTGCTTTACCCCAAAGAAGATAATAGAGGTATCTTGGTACGTGCGTGACAAACTAGCCTTCATCAAAAGCATATGCAAGGACATGCTGGCATTTAAAATAGTGCCGTGCCGCACTTGTTATCAACAAACAACGGCATGTCACGCCGGGGACTCTTGAGCGGAGCCGGAGGCGTCATTAACGCTTGTAGAATATGAAAGGTAGACGATTCCTCTGTGGTTTGCTTCTTTTTACGCAGGCTTGTGGCTTGGCCAGTATATTCTCAGAAGGTTTGGCTCAATATCATGTAGGCACAAACAATGTTTTAGCCAAATAAAGAGTCGTAACTTTATCCGGGCGACTAAATGGTTTGATATTTAATCCAGTACTGGTTGTAATGACTTCTATTTATTCATTAAGCAGACGCTTTAATCAAATGCGACTTGAATCTTCTGAGATGCATGTCGTCATGGATGCCTATGTTTTTCTTCATGTCAATGAACCGCCAGCTCATTTAATTTCTGGTGTAATAGGTTGAGATGTGTTTGCGGATTACACATGACCTTACACAGATCTGTGCACCCCAGAGGGTGTTCAATCAAAAGGGGCCTATTGCCTTGAGGAGCAGGGGCGTCATCCAAATGGCATACTGCAGCCGCTCGTCCATCTTCAGGCTGCGTGTGTCGCTGTGTGTCATCCCGCAGATGTGTTTGTTTCTTATGCAGGCGTGCAAGCAGATCGAGAATACTGCCAAATTGAAAGTCTGAAAGGCCTCACAATGACTCTGCAGTTTATCATCAGAACGCTTCACCAAGGTTTCGCTTTTCATTTTCAAAGGACTGTCGATTTTTCTGTTATTTCTTTCACATGCCCACATGAGTATGGGCAGATATATTGGCTTACGTTGTTTCCATAGATGTTTTGAAACATCAGCTGCTTTTACCGGCACTTGTCACCGTCACTTACTGACACAAATGTTTGAGTGGAATAATGGTACGACCCAATAAGTTGTTATGGTTGATCCCGTGGGCTGAGAGAGAGCTTTGTTTTTTGATTAAATAGTCCTGTGAACGGTGCTGTGGACAGATAATGGTAGGGCCTTAGTTACCGTCCTTAATAGAGTTATGAGTTAATTGGGTTGAAAGAAAATTAGATCCTATTGATAAAATAATAGCGGTATAATGAAACACAATTATTTGCATGTGAGTAAATTTAACACTCACACGAAGATTAAATTGACTCAAATGTCACCAAAACTGATCCACTGTGAATAGCAATTACACAATTTCCAAACGACAAAATTTAATTAAAACCTGAATACTGTGAATAACAAGTGGAATCAATGTCCCAACATTCTAATAAAAATATATATATTTATCACCATTTTTTACCATAGAGACTTGGTCAACAAAGTTGAAAGTCCTAACTATTGTTGAATCAGAATCCAGAACATGGAGGCATGAGACAGAAAAATACACCAAAGTGCTATAGTTGTACAGAGAGGTCAACGAGCACGGACCGTTGACATACAGATTGCCCGTCGTATGCTTCGCAGGCAGTAGCTCTCTGTCTGTCATTTATGGGCTTGTCTGAATTCTCCTTCCTCCTAAAGTTTAAGTGGGCTGTTCTTTTCACTGTGGTCTCCTGATGGGTCACATCATTTTTCAGCTTTAATGGCCACCTCGACACACCTTATATGAATGAAAGCTTCGCAAAAGGGCACTTAGGCATTAGTATGAAGCATTTGCCTGAGTAATGCCTCTCATATTTTCATAAAGAGGATTGGGTAAAAAGCTAACATCAAGTCAAGCCATGCTAAAAAAGATTCACGCATACACTTTGGTCATCGGTTAATCATTCTATCAAGCTTAACAACCCCCAGGGAAAGACTGATGTGCGCCTCAAAATTTCACAACATCTTACCTTCCTTTACAGTAACGCCGTGTTCACACTGCATGCGTCCGTTGACATATTTCATTGACTGCATGGGGCGCTCTCGAAATGCATTGTGGGACCGTCCGTTCTGTCGGCTCCGTTACCTGCATCAAAAAGTTGAGAAATAGTAAACTTTTCAGGCAGGGACGGATCCGTCGGCCAATCAGATCGCGTTATGCAAATATACACAAATACACTATCCAATGAAATTGCCTTTGTAATACAACCCCTGAGAACACATGGATATGTCAAAGCCCCCATCCGTCGATAAACGTGTGCAGTGTGAACGCGGCGTAAGAGCACAGAAGATGTACAGTGTACATCAAAGAGAGAAAATGCAGACCCTTTCTTTCATTTTTTCTTTTTTTTCCATGTCTACACTGACCAACTGTAACTATTGTCCATCATCTCCACATCACCGCCTCAGCCCTGCCACGGTCTCACCAGCCAGATAAGCCCTTCAGGATGTAGACAAATAGGGATAGGATAATGCCACATTTGCTGTGGCTCTCCTCAAACACTGTGTCCTGGGTAGTGGGGGGGGGGGGGTACAGAGGGCTGAGGTGGCTTCTGTTTAAACACCCCCGAAGCTTTATAGACGCAACAGAAAAAAGACTTAGCATACAAAACGGGCAAGTGTTTCTCATGTATTAATTTCTAGCTAGTTTGGTTTCTCTTTCTTCTCTGTTTCAGGAAGTAACGCAGCATTTTATCACACAAAGGCTTGGTTTTTAATGCAACCGCCGCGTTCCTTGTGCTTACTTTAGTAAAATAACTAATTTGGACGTGGACTAGAAAGAAAAGACTGCCGTTTCTTATGTGCATGCATTAACCATCCTACAGGGATCGACCCCCTTAGGAGTCCTATTAATATGCAAAAGGTCCCTCTCTTGATGGCATATTACAACAGAGCCTTTGAATTGCCAATCACAGTGATTTGGATTTTTGTACGAGGACCACTGATACAAACCCTGATTGTACGGATCAGTAAAGTGCATACCATTTAATTTCCAATTGAGTCTCCTATAGGCATGTCGGCAGCCCATCCCCCCCCTCCCCCACCCATGTCTGCCAGTAACTAGACGCTGTGACAGGTAATTAAAAGTAAAGCAGAACATGGAGGAGGTGGGAGGGGTACAGAGGGGGTTTGTTAACTATCTCCACTCACAGATATTTACCTGTAAGCTAGGATTCCACCATGACCCACAATGTGTATATTTACCATCGCAAATGGATTCCGTTTATACGCTATGTGTGATTCATACCAAAGGAGAGTAGTCAAAACAAACACATTCATATAGATACGTTGCACAATGGTTATAGACCTTCAGTCTGTACTGTTGCATAGCTGCCAAACGCTGGAAAGCCCTTTGTCAAGGAATATCCGAGTGTTGAAATGTGTAACGTGTGAAGCTATAGTTATTCATCAATAACTTTTTTCTTCGGCATGTGATCCGCCTTTTTTCTGATCGGTGTTGTACAATTTTGCTCTTGTGAGTTTAAGCATCCGTGCGAGCATAGGCTACACAACCCCCCTCCCCCCTCCTATCCTTCTTTCTATCTTTTATTGTTCTTTCACTGGTTTGTCTACCACCTGCCTGCACCTCTTCCTCCTTCCTCTGCTCTCCTTCACCCTGCTCCTTGCTGTCTCTCTCCTGCCTGTTCCCCATATTGCGCATTTATTTATTTCTGTATTCCCTGCTGCTCTGTCTTTCTCTTTACTTTCTTTCGCCCTCTCTGCCCTTCTCTCTCAAAAGTGGTCTCCTTTTTCTATCCGTTTGCATGTTGCTTGCTTTCCGTATACCCTGTTGCTTTCCCTCCCTCTCTCTCTCAGTCACACACTCTCTCCTTCCCTCTCTCTCTCCCTCTGTGTACATTGTCTCCCTGCTCTCGCTTCTGAAGAGCGAAACACAAGGGCAGAGCTGCGTTCTCTCAGTTGGACTAATGGCCAGCATGGCAATGCTGAATATGGCCCTCCCTCATCCACTTTAAACATCTATTCTCTTTGCCCTCTCGCCGATTGACTTCAAGGACCGTCACGTGGACATGCCAGAGTGAGAGGGTGTACTTATGGAAGCAGCATGCGTGCAGAGTCGAGGCCTCTTTAGAGGTTTCTTTATAATATAATACTGGTATCCCTGCTGGAGAGAGAATGTAAATGTGACCCTCTCTTATCACTCACTCTCTCTTTCTGAATTCTGAATCACAATTCTTCTGCACAATGACCCAATACCAATTCACAAATACACTCTCTCTCTCTCTCTCTCTCTCTCTCTCTCTCTCTCTCTCTCTCTCTCTCTCTCTCTCTCTCTCTCTCTCTCTCTCTCTCTCTCTCTCTCTCTCTCTCTCTCTCTCTCTCTCTGTCAATTGTCCTCTGCCTGTCTGGTTCCCTTATTCCGTGCCTTTGTCTAACAAATGCACCGCCCAAAGCGCGAAATGTTTTTCCACGTGAGACTTAATGAACTCTAGTCTGCCGCCCCAGTGTTCCTCCTCCTCCTCCTTCCTCCGTCTCCTTCTTATGTCGGCGTTGTGGGCTCAGTCCCCCGCCCACGTTTTCCTGGAACACTGCCGACGGCGCTGGGCTGCACTCTCACTTTGAACTGTCGCTGTTTATTCAATCTCTCTCTGTCTCCCGCTTCTCATTTGATTCTTCTACTTTTTGTTGCCGCTGACAGACGCTCACACACACACACACACACACACACACACACACACACACACACACTGTTACCCACAGTGCATGTGACATTTGATATTTTATTTTCATTTCAAGCGGTCATTGACACGTCAATGGCGGTTATCAATTTGTCGTTTTTTTTCTCTCGCTCTCTCTTGTAATTTCTCTTGAACATAACGTTTGTTTGCCGCCCAACTGTTGCGCAATATCATAAAAAAAGAATACTAGTTGAAGCTTACGTATGCCGCAGTGTCAGAGTTCCCTCTTGACTGCGGATCCCACGTACTGGAGATGGTTGATCCCTCGACGGGACCCTGTGTGACTCCAAATAGCGATGGAGTTAGATGAATCCAATCTCTTCCTGGCGCTAAAGTTATCTATAAGGCTAGCTTGCTCTGGTTGTGCAGGGCTGGATTCGTACAATATCATTACCGTCAAGCGTGGCTTGCAAACGCTTTCTGTGTCCGAGATATAACACTAAATTAACCCCGGGAGGAAAATTGTTCAAGTGAAAAGCTTTCAGAAAAAACTGCAAATCAAACTCGGAATAGATCTAAAATACAAACTGAATGACAGTAAAAAGTGGAATATGTAGGCCAAAATATGGGTCTATATATAATAAATAGAAGAGAATAACAAAGTGAAAGTCAGTCATTAGGATTCAAAACCGTGGATCAAATCCTCCAACCGACAAAATGTCTTTCTCCCCTCCAACTTTGTATTTTTTAACTAGAACTTTAAATATGTCCTCCATTCTACCACAAGGTCATTGGACACAGCCTGCGTTCATACATTCAGGTGGTTAGAGCATGGCAGTCATGTGTCGTCAGGGATTCACAGAGAGATCACACAGGTGAAACTGATGGCAGTTGATGGGTGTCATGTACTTGAGCGAAACAATTGCACCTGACTGCAGCACGCAGATCAAGGAGTGGGCTAAATGTGGGAGGAGCTAAATGTTTGACTCCGCCTACGGACAGAGTGGCGTAAAACCCACGTTGTAGAATGTAGAATAACGTTATCTATATTATATATATTATAATATAGATTATAATATAACTATATAATATATATAGATTATAATATAATTTCACCTCTCCTGGAACCGTCACCTTATCGTGGTGGAGAGGTTTGCGTGTCCCTGTGAACCTGAGGGCTGTGTTGTCTGGAGCCATGTGCTCCTGGTAGGGTCTCCCATGGCAGAGTGGTCTCAGGTAAGGGGCCAGACTAAGAATGGTTCACAAAGCCCCCAATGAACATTCAAGAAATAGGAAGAGAGACCCTGCCCGGAGGAAGCCCGGGGCCCCCGTCTGGAGCCAGGCCCAGACGGAGGGCTCGCCGGCGAGCGCCTGGTGGCCGGGTTTGCCACGGTGCCCGGCCGGGCACAGCCCGAAAAAGCTACGTGGCACCCCCTCCCTCTTCATCCTGTGGGCCCACCACCTGCAGGGAGACCCGCTGGGGTCGGGTGCACTGCCACATGGGTGGCAGTGAAAGTCGGGGGTCCCTACGGACCAGACCCGAGCGGCAGAAGCTGGCTCTGGGGACGTGGAACGTCACCTCACTGTGGGGAAAGGAACCGGAGCTTGTGAGGGAGGTGGAGCGCTACCAGTTAGATCTGGTGGGGCTTACCTCTACGTACAGTCTCAGCTCTGGTACCGTACTCCTGGATAGGGGTTGGACTCTATTCTTCTCCGGAGTTGCCCAGGGCGTGAGGCGCCGGGCGGGTGTGGGGATACTCATAAATCCCCGGCTGAGCGCCGCGGTGTTGGAGTTTACCTCGGTGGACGAGAGGGTCGCCTCCCTACGCCTAAGGGTGGTGGGGGGGGGAAACTCTGACTGTTGTTTGTGCGTATGCACCGAACAGCAGTTCAGAGTACTCGGCCTTCTTGGAGACCCTGAATGGAGTCCTGTATGGGGCTCCAGTAGGGGACTCCGTAGTTCTGCTGGGAGACTTCAACGCCCACGTGGGCAACGATGGAGACACCTGGAGAGGCGTGGTGGGGAGGAACGGCCTCCCTGATCTAAACCCGAGTGGTCGTTTGTTACTGGACTTCTGTGCTAGTCATGGATTGTCCATAACGAACACCATGTTTGACCAGTGAGGAGGAGACCCTGGGGAAGACCCAGGACTAGGTGGAGAGATTATATCTCAACACTGGCCTGGGAACGCCTCGGGATCCCCCCATCAGAGCTGGTCAATGTGGCCCGGGAAAGGGAAGTCTGGGGCCCCCTGCTTGAGCTGCTGCCCCTGCGACCCGACCCCGGATAAGCGGATGACGATGAGATGAGATGAGATGAATATAATTTCATTAAAATACACAGGGAGAGCTGATAATTAAGTTAAATGTATTACATTTGATCAACTCTGTCCTTATATGTGCCAAAATGTAGTTATTTTGGGAAAACATGTTTTCCAAATAAATATATATATATATATATATATATATATATATATATACACACCATAGCATGTCACTCAGAGAGTGACAATTCAAACAGTATATATAAAGACACATGTTATTTTGTACACTCAATTATATTATCTAAGTCAAATAAACCAACGACGGAAGACTTTGCATCATTGATTTTTATTTATTTTTACCCCAGGCCTAAACATGTTTGATCTGTAAAGAGAAAAAAGATATATGTTATAGCCTAGTCGAGTACATTCCTTAAGCTTCCATGAATGTTTTACAATGGCAAGTACAATGGCAAGGATCAGTAGCTAAGTAAGCAGGGGACTGCAGCATGCCCCTCCTCCTGGTGTATCTGTAAGTGCCTTGTCAATTGCAATCTATTTATAATTGTTGCTGCACAATAGCAACAATGGAAATGTGTTGCCGACCGACAACTTAATCCACATTTTATCATTGTGAACTCTGTCAGAGAGGAATGAAGGGAATAAGCTTCATACTTAAAAAATACAAATTAATAAATTTGTGTAATATGTGAAATAAGCACCTTTGTGTTTGACTGAGGAATGCCCTTTTATATGGTTGTCAACCATATGTTTTGCACCCACGTATGTGCAAAAGGGACAGTGGAAAAGTTGACTGTTGTTACATTTATTAATGTTTGGTGTATCACCATTCAATAATATAGTAATGTGTCTCTATATATCAGAGGGGAAAAGAATAGACATAAAAGGCACAGCATCACTTAAACCCCAGCTAAAACATAACTTTTACCATCTGAAATTGACATGTACAGGTTTTTCTTATTATTTTTTTACCACATTTCCCTCATCAGGGATGACCTCAGGAAGAGGAAGTAAATCCGCCTGGGCTCGACCAGGGAGAGCATGAGAGGCCTCCAGCCCAGCATGTGGGGCTCCATGTAGCGGGGGGACATGCACACACACACACATACACACACACACACACACACACACACAAAGGCAACACAAGGTCAATCAAAGTATCTGTAGGGTAACAAATGGACACAGAGAATGAATGAAGGAATGTATTTCATTACATTTATTTTGATCATTGACAACGCAGAATTCCAATAACAAAATTTAATACACTACGCAAAGAGTAAGGCCATGCATTAAATGTTGATATTCAAATCCTGTTATTATGCCTTATCATACTCTAATTCAAGAGATTCAAGACATACTCGAACCACACACAAATACAGTGCATTAGTTACTGTGTTTATATACCTGGATTTTAAATATAATATATATATAATATAAATATATAATAATATTTTTTGACACATTGCAGCAACTTGGCTAATCTACTTGAAAATTGCCAAATACACAGCCTAAATGCTATTATTCACATGACTGACATAAACATGAGGCCAGTGCACATTACTTGCATGAATAGTTGAATCATCAACTTGTTGGTTTCTCCATAAAGTAGTTTATAATTTACACAAACAGAGAAGGGCAACTTACCTCTAGGCAGAAAAGCACGCAATAACCTTCTTCCTATTCCGGTTGCTATTGGGCAGGCAGAGTCAAACGTTTAGCTCCACCCACGTTGAGCCACTCCTTGAGCTGCGTCCTGCAGCCAGGGCTTACTCGAGTGAAATCTGCTGCAAACCAATTAATGCATATGCTAATGTTGAGATGGCAACAGCCTGCTGTCTTATCTGGAAAACATCACTGAGCTCAGCTGCCCAGGGTTGCTTCATAGCACTCGCTGAAAAAACAATATGAATATATTCATCCATGGGTGAAACAAACATCAAGGAACAGGCATATTAAACATTCAACTTGTTTTTGTTCTGGTTTTTGTTTTACAGATCAGTGTGAGTTGAGATGTGGTGTGAGCAGAGCAACTCAAGTCAGGTATGTGAAATAATTGGTTGTGGCGAAGCCCCCATTTTAACACAGATTACTCAGTTTAAAATGACTTGTAATTGCTAATCAACACTAAACCTGGTGGTTAAAATTAACAAAATGTGTTGGTATGCACTCCACTATATGCTTTTGACTGTGTGTGCGTATGTGTGTGCTGATGTTCACTATGACAGTTTTGCATGTGTTAATGTTGATGTTTAATGACCTGTCTTACGTGGTCATGAACCAAAGTGTTAAAGGTGCTTAGTGGGCCCATCTCCAAGATGGGCCCAGTCTGCAGACAGGAAGGGTCCTGTGAAAATGTTCCTGAAGCTTTTAGTATTTTTCTTTTTGCCATGATTTATTGATGTGTCTCCGATGATTCACACTGACACACTTGCCCACTCTCTCTGTCTTGTACAAACCTGGAGCCACCATCTAAATGGCCTACCAGGGTCCCAGTGGTAAATATTTGAGGTCCTCCACCCTGCCGTTAAACAGCGTTATGTTTTTGTGTCAGCGCTCAACTTCCACGGCGGCCATATTCCTTTTGCCAGTTGGAGAAAAATGAAACAACTTTAAAATAGTTTTAAATGTGTACCAGGCTGCATAGCCTTTTGAATTGACTAGTCATACAAGAGGGAAGGATGACTTTTATTAATCGCAGGTGAATTTACTTTTCAGCTGTTGCCAAAATCCGAAACTAATTAGATTAAGTATGCATTAAAACTTTGCTCTTAAGTCAGAGAGCAAAAAGCTTTCCCCAGAAATATAATTCTAATACACGGATCATTTCCATGTACATGTCTTGTAGCTAGTAATATTTATTCATATTGTGTTCATATTTCATCCTTTTTTCACACACACACACACACACACACACACACACACACACACACACACACACACACACACACAGGTTCACACTGTTACCCACAGTGCATGTGACATTTAGTATTTTATTTTAATTTCAAGCGGTCTTTGACAGTTAACGGTTATCAATTTGTCGTTTTTCTCTCGCTCTCTCTTATAATTTCTCTTGAACATAACGTTTGTTTGTTATCCGCCCAACTGTTGCGCAATACCATAAAAAAAGGAATACTAGTTGAAGCTTACCTATGCGGCAGTGTCAGAGTTCCCTCTTGACTGCGGATCCCACGTACTGGAGATGGTTGATCCCTTCTCCACCACACACACACACACACACACACACACACACACACACACACACACACACACACACATAGCTTTGGTTGCTTGCTCACAGTGGAAAGGTGTGGAGTGTGTATGAGAACTAAGTGTGTGTGTGTGTGTGTGTGTGTGTGTGTGTGGTGGTGGGGGGGGGGGTGCATATCTGTCTGTGTGTGTCACGGGCCAATCAGGAAGCAGTGATGCAGGAAGCACCATATGTGTGTCTACTCTGATGGAGGATGCAGTGGCTGAGCTATCACAGTAGATGAGGGGTGGCGGGTGGAGGCCGGTAGGTGGAGGCGGGTGAGGTGGTGGTAGGGGTGATGTAGGCCGAGCTGACAGCGTACAGATGGACACGGTTTCAGTTATAGAGTGCATGTTCGGTCAGGCGGAAGCACCCACGCGGTGGGGGTCCCGGAATGGGAATTACCCAGAGAGAGGAGCACGCGGTTCGGCCGGCTCAGCACTTCTCAGTTTTTTAATCTTTCTCAGGTGTTTCTCATCCCGAGTGCTCAACCTGAAGTAATTTATCGCCGCTATTTAGATGCACGGGAGAGACGAATGTCGTTGGGCTCTCAAGACACCATCCTAAAGCACAAATCACTCTGTCCAAGGTTCCTGATTGGCTATCAATCCATCCGGTATATAGTTAATCCTGTTTGTGTTCTCGTGCCCCTGAGTGCGTGGACACATGTGTGCGTGTGTTCCTATGTGTGTGTGTGTGTGTGTGTGTTTGCGTGTGCGTGTTGTCGTGATGAGAGAAGCGGAGAGGAGGAAGAGGAGGATGAGCATCACAGCAAAGCGGAAGAGTCGATCCAATCTGTTGTCTCTTCTGCAGCTCTGCTGCTCTCCTATAATACCGATATTATCTCCCTCGCCCCCACCACAGCCCCACTCACTCAGCCGCTCTGCAAATCTCCCTATCAAAGCAGTAATCAGCGCTGCCTCTCGCGCCGTGCCTCTCGCGCCCTGCCTCCTATGTCTATAATGGCAGTGTCAAGCCTCTGAAGTAATTTTCCTTTTTATTTCCACATTACATTGTGTGTGTGTGTGTGTGTGTGTGTGTGTGTGTGTGTGCAGTGTCTCCTGTTAGGCAGGGCAGTTAATGTCGATCTCCCCCCAAGTCTCATCTCTTGTCGCCTGGTCTGATTTGACTTGTTTTCGAAGCCTCGTTCTGTATACAGACCACCATCGATGTGCAGGTTTTCAATGTTTACTGGGAGATGAGCTTTAATGGATTCTTCTGGAAGGTATGGATAGAGAGGGGACTGTATGCAGAAGGAGGGTTTTATGTGCCTTCAACGTTTGGTTTTGAAATTACAAAGGAGTTGAATGTATAAGATTGGGTGTACTTTACATATTGGATACTACAAAGAGTAAAGATTCATTAGATTGAATCCATTGAAAAGTATAAAGTACTGATAGTAGTATATAAAAGTATATAAGACCTTCCAAGCAGGCACACATTTTGGTCAATGTTTAAATGATGATGTGAATTTAGTTGCTCGGCCTTCATCAAAGCAGACTTCTTATGTATATATATATATGTTTTCAGTGTTTATACAAATGTAACTGTGATGTTGACCATGTGCTTGTTTTCTGACTTCGCGAAAATGCCCTTGCTAAACTTCAAATCATTACTAGATTCATTATGAACCTAAAGAAAAAAAATGTTGTGAATCAAAACAAACACACAAGTTGGAGATCACAAGAAAAAACTTCACAGAGAATCGCAGAGTCCTTTCTAACACGAAAGGCTGGGAAACATAAGAGTGCTTGACCCAAGAAACCCTGGTTAACGGACCAGTCCACTAATTGGGGTCAGCCCAACAACTCTCTCTTATTTGAAACAAGAGGGATGATAGACAATAACTTGGCTGCAAATCTATGTTACAGCTTTTTATGGGTGTTTGTGTTTTGTTTTGTTTTGTTTTGCTTTTGTACAGCCAACGAGACAGGGGTGTGTTCCAAGTTGTATAAAAAGCATAACAACACTACTCATAGTAAGAATTATCGTAACAGTTACTATAGGGTGCCAACCCACGTCCACAGTCTACCTGTAGTCTTCGGAGAACCAGACGCCCTAACCCCTTTACCTGCTGCATACGGTTGACTGTAAGCCGCTTTGGATAAAGGCCTCTAAAATGACAGGTGTAGTGAATGGCCTTGGCTTTCTGAGCGCCCTCGAGCTATGACGACAGTCCCCAATTCTAATGTACCTCATTTGCTGTTCCCTCGCCGGCTGTCAATCTCGCACCTCTCCGCACCTCCGGAGGCGTGAGAGTGTTATAAACGACGCCCTGTGGACCGCGCCGTTCTCTCCCCACCTCCCCGGCCGGGCAAGGGTCCATTATGAGCTGTGTACCTCACGGTGGACGATACATAGGAGGGAGTCGATGCAGACGGACACAAACGTAGCCAGCAAGAGCAAGATATCGCTGAAGCTGTCTTTTTGTATGTTTTTAACACTCGGTCAATGTGCACCAACTGGACATGTTTAATTGCAATGTCTTTATGTTTTTGTCACACCAAGGCACCTAGAATAAACATTACTGAGTTTAAACAGTTTGGAATGATGACACAATGATGACACAATGATACAATGTGTTTAGCCATGAATCATGTTCTCTATTCTGGCCCCTATAGCCCATTCCAGTGGGTCACTCAAATGACCATCAGATCATGTTGACAAATGGCTGGGGACCTGCACGCTGCAGTGGAGCGGTGCCTCGCGCACCACTGCACACAGCACTCCCTCAGCAGGCCAGCGGCTTCAAACCACTGCACTACACTCCTTTAAGGTACATTTCTAATGGAGTGTTACCAATATATAGACACCTATCGATTGTCATTCCTCGATGTTTAGCGCCATACAAATGGAATGGAGCACAAATAGAGATACTTATTGCAAAAATGGGACAGGTTAAGCCAGTTGTTTTTTTTCGGCAGATGTAATTGTCCTTGTCCTCCTGTCGCACTCTTTATCTCCTCCTCCTCTCTCTGTCTCCCTCCCTCTCCCGCTCTCTCTTTCTCTATCGACTGCCACTTATCCGAGCACAATCTCGCGCTAAACTCCCGACTCCATCAAAGTCCTTTTATATAGCCCCATCTTATCTGAAGCTGCAGACACAATGACGATCCGAAAAGGGTGCAAGATAATAAAACATAAAAGGCAAAGAGCGAACAACACATTCACAACAACACATGACACATTGAGCAACAAGGTGATGAGACCGAGGGAGTCAGAGAGATTACAGATCTACTCAGAAAGATGGGGGCGCCCTGGTTTTGATGCAAGGCAGAAAAACAGAGCCGGTATTCATGTGGAGGGCAATAGTTTTGCCGAGCAATGATTTGACAATGACTCGTCCACCGTGCCAAGCTGCCCCTTGTTTCAGCCGTTTCTAGCATTGGGAGTGTTCTGTCCCCGGGTGCACACTACCGTACAATTAGTCTCTTACTAATTGCTATTGATGTGGTGATGTGCGATTGGAGAGCAATATGTGTGTGTGTGTGTGTGTGTGTGTGTGTGTGTGTGTGTGTGTGTGTGTGTGTGTGTGATATATGAGGAAAAGAAGTGTGTTTGTTTTAGCCCCTATTTATTTTTCTAGTTTTAAACCAGATGCCAAGGTAAAGAAAAATCAAAAAAGTTTTCTAGTAATTTTAAATGAAGGTCTCAATGATGGTTCAACGTTGGACATGTTTTGCTGCCTCCGGGCATCTGGTCAAGCCAGCTCCTCAGCAAAGTGCTAATGGACTCTGCAGAGGTCCCCTTACCCCTCCTCCCACCACCCTCTGGACAAAATGAAAAAAAAAAAAAAGCTAATAACCTGTGCTAGGTGACCAAAAAAAACCCATGGTCGCCCAAGGTTTTGGCCGGGAAGCACTCAGGGTAGCCAGAGAGGGAGCCGGCGAAATGTAGCAATAAATAATATAATAATAAAAAGGGTAGAGTACCGGTAGTAGTGGTAGTAGAAGGAGTGGTGGTGGTAGTAGTAGAAGAAGGAGAAGGAGAAAAAGGAGAAGGAGTAGGAGGAGCAGGAGGAGGAGGACGACATCTTTTCCGCGGCCACACTGAGAAAACATAAGCGGCTGGCAAGCTGTGATGTGGTGTGGAGATCTTCTGGTCCCCATGTGTTCCAATCACCAAGACCCCTTCAGGTTCTATGGCTCTGTGATGTCTGGCGTCTGCTCTGAGACCCCGACACAGCCGTAGGCGGCCCTCGAATCACACGCTGTTTTTTTCATTTCACAATCTAGGAAAGACAGGGAAATAAGGCGGCCACTCTAATTTCATATTGTTTCTCCAACTGCAGCAACAGCACTGACAACAAAAATGGGTTGCTCTGAAACGTTGCATTCTTTCATACATAGATTGTGAGACACATACAATAAAAAACAATGACTCTCTAGTGACATATATTTTTGAACCAGTCTCCAAGGGCAATGGGTCATTTTGTAATATGTTTTCACTGTGTATTTCCTTGACCTCAAACTCAGCCTCAAATGAGATGGTAATGTTCATATCTTTTAAACATCAACCCGTGGTTCTGAACATACAAGGTTGATCGATAGTAGCGAGGCAGCTGTCTGCCTGTGTCGCTGATTTATTTAGTTTATTTTAAGTGGTTGTGAAAGCAGTTGGTGCCAAACTAATTCTGGCCCCGCCCTTTTCACTGGTTTAACATCCCGTTATATGTATACTTGTCAGTTGTTTGGTCAGCTAGCTTCTCAACCCTGGGGTCACTCGTTGGAGGGGAATACAGAGGAGAACAACTGACGGCAGTTCTAAATAACATGTTTCAGAAGTTTATGAAAATGCTTGTCCAAATTTCGGCAATATATATGGAGAGCTAAATGTATATTGAGGTTGAGAACACTAGAAAATGAGCTTACTATGCTCGATCTCTGGTGTTAATAATTTATTTTATGAAACCTGGAATTAAATAAAAAATCACCTCTGTCGTTTGAGTGTCAGTGCATGTTCAAACTGTGTTGTTGTGTCGTGGCCACCATGAGCTGTATACTCACTTCTTGTGGAAAGAGTGGGAACAGGGACACACACCGAGCTCATCACGGCTGCGGAATTCTTCCAAGCATACGGCACACATTTGCTGTGTTGTTGAAAAAAGTAGTATCAAGAAAGTAATCTCGAAAATTACAATTCATAACTGCACTAATTATGACCCGATCGTTTTGGTGGTCATGACTCACAATGTATTAGATGTATGATGTAGTATTACTATTACATTTGGAATTTACTAGGAAGACATGAATGCACATTATTCAACTACAAAAATCACCACTTTTATATCATACTTTGGTATATGGCCATAGTTGAACAATTCTACATGATTGAACAATCATTAAGCAATGTATCACATAATTCAACTTACACCAAGAAGCTGGAGTTTATTTCCTGCTTCTTTAAAAACGACCTGTAGATACAAAAATGTTTAAACATATTTAAACATTTACATAAAAAAGATTGTGCTGCGGTTATATTATATCATTTGTATAGCATTTGTGTATAGTGCATGGGTGTTATTTGTTTTGAATTAGTGCCAGGTCTCATTTGTCATTGTAAGTCATTGTAAGTCTTTGGATACCAGACTTAGCTAATAAGAAATGATATCACTAACTTCTGTTTCCTCAGAGGGGTGTGTCCTTGTGCTATTGTGTCATACTCTTTAAAATGGAAGTAAGTTAGGCAAAGCTCACATCTTACCTGATTATATCCATACTGTTCTCTAGAGTTTTGTCGTCATAGTCTGTGGTATAAAAAAACATCAACATTTGTTTTTCCCTTGTCAAATTTCTATTCACTAATAAGTTATACAAGCAACTTGTCGTGAACCTCTGGATACATGTCCTTAAGAAGCAGAAGCAGGTACTCTCATGGCCTGGATGCCTACAGGTCTACTTACTTAAGGTATAAAGGTTAAACCAAGACTCTTTCGTCAGGGAGTCAACACCCTAACTAACCACTGTAGATGATCCTGACCTTTACACAAGACTAATTATGTTGAAAAGTCCCAGTTTGCATGTCCTCTTACAACACATAGAGTCACTCCTCAGCACAGCAACTTCAGGAACAATCGCTGCAACGCTGGTATTAAGTAACAACAACCAAAACACAACAAATGTTTGGTTTTATTTTTCAGGGATGAGAACTTGAGGATTCCAAAACACGACCCCAACAGAGGTTCATCTGAAACACATGATTTCCCTCGGACTCTGAATAATTACTTACTAATAATACAGGCCTTGACATTAAGCTTTTTAAGCCACTTGCCCTTCGGCAAGTGGCTATCAGAAAAATGTCACCTGTAGTAAATAGCAGCCACCATTGGCAAGTACTACAGCAATCAGAATAAGAAAATGTATTTTTATTGATTCATGGTTATTTCTTTCCTGAAACAATTCCATGGTAAATCTATGCCACCAGTCTGTGGGGTGTAATTTGTTGACGGCCCCTAAAACTGTCCTCAACATACTACACATGTAATGTATTGAAATTGTGTTGATGAATCCGATTGCGGGAGAAGTCAAAACTGCAATCGGTTAACTTTTCGGTTAAGTTCCTTTGCCATTTTGTTTCATATCCTGGCGGTGTCTCATTTTGAGGTGTCTTTATTTATTTATTTCCGTTACATTTACCTGGCACCTGGCCAGTTTCGGAGGCTGAAGCAACATAATGAAAGTGATAGTGCGATCCAGGCAACCCGTGTTTTCACAACCTTCTACCCGTGAGGCAACCGTTAATGTTGAGGCCAAATACCTTTTTTTTTGAAGAGCATAGAAAAAAGTATCCTTTTCTCATAGAAAAACAAACTAAGCGGCAGGTTATAGGTTAGTAGTGGTTGGAGGTGCTTGAAGATACTGGGTTTGATCCCCCAATCCCCCTCGTCTAACCTGTAGGGATCCTTGAGCAAAAGACCCTTATTGCAACCGGCTCCTCAATAACCTGTATCTGTATTCACTGTACATTGATTTTGATAAACGCTTTAGCTCAATAAATAAACGTTTAGAGTAAATAGTAAAACCCAATTCCTAAAATGGCCTGTAGCAGATGAGAATGGTGATGGATATCATTTGCACCTCTTTAGAAAAAGTATTTTCTATACATGCGCATAATGGTATTTGGTGTTTTTCACAGAACAATCCTGGTGGCACATGGAAAGGTCACCCATTTGTTTGGCCTATCAGATTTTGGGGTGACGGGGCTGGCTTATGGGAACTCAATAATTGGGGAAAAAGGAAAGTCTCATATTGTGCTTCTGTCTTGCATAGTCCTGAGAGATATAACACGATTATGCCTGGGCCCCTGAAGCATGTTATCTCCCCTCTGTGATTTCACTATCCTTCTCACTCCATTCTTCTATTTCTCCTTCCCCCTTCTCTCTATCACCCCCCCACACACACACACACACTCCACACACATGCACACACACATGCACACACTTCCAGTCATATCCCCAGTACTCTCTCCATCACTTCTCCGTCCCACCCACCCTGACCTCTGAATGTTGTCGCTGCCAGAATATAATATTTTCTTGACACTTCTGCCTTTAGACGTCTCATTTGCACAAAGCCCAGTTTAGCATGTAGCACTAGATGGCCTGTGGAGTGCTGTAGTGTCAGGCCTGCAGTGGACTGGCTCCTCTGACCATTTCCGTACGCATCCTTCTCCTGTTACAATTTTAATAAATCAATAAATTACATGAAAAATCTCAAAAATCCAAGACCTTGAGGTATTCATATGTCTCTCTATGTGTGTGTGGGTGTGTGTACTGATATAAAGTGACAGAGAGAGAGAGAGAGAGAGAGAGAGAGAGAGAGAGAGAGAGAGAGAGAGAGAGAGATAAAAAGAGACAGAGAGAGAGGGGTTGCAGAGAAAAGACTAGACTGAGGAAAACTGAGGAAAGTGCTTTTCCCTCTCTAATTCCCGAATCAGTGGCTGCTCCTTTGTAACTGATTGTTGAGCTGTCCAGGGTGCTGAAGTACTACTAACTGCTACACTGCCTGTTGGGATCTGCTCCTATGGTACACATTAGCGAGCACCTACTTTTAGCCCTATTTCTTAATGATTCTATGAGAAACCTGACCATTCTCAAGGTACATTCAAAAGCATGTCTCAAAGGATCGGTTTGTAAGGGCGGAGGTTGTAGAGAGTACAGAAAAAGGGGCAGGCTTGCAGTCAGCCAGAACAGATATTCTCACATCATAATTCACTCAATACTAGCAGATTGATGACTGTGCCATTTCTAACAAATTATAGCTCTTACATTTACATCAAGGTTCCATAGTGCTAAAATACACACATTTCTTAATTAAATATTTCATTGTGTATTATGGATTTACCACACTTGAAGATGATTAAATTGTGTGCTTCTCAAAGAGTGCTTCTAAAACAGCAATCTAATGCTTCGTACTATTTAAGACTGTGTCATTCAACGGGTGCTTTTACCCAAAGTGACAAACATTGAGGTCAAAACACATTAGGAAATTGCAGGAAGAAAGGGTTAAACAGCTTGCGTAAGTCAAGAATGGCTCCAGGTGGAATGCAAACAGGATTCGAACCCAGTACCTTTTGACTGGGGGTCAAACACCCTAGCCCCACTACCTAATCACCCCCCTCCGAAGAATAGTACTATTACCTGTCATTTCTGCACTTGTTTCCCAGCAGTTCACAAAACAATGGACATTAAAACAATAAAAAACACATTAGTCTGGAGACATTAGGACCAAAGTCCACCTCCCGTGATGCTGTCTTCAGGCGGATGTACAGAACGGCAGGGGGTCCCTGAGCAGCGGTCTTTAGCGATCTCTGCCCATCTGCCCCTGCGGCTCCACAGACACATCCGATAAAAGGGATGTCAAGGGAACTCAGCGACAGCTATCAACGAGTCTGGACCTGAAGGCTAAAGTATACAGGCGCTGTGGCGTCGCGGAGCAAGGCTGTCATTTGACTTTCCATGGGCTGTTATCACGGCCCGACCCCATATGTTCCATGAAAGACATGGGTTATTATTGTTCTATGGGATTGTGTGTCATTAACATTGGCCCTGATGTGTTTGGTGTGTAGGGAAGTGTGTGACTAAGACAGCTGATGGCAACCCCATTAGTCGAGTAGAGTCCAGGTGGCATGCATCCATTAAGGGCTATAGCTTGGTGAGGGTGGGGTCTGTGTGTGAGAGAAATAGTGTGTGTCTAGATGTGCAAGTTTATAGATATACATAAGTGTGTGTGTGTATGTGTGTGTGTGTGTGTGGGTTAGTGAGAGAGAGAGACAGAAGTGTCTTAAGAGTGCGCAAATGTGATAGAGTGAGAAAAGGTGTGTGTCCATGTGTGTGTTCAAGAGAGAGAATATTTCTGTGTGTGTGTGTGTGTGTGTGTGTGTGTGTGTGTGTGTGTGTGAAAAAACTCCCATTTAATGAATTTCTAACAAAGTAGTAAAGAATAATCTCATAATAGCCACTCTTAATTTATTTTCAATCGAACGCTGCCGTCATTATTGTGATTGAAATGGCACTGCACTGCTAGGATCACATTGCTGATCAATCAACCTCCTGTGTGTTTGTGTGTGTGTGTGTGTGTGTGTGTCTGTGTGTGTGTCTGCGTTCGATTTTTGGGTTTATTGTGTTCATTGTGCATAATTTTCGTGTTTTTGAGTCTGCAAGCCTTTCATCGATGTGCACCTATTCACAGACATGTTGACAGGTTGTGTGTGTGTTTGTGTGTCTCTGTGTTTTTCTGTGTGTCTCTGTGTGTTTCTCTGTCTGTGTTTGCGTGCATGTATGTGTATTTATGAGTGTGTGTGTGTGTGCTTGTGTGTGTGTGAATGTGTATATGTGTGCGTGCCTGCATATGTGTGTATATATGTGTGTATGCATGTGGGCGTGTGTGCGTGCCTGCGTATGTGTGCATGCATGTGTGCGTGTATGTATGAGAGAGTGTGTGCGTATGTGTGTGTGTTATTCCCCAAGGAGAGCCTACAGGGAGATTTCGGGTAGGGGATGCGGCGGCTCAGCAGATGAGTGCCGGGCTAGCGTCCAAGAGCATACTCCATCGGGAAGCCTTGTTCCCCCACAGTGACGCAATACATTTGTAGAAGAAGCACGACCGTATGGCCAAGCCCTCCGTGTTCCTGTCACCTCTGGTATAACGTCAATGGGCTGCCAGAGTCAGGGCCGCCTACTCAGTGCATAACGTCACAATACCGTCTTTATTATTTTTTTCCTTCAAGCGTCAGGGCCATCGGTGCAAATTTACCTCGTGCTGGAGGGAGTCTCTGCAGACAGGCGCCACCGCCCGCGCCCGCTGCTTTTCAAAGATTTATTGTGCAATTGATGGAAAGCGTTGAAAGAGGCGGGCACACACGCGGGATCTGAACTCATTCTGGAATCCGAGGGGAGCACCGAATTGGGGTTCCAGCCGCCCATCCTGCGTGCATGCGGAATGGAAGATTGCTGGAATATTCAGATCGGTCGAAACGGAGACGGGGAAACCGCGGTGACGTGAAGGCAGGACCAGCGATTGCCAAATCTGCTGCTTATTACCACATCTAGTAGTAGATTTAGATATTAAGTTGATGTTGTTGTTGATGGTAGGGTTTTGAATCTGGGACTCAGTCGGTCAGGGGCTTCAACAGGCGTGTATAATTAGGTTGTCACTCAGTATGTAGATATGCATTACTCACCAATGGGTTATGTCTGCCAATGTAAGAATGGATGAAAGCATTTATTGACACCCGCTGATAATAGGGATTATAGACCCACCTTTTCGGATACTCAACCATCGGAAAGAGAAGAAAGAAAAATATTTACTCTGCTGATTCACAGATATATTCGAATATATGAATAATATTTAAGCAATAGATCACGACAGGCTGTGGTATACGGTCATTATACCACAGTTAAGGGGCGTTGTCCGTCCCTCCGCTGCGCGTCGGGACGGCGACCCCCTTAACTTAAATGAGCGTATACCACTGACTGAAGTGATCTATTGCTTTTATAAAACGGTTACGTAAGTATGGCGAAATGAAAGTCATAGACACTCTCAATTTTGAAAAAGCTAGAAAGTCGGAAAAGCATTTTTTTTAACGAATACAAAAAAGTAGTCCCTCCTGGCTGCTGGCAAAGTGTACAGCGGTTGCTATGCAACACACTGTAGCGTCCTTCAGAGAGACGGCTAGAGACGGTAGCTTGGTTCACCGGCAATTTAGCCTACTATCGAGTTCACTCACCGTGTGCCTATTGCTTTACAACATTTCCACCCTATCCATCAATCAACATGCTTTTTAGGCTTCAGTGAACTATGCTATTGCTTTTATATATAAATAAACAACAGTTCAAGTTAGGCGCGGAGTGATACTGAACTCCGTAAACTGAACGGGCGTCATAGCTGTGTGTATACGCTCAATATACAACAGTTGGGAACCAATCAGATCACTTGATTTAAGCCACCCGTTTTATAAATGACTATAATGAATTCAATTAATACCACCCCCGGTAACTTCATTACCTTCAGAAAATCAGACGGTGACATTCTCATGTCTCTCTGTTACCTCTTGTTGTCATTTAACACAGTTTCATCTAAAGCAACTTACGGGGAGTTCAGATCCATGTCACTGAGGAGCAGGCTGGGGTGAGGGCATCTTGCTCAAGGTAGCCTTGAGCTAGACTCAACACACACACACACACACACACACACCCCATTACCCCACACAAAAACATACAATCACACACCCACACACATACCCACTCCACACACACGTACATACACACACACACACACACTACTTGAAACGCATGTCAGGTGGTCAAGAGCCGCAGGGGGTCATCCTCCCCCAGGTCTCCTACTTTGTCTCCTAATTATCCTCCCTTTTGAAGGGTCCTTAGTGCCGGCTGGACCCTCGTCTCCTCCCACAAGTCGAGGGGGAATTAACACTGTGACAGAGCCTTGTTATCAGAGAAGCCTTCTTCAAACCAAACACAAGCTGGGACACATGGGATAGTGGTGACGTAGTGAAGCTGCTGTAGGTACAACGGGAGGGGTGCAAGGAGAGAGAGAGCGAGAGAGAGAGAGAGAGCGAGCAGAAAGGAGCAGAGAACAGCAGTTTCTGAACAGGATTTAAATGGCTGAAAAAACGGTTCTCACTCTCTGCTCCCTACGGCTCTCCGCCATTGAGGACGTGCTTTGTTTCTCCGCCATGGCGAAGGACCCATGGCGGAGCTATAACAACACTGTGTGTGCACATGTGATTGACAGGCCACACGGATTCCCCTGAACCAATCAGGGAAGAGATGCTCTGATTGGTCCTTAATGAGCCAGGAGCGGTCTAAATTCTCAATTGGCTCGTACAGAGGCAGGCGCAGTCGACCAGAACCGATGTTCTCACAAAGCGTTTCCCTCACTCACTGATGGACGGCTCTGGTGTGTCTCACAAATTACGCTCAAATTAGTAAGGATACTAATTTATGCCATTTTACGTTTTTCACGTTTAGCAGATAACAGACATTAGAGCTGGAGGATAGTGTAGAGGTTAAGATGTTGATTCCCTGCCAAAAGCCTTCAATGTTCAATCCCCAAAGTCCGAGGTTGGTGAAGACATCTCTGAGTCTCCGAACCATACATGCTCCTGATTAAAATGCATCTAAAATATCGGATAAATTAGATTATAGTAACGATAAAATAGCTTTTTCTGCATTGCACATAGTATCTCGGTGTTACCTCGTATCTCGGTTGCTAGTTCGATCCCCGGCTCCTCCTCCTAGTGTCGAGGTGTCCCTGAGCAAGACAACTCACCCTAACTGCTCCCGACGAGCTGGCTGTTGCCTTGCATGGTTGAAACTGCCGTTGTTGTGTGAAAGTGCATGAATGGGTGAATATTGGCAATATTGTAAAGCGCTTTGAGCGGCCACTAGTTAGAAAAGAGCTATATAAAGGCAGTCCATATCTCTAGCAAACACTAAAATAAGATTGTAGGTGGTTCCTTTGCGGGACTTCATAGGAAGCGATATTCATTACAGATTGGCCGGTTTAGAATGCAATGTTTCCATTAAAATGTTTCAGATATTGCTTGGTCCAATCTCTGGCAAAATAATTTCTGTATTTATTCTCTGTTGGCCGTTGTCATCATGTTCTCATTGTTAATACTTCAGGGACTATTGTATCTGGTGTAACCATCTCTTAGGAACTCAGAGAACAGAAATTCTGTTGTGGGAGACCGGAATAAAGCTACAATTCACTGCCATGGACAATTGCCTTGTCCATGGCTGTTGTTGTAAAATAGGTTTCGGTTCGACATTGGTGCGTGTGTGAGGGCTTATTATATTGCTCATGCCCGGTTTGGGGGCCACATCCGAGGTGTAAACCAAGCCTGTACAAGGGCCAGATGGCAGATGGGGCCCTCAGCTGAGTTATGCTGACTGGGGAAAAAGTGCTCCGCCTCTTGTTCACCCTCTCCCCGGGCATTGGTGTTTACTTGCTCTGCTCTAGTTGAATGAATATTTAATAATGGGGGAGGTTGTGAAATTATTTAGTGATACCCAAATTGAATTTGACGAATGATGCGAACGAAACAGACCCACCCATTTGTCATGTTGGCTTAATTCGTGACAGGTGTCACCGGTGTGAATGCCGTCAAAAACGCAGTTTTGTGTCCGAATGAAAGCAAAGGAAAAACGGATGCACGACCACGCGTCTTAAATACAAAGCGCGCGTTTCTATCGTAGCCTACTTGGATGGATCAGACTTAGGGGACGGAGGTCGGTGGGAGACGCTTAGCTGGCTTCACCTTTACTGACCGGTAACGAGATTAACCCTCCTCCACGCGTCATGAGCGGTACAGTCTCTACCAAAGAAGCACAGAGTCTTCGAGACTAGAGAGAGAGCGAGAGAGAGCGAGCGAAAGACGGGTGGACGGAGTCTCGTCGCGTCGTACAGTGCCTCCCCTCGGCGTTCCCGGCTCTGCCGTCAGACCCACCGGAGTAAGGACGGTCGGTGAAGTACTTCACAGCGGGCGCCTCTCGTCTTCTTTTCTTTTGACGTTGGGCTCACGAGAGGCGGTGGCGCGCCGCTGTGCTCATGTGCAAGATGCTGTAGCGACGGTGCGCGCCGGGTCTCTGTTGCTTCTGGGCCACTCACGGATGGGATTTATGTACATTGGAAACCCCGACATGGTAGGACGCTATCTTCTATTGTACTGCTGGACTGAAAAAAATAACGTTGGTTGCAAATGCGTTGCTTTGCGTTCTCCTTTATTGCCTTTTTTTTGCGCGTACTGGAGTGCTCTGCATGCGTAAACGACATGGTGAGTGTTAACGCTGTTTTGAGGCGGGCTGTTTGGTTTATTCAGTGTTGTCACTGGTCTGCCGCACCAGCTGTACTCGCGGCCGAGATATACTCTCTAAATGTTTAAGTAATCCACTGGAGAGGCGCGCGGCCACCGCTCGCTCCCGGCTGCCCTTAATCTGCACACCGCGGCGTGGAGTTTAAAACACAGGGCACTCACTGGCGTGCACAATGCATCCTGAGAGATGACACATCCCATTATCCCGTGCAGATGCACCGCGTTAAGAGGTCGACTTCCCATGTTTTGACTGCACTTTTTCGTAGGCCGTCTGATCAAAAAAAAAAACTACAACGAAACTATGGGCAGATTGGATCGGCCTACTGAACTCGCTGAGCGAAAGCGCTTTAGACAGACGGTGTGAAGGATCACAACGTCCTCAACTCGCCAGACATGTGAACTTTCCCGGGGTCAGTGCGCGCATGCATCAGGATTCCCCCTGGGAACGCCGAGTATACGACCCTCTGACAGGATCGCATTAAGTGGAATTAACGTTTACAATTGAAGTGGCCGGTTTGACCGTTGTGCTGACACCACAACACTGCGTATTCAAAACGAACGGTATATCACGACAACCGTCTTATTTGTTTGCGAATATGAAATTCATTGGCAATCATCATTGCAGCCTCTGTTCGATAATTTGATGCAACTGCATCAGTCTTCTCAAAACCATGTGGTTAAGACACATGCAAGGTAAAATGGCGGCCTCTATTGCAATTATCGAATCCACATGTTGCATTTGTCTTCGAGGCTTTTGAAGTTGGCTGGTAGCCTACCTTATCTGCTGTAGGCCTACGCTACAACCTACTGTTCAAAACCTTCATGGAAATCTGTTTATTTACCAGACCTTGACAAAATTGATGCATTCATCAATTCATTCGTGCACTAAACATGCTTTCCCTCATTCATTGATTTATACATATGTCAGTCACCAATATTTAGTTAATGAAATCATCCATTCGTCCAATAATTTACTCATGCATCATCATCTTTATAGCATCAATGCAAGTCAATCTCTCATCTGTGATTTCGGTAATGGTGAAATTGATGTGAAGGTGTTTTTTTTTTTTTTTTTTTACCGATGTTTCCATCAACAGAAAAAAAACATTAGTCTCCTTGCAGTCATTAGGGTGCAAACCCACAACATTACGGCATTATCGATATTGCCGCTGAGTGAAGAATACCATTCTGTATGACGTCAGCAGCCAATTCTGCCCGGCTCCATAGGACCACACTGTATGGATGGACTGTATGGACATTACACCAACACTCAAGAGGAAGTCACACTAGCTAAGGACCCAATCAGCTAGTGTGTCTCTAGACTTGCAGCCTGACTTCTTTTGTCTTCCATGGTGAACTTTGTATTTTTTTTAAGTGATTAAATGAGTCACATAATGACCCTACTTTGGCTGACTGTAGGCTGACTGTAGATGGGGGGGGGGGGGGCTGTAGCTTCTTACTTCAGGTATTCAAGCTTCCTTGTCCACAGGTTCACATCCAAATATATATGTATTTATTCCACCAACCCCATTTGAATATCCCACCGGGCTCGATTTGAGTGTGGTGGTTAAGTTGTTCCACCCTCAGCTGAGTACCGAGTTCAGCTGTGCAGCTAACCTGTAGCTGTTTGGGAAAGATGCCCTCTCCCCTTACTGCTCAACATTTACATGTCATGTTGAGCAGAACATGCCAAAATCAAAGTCACTTTAGTCAAAAGTGTCCGCTGAATAGTAATATTCTGTTTCATAAATAGTGTGTGTGTGTGTTAATCATCAATCACAGATGCACATTCTTAAGACATGAGGTTATTTCAGTGGAATACATTTTATTGCAGTCATTATCTGTCTATGCCTGGGTGGGGGGTGGGGAGGGGAGGCTGGGTGGTATTTTGCGATAAAGCTATCTATCCATAGATTGCAACATTTTTGCGATTGTTATCAGAGTATCTTTAAATTAAATGTCAATCGTAAACACATTCCTAGATGAAGCAAAAAATAAGCAAAGCGAGTGAAATAAATTGGTGTGTGTATATATATGTATATATATAAAATATATTTTATTCTGTATTAATAAGCTCTACTTCACTTTATGACTCATTCAGCCCTGGTATAGATCAAGAAGCTTCCAGAACCAGTGAGCACTCGTACAATCCCCTTCACAATACTTCATCCGTTTTGGGGAGAAGAGAAGCTAGCACATCGAGAGACGGAAAGGCACTCCTTTCATTGTCGCCAAAAAACTGGTCAGGTGTAAAAGGTTATAAGGTTAGGGTTGTGAGAGGAGTAGCAATAGGATACCAATTTGATTCTGCGTCAGGAGTGAATGGCGGTCCGTGGGTTGGGGTGTGTTTGGTACTCAAGGTGGGTAGGGCAGCGGGTACGTCTGATAAAAGCTAATTGAAACGACAGCACATTACACATACACAGTCACTCATAGATGAGATGCCTCATTGTAGCTTCACCAAACCCACCCTTTTACTGTATGAACTCTGGAAACACTACTCTACACCAGTCTGAGAACAACTAATTTCAGACTGGACACAAACCCTGCCTCTAACAATATACATTCAAGTCATTACTAATCATGCTTTACAATTCGATTTGGTTTGTGCCAACCATTAAGCGGGAAGATCATAACTTCGTATTAGAAAACCTTGTACTTTTTGATTTCATTAGTAACCTAAATAACAAAAGATCTCTCCATTTCCTGGCTTGGAGACTTAGTCGCTTCGTTGCCTCGTGTTGTTGTTCTTGCTCTGTTTGTTTTGACAGTGTCCGTGACATGTCAATGAGAGCAGGTCGACCCTCTGCTGCTAACTTTGGCCATGAGTGAGCACAAGTGTGCACAGTGACAAAGTGTCGCTTTAATGTTCTTCTAAAGTTGTTGTTTTGGAAATAGACAACCCGCGAGCTGCAGTTTCACCAACGTGGGTTATTCTGACGACACCCATAATCGTCTTCTCATCAGACATTATCGCATTTCGACTCATTCTGAAAGAGATTCCCCGGGGGTGTTAATATGTGGATAAGACCGCAATTAACAAGGGAATGACTAATAACCTCTGACTAATGGTATCGTAGTCTATCACACGCTACGCCCAGGCGTGCTGGTTGTTCTCCACTGCACGTTACCAATATGCAGAGAACAGCAAGATACTGTAACCTAGATTTATTTGGAGCCAATCCAAGGTGTGGGGAGGCTGATGTAGTGTTTTGGGTGTCTGCCTCCCAGCTGAAGGAACCTGGGTTTGAACCACAGGCACAGGTTTCATCCACAGGCACCCTTGTGAAAGATACCCCCCCCCCCCCGCTTCTAAAATATGACTCATTTGTCTATCAAAGTGTGTGTTGAATGACTTAATATAAACAAATTAATAGAAAGTGGCATTGCCTGGGAGTTGCTAGTGGTGTGCCTTGCTGCGGGTGTGGAATTGGGATGAATTGAACTCATGTTGCATCAAATATGTGTGTCTAAATCAACAGCAGGGAATGTCGCATTTTTTCAGTCACACAGAAAAGGTGAGAAAGTTGAAGGAATTCCATAAAAGGTCAAAATGCTGCTTGACTGAAGAGTATAGACAATTTTCAGCTGTCCTATATCAAGACGTATCTATTATCTGCTTTGATCATATAATACCTAACATAAATGATTATCTCTGGTGTCAGAGCCGCAGCACACACTAACCACTGACACACTAAAGAAAGGAACTGAACATAGAAAAAACTATTTTTCGGCTCCCTTGTTACTGTAATGTTTTTGGCTAATACGGCTATTTATATGCAGATCAGAGACCTCTGGGAGACAATTTCAATATTTTTTAGCGTGATAAGGAACTGCTGGGTAGCCATGCTTAAAATGATCCTGGACAGAGAGTTGAGAGGAAGAGGACGAGGAGAACAGGGACGCTTTATCGATGTGTCCTCCCTTCCTCCTTCCTTTCTCTCCATCTAACCCCCTTTCCTCTTGTGTCTTCCTTCTGTCCATCGTCCTTTCCTGTTACTTCTTCTACAGGTCTTTGTCTTTAATTTGGCTCTGTTGCAAACTTTATTTAAACTAGGGATGCACCGAAATTTCGGCCACTGAAAATGGACCAAAAGTGCATTTTCGGCTTTTGGCCGAAACACTTTTATCACCCAAACAACACGGCCGAAACAGGAAATTGTGATGACGCAAACAAAAACCGCGGCCAGCACACGCTTGTCTGGATAAGCGCCTCTGCGCCATAGATCATCAGTGAAACATTGTGAAACAAATGACACCTCTAGCTAAATGTAGTAATCTAGAGAACCAGCTACAACCTTGTTTTCATCCAAACGAGCTGTCTTTAGAGACGGCTCGCTATGAGACAGCTTCTATGAGCTGTCGGCTATCAGCCGCGAGTTTAGGGACCGTCTGCAAAGTGCCGACAGCTTCTATGAGCTGTCGGCTATCATCCGCGAGCTTAGGGACCGTCTGCAAAGTGCAAAACGGAAAACAGTGTTGTTTTTTCAGTGCTAAATAAATATTTTTATACTTTTAATAATTGTAATTGATTTATTCTTTGAATTGCAATGCCTTGATTTTAGTGAGGTTAGTACACAGTCATAACTATAAATGCAATGGTAGGCCTACTAATAATTGGCATAATAATTTATTTCGGTGTTTCGGTTTTCGGTTTTCGGCCTTGGTTTCCTCATTTTTGGTTTTCGGTTTCGACCAAGAATTTTCATTTCGGTGCATCCCTAATTTAAACGTGACATGACGTACACTACAATATAATAGTCTCCATCATCGGTGAAGGTGCAGCTGAAGACATTCCACTGTACATGCACAGGGAAAACAAACCATACGATCTTATGCGTTTGTGTCAATGATGAGAGGTTGCTGTGTGGGGTTCTCTCTCGGTGTTTGAGGATCCTCAGCAGAGCAGATGGGGCTTTTTTTTTTATATTTTTATAGAGAGAGACAGAGGAAAGTGTGGAAGACAGAAACTGCGAAAGGCATGAGAAATTCAGGGATAGTAAATAATTTTTTTAATCTGGAAAGCTGTAGCAGAATAAAACCATTCCTATAGGGAGCAATAGGAGAGAATAACAGCGGGGATAGGTCAGCGTGGATTGAGATGGCTGTTGACACCACCATCGATCTGCACAGAGAAGAAACGGGCTCAGCGGGGATCATGTAATTTCAGGACATCTATTTTCTCAGACGTCTCAATATGAAAAAGGTTTGGCGATTTGGGGAGTTGGATCATCTCCCTCGTCGTCGGGGTTGGAGATGTCTTCCCTCCGCTGTTTGTAAAGTGATCGACAGGTCAACGAGGCAATGCCGGCCAACAGAGTGATATATTTTCCTTTTGTCTTTCCTGCGTTTGAAACTGCCTTCCCTACTAAAAATGTAAATGCGTATTTGTTCAATGTCTTCATGGAAATGTTGTCTCTCTGGCAATTTACAGTATGCTCACCTCGCCTAGTTTAATATCCACAGAATTCATTTGGAAAGAGACCCAACTTCCATCAATAATGCATTCCCTTCATCTTTTTGAATATAATAACAGCTCATCCACTATCATCCACTCATCCACTGTGTGTGTGTGTGTGTGTGTGTGTGTGTGTGTGTGTGTGTGTGTGTGTGTGTGTGTGTGTGTGTGTGTGTGTGTGTGTGTGTGTGTGTGTGTGTGTGTGCATACCCTCAACCTGTCAATTAAATCTAATATCTCTGTGTGAGAACACAGCAAAAAAAACCTGGGTTTACCTTTGGGATGTACGCTGAGCAGGTGAAAAGTTTACAATATGAGTCTAGCTCATACGATCATAACGCTAGGCTTCATTGGATTCTAAATAATTGATTGGAACAAGGCCGTTAAATTTGTATTCCTTTCCTTGGCAGGGTCCCATATATATAGGCTGTATGTGTACTGCTCAAGATGGATTACATGAATGAGAAACAAAGTTTGAAAAGTGTGAATGACAAATAAATTCATGTTTCACCTATCAGATGTAGTTGCTGCAGGCCTCTAAAGAAGAAATCAAAGAAGAATAAATTTCTGTTAACTTTTTATCATTTGATGTGAAACAATGCAGAGCAGAATAGGTTAATGTAGTCTTTAAAACAAAAATATTTACAAAATGTCCTTAAGGAGAGCCAAAAGTTATTGTTTTGTTCATTTATGTGTCAATATGTATTGTACAACTATAGTCTTTACATGGTTAGGCATTCAAAGACATTGATTCAATAGCCCCAGCTCAGTGCAATCTGGCTAATGTCTGGCTGGTTGTCAGGTGAAATATGAATTCAAATGTGTCTTTGACGTCAACAGAAAGCGGCCAAAGAGAGGTTTTCAAGCCCCAGACAGTGTAGCAAAGTCTTTCAACCGCTCCATGTCATTGCAACCTCTAATACGCGTTCTTCTCTCTTAGGAAATAATGTGAAATGCCCGGTTTGCAAGAGCAATTACAGCAGCATTTGGTTCTACCACTGCCCAGGATTTCATTCATTGTAATCATAATCACAAATCCCATAGCAGAAAGTCTTTCACACACAAACAAGGACACACAATCATAAAGAATTACCAACTCATAGTTTGGATGGCAATCTCAGCCTTTTGGTCCCCTTGGTGAATCACATCACGATGAGTCCACCATCGTTTTTAGCAGTACAATGGTTTTGAAAACCATAAGGGATACATTTTTAGTCAACGTCCAAAGCAATTAGCCTGTACATAAGGTCAGCCGAGGACATAACCTTTTCAAAGTTTATTTTCTATGTATCTCTGAATTCGGAAAACTATTTTAGTTATTCTCAAATGTCTTAGCCAATATGGTTCACAATTACATTTTCTGATTTTATCAGCAACTATTTCATAAATTCCCATCTCAACTGTCATACCCATAACTGCTTAAAATTCCTGACATCTTTTATTTTTTCTTTAAAAAATTTGTATTATCACAAAGGTTACAAAATCCTGTCTCCCCTTTCGACTTTCTCACCAGACTTTCATACCAGACGTTCTTATCCGACCTCGTCTGACTAAGTGTGGTGAGCCATTCAGAAAGGGCTCACCACACGACAAGTGAGCCCCCCCCCCCCCCAGCTGCCGGTATTTGTGTGTGTGTGTGTGTGTGTGTGTGTGTGTGTGTGTGTGTGTGTGTGTGTGTGTGTGCGGTCTAAGTGGTCTCCGTGCCGCCGCATTAAGGTGGGCGGGTGGTCTTGTGACACGGGACACCGCTCACTTTTAAACGCCAGCCAGCGTGTGGGGGGGGGATGTGGGGGGAGGGGGGGTGCCCATGACACCCTGCTTAGAGCCAGCTCAGCCAGGGAGGTTTAAAGATTTAAAATGGTGGTCATGAGATGAGTGTAGCCCAGGGATTAAAATAACCTCCTCCCTTCCACCACCCAAGCCCCAAGAACTGCACCTCTTTCACACCGAATTAGGGGATATTTTAGGCTTCAGCATGCTTCAATATCCTCTATTGCATTAACCACTACTAATATTGTGTATGGATGTGTTTGAGTTTTTACATACATCTTAATTAGTTTATCTCTTTCTCATTCCGACGACTGTCCCATCTGGGTTTTAGGAAGTACATCTTATCTCATCTTCTCTCATGCTACCTGATGCTCATGTTTTTTTTTTAATGAACTAGCTATTCGTCAGGTTAAGTGAGTGAAATTCGCTCTGAGAATATCTGCTTCAAGTTGACTGTACCTGTCTCTTCATGAGCCAATTTTCATTTAAATCCTCTCCAAGCACATTTCTGACCAATCAGCAAATCTTTTCCATGATTGGTTCAGGGAACCCATCTTTCCTGTTAAGCATCGGTGGGTGAAATGCAACACATCTCAATGGCAGGGAAACATAATGAGGGAGGGGACATATTTTGGCTTGTTCATTTTCCAAATCTTGCTCTCTTACGCTCTCTCTTGCTCGTGTACTCTCTTAAAAACCCTAGAATATTCCCTACAGCAGCTTTTATGACATGTATTTGAATTCACTTTAATTCAGTTTGCATGAAAGCATCGGCTAAATAGCATGGTAAATGGGTACTTTGTTATCTCGAGTTGCTGGCTGGGGGCAACAATGACTGGCAGCTACATGTTTAACATGACATACAATTAATCTGAGAAGCTGTGCAGGTTAAACGCATTGCGTCGACACCTCCTAAGAAATACATTGAAAACATAAGCTGATTGAAATGGCAACATAATAACAGCAAGCCCAAACCCACCATTTACCTAAGACATTTGATCAAAATAGTTAGCAAAATGATTGATGTTTTTGGCATTCAGGGAATTTTTTGTGTTTGGACAAACACTTCTTTCAACAGTATAAATATAGACATGATTCAATGATTTGATCCAATGGTTTACAAAATGTCATTGAAACAAAAAATGAATGACATATAGCAACTTCCAATAGGCAATCCAGTAAATGCAGCAGTCACCCATTAAATTGAGATGCTAATCTACAATTTCACTTTTCTCTATACTTTTGTGAGTGTTTGGTGTATCACTGACTATATTTAACCTACTTATATTACAGTTTGGTAACAAGTTTCTATTTTGGTACAGTTTATTCGCATATAAATAGATTATTTTACAAACAAGAGTCTTGTTCTTGGTTTTAATTAAACAGAGACTTGGTGTACACTGAAGACTTTGAGGCTGGTCTCTTGCCGTATTTGGCAGGCAAGAGTGAATAAATTGGACAAAACATTACATTATTCTCTGCAAATAACCGTTACCTTTGTGTCATGTTTTCTTAATGTTTTGTTCCTTGGGTGTAGTAAAAAACCCACAAAAAAAACAATAATTCACACAATAACTTGGGTAGAATCAATTATGCTCAAGGATTTCCAGTTAATATGAACTGTGGATATTCCGTGGATATACTGTGTCACTTGACAAAAAAGTGAGAAATATATAAATTCCATTGTTATCCACCTCCTGCCGTAATTAAGACATCATAGGCAAGGGTTCTTGTTGAAAGGTCACAGAAAAATAATTAAGTCATAGAAAAAAAAAAAAAAAAAAACTCATTTGAATCGTTATTAATTTCTGATTCTGGCTTGTAGTCAAGGTAACACCCCACTCCACTGCAGCCGAGGGATCAGAGCTGTCCCTTGTGTAAATGCCATTGTGACCCTGGCTGGAATGGGAATATGTCTCCTCTTCTCAGTGCTATAATAGTGTCGTCACGTTGTTATCGCTACGAGATGCTCAGCCCATGTTCCGGCGATGGTTGTCCCTCTACCGTTAAATGCTCTGCCAACGGGGTATAATGCCCTGACACTATGTGAAGGGGCCTTTGTAGTCTTTGCTAAGAGCTACTCATTTGAGTTCATAATGAGTGATTAAACCTCACAGTAGAGGATAAAGGGCCATTCTTTCTCCTTTCCTTCATCGTTATTAGTTTTCTTAAGCCTCTTGATGATCTCTGTTGACCACTCTTGCTATTTGTTCAGCCAATCTCTTCACTCCACACAATAGAATACATAGGTGAAGTCTAAGTGACTATATTGGTCTCTTTGCCTTTTTGTGTGTGTGTGTGTGTGTGTGTGTGTGTGTGTGTGTGTGTGTGTGTGTGTGTGTGTGTGTGTGTGTGTGTGTGTGTGTGTGTGTGTGTGTGTGTGTGTGGCGACCCGGATCACAAATGTCTCTCTCACACACGGAATACACCACACTCGGATTCCAGATGAGCCGAAGTCGGCATTTATTCGGCAGCACGGGAAACAAGGAAATAAATACTTTCGTCTATGGCCTCCGAGAGACTCTTAGCGATCAAAGTAATAGATTCTTTCGTCAATGGCCTCCGAGAGACACTTAGCGATCACGGGAATAGATACTTTCTCTATGGCCTCCGAGAGACTCTCAGCAATCGTCCGACTCCGTGTTGGTCCTTCTCGTTCCCCCCGGTGTGCGTCCACGATCGCCTTTTATGCCGACTCCCCCTCCCTCCGGCCAGGTGCGTTGCATCCCGGTGATTACGATGGGTGCCGACGCACTCTCTGCTGCCGACTGGAGCGTGAAGGCGGTACACTCCGTCGACCACTACCCCCCGGTTCCCCCTGGTGGGGAGCGGGTTGTCACATCCCTTCCCCGTTAGATGAGGCCTCCGGTCCCCGGGAATCCACCCCAGGCAGGCATCCCGGCGTGACAGGGCGTCTGCGTTCGCGTGCTCTTTGCCAGGTCGGTGGTCCACCTTGAACCGAAAGTCCTGGAGGGCCAGGAACCACCGCGTCACCCTGGCGTTAGAGTCCTTGGCGCCGGCCATCCATTTCAGCGGGGCGTGATCTGTGACCAAGGTGAACTCCCGACCTAGGAGATAGTACCTGAGTTTATTCAGTGACCATTTGATGGCCAGGGCCTCTTTCTCCACGGTCGAATAATTCCTCTCATTGGGAAGGAGCTTCCGGCTGATGTACGTGATGGGGTGTTCCTCTCCAGCCCGGACCTGGGATAGGACTCCCCCCAGCCCCACCTCCGAGGCGTCGGTGTGCACTATGAGGGGAGAAGTAAAGTCTGGGGTTATTAGCACTGGCTCTGAGCACAAGGCTCCCCGGAGCGACTCGAAGGCCTTCTCGGCCGCCTCCGTCCACCGGATCCGGTCTGGCAATGTCTTTCGGGTCAGGTCGTTCATAGGGCTGGCCAGGGTGGCGAAGCCGGGTATAAACCTCTGATAGTACCCGACCAGCCCTAAGAACGACTTTACCTGTTTTTTGGAGGTCGGTCGGGGCCAGTCCCTGATGGCGGCCACCTTGCTCTCCTGGGGCCTGACGTTTCCCCGACCCACCTGATAGCCCAGGTAGGCCGTCTCCTCCAACCCGAGGCGGCATTTGGCCGGATTGGCGGTGAGACCCGCCTTCCGTAGCTCGCTCAGTACGGCCCTTAGCTGTCGGATGTGGACATCCCAGCTGTCACTGTGGATGATTCTTCCCATCTGTGTCCATGGCCTTCTTCAGCATTTGTTTTAAGGTTTTATTAAACCGTTCCACCAGACCGTCCGTCTGGGGGTGGTACACCGACGTCCGGAGCTGTTTGACCTGGAGAAGTCTGAGCAGTTCTTTTATGACACGAGACATAAAGCATGAGCCCTGGTCCGTCAGTACTTCCCATGCTATCCCCTCCCGGCTAAACAGAAGCATGAGCTCCTTCGCTACCGCCTTAGCGGTGGGGCTTCAGGGTACCGGGTTGCATAGTCTACCAGCACCAGGATATACCGGTGTCCCCTGCTGGTCTTGGGGAGGGGCCCCACAATGTCCAGGGCTATCCTATCGAACGGAGTCTCTATGATGGGCATGGGGATAAGTGGGTTCCTAGCCGTGGAGCGAGGAGCTACCCGCTGACAATCCAGGCACGTTTGGCAGTAGCGTTCTACGTCCCTTTTCACCCCCGGCCAGTAAAACCTCGCCAAGACCCGATCCCGGGTTTTGTCCATGCCCAGGTGCGCTCCCAGGAGGTGCGTGTGGGCCATAAACAGCACCTTGCTGACATATGTCCGAGGGACCACTAATTGTTCTGTCACCGCCCCGTCCTTTTCCACCACCCGGTATAGCAGGGCCCCCCTGGTGCTAAAGTGTGGGTGTGTCAGGCAACTCACCGAGTCCCGGGTTTGTCCGTCGTGTGCGAGGACATGGCTCCAGGCGTGTTTGAGGGCGTCGTCCTGCAGCTGGGCGCTAGCGAACTGCTCCGGCCGAGTGGTTCCTTCCCCCCCCTCTGGTAAGAAGTCTGAGAACTCGGTGAGAGGGGAACTCTCGGACTCCTCGGGTGGGTCGTTCGGTTCTGGCGCTGTCAGGGTATCCGAGGTGTCGGGTCCAAGCCGCTGTGATCCGGATCGGGAAGCACGGCCTCCCGAGGGGGTCGGAGATCCCGGTGGCGAGGGTCCCTCCCCTTCTGGCCCTGGGTCCTCTGCCGACGACGCCTCCTGGGTCGCCGGTACCCGGGTGGCCCCATACGCCGGTCGCACCTTCCTCCCCACTCGGCGAGGAGGCTCTCTCCTTACCCGATTTTCCCGCTCCGGATCCCAGAGTCTGTGAAAAATCGGGCAATCCCTCCCGATAAGAAGGGGTACTGGCAAGTGGGGTACGATCCCCGCCCGGGCTGTGAACACCCCGTAGGAGGTCCGGATGACCACATGGCAAGTCCCATAGGTCCGGGTGTCCCCGTGTACACAGGCCACCTCCATTGGTTCTCCCCCCTTCCCCCCCGCTAGTTCGGGACGAAGGAGGGTCACCACACTACCCGTGTCCAGGAGGGCCTGTGTGTCCTGGGTCATGACCCGTGCTGGGATAGTCGGGGACCCAGCTACCCCCTGTGCCCAACAGGTGGCCAACATGCAGGGCCGGTACGTACCCTCGTCCGCGTAGGCCGACGGCATCGACACGTCTATGTCCCCGGGACAATCTTGGGCCAAATGCCCCGGCTGACCGCAGGCGTAGCACCGTCTCCCTTCGCGACCCTCCCGGGACACGATCGGCGGCTCCGGTGGTGGTGTCCGTGGCGCCGTCAGGGGCCCCCTCCGGTCTCGTCGGGTCTCGGTCGGCCGAAGGCTGGTCCGGGGACTGGCGCTGAGCTGCTGGGCTACCTGCCAGTTCTCCAGTTGACGGATCAGGTCGTCTACCGTCTGGGGATGGTGGTGGGCCAGGATCCTCCGGGCGTCGGGCGGAAGCTGGCGAACGGTGTTATCGATGAGGACCCTATCCACCGGGCTGGGTCCCTCGCCCGTTGTCAGCCACCTCCTCACTAGCCGGCCATGCTGGGCGATCTGGGTCCGCACCGCACCCCGGATGTCGAACCGCCAGTCGTGAAACCGTTGGGCACGGGCCACGAGGTTGTGCCCGTAGTAGGCCAGTATGGCCTGCTTGAGCACGGGATACTGGTCGGCGTCCTCGGGCGGTAGGTCCTGACTCGCCTGTTGCGCGGTGAGAAAGGGCGAGAGGATGTGGGCCCACTGTTCTGACGGCCAGTTCTCCCTCCGGGCGGTCCTCTCAAATACCTCCAGGTACGCCTCTACATCGTCGTCAGGACCGAGCTTGGTGAGCCGACTGGTCGGAGCAGCTGTCGGCGCGGCTGTCGGCGCGTCGCGGACGGCATGCTGTGTGAGCCGGATCACCGCTTCGCGGAGCAGAGCGAGACTCTCCGCCGTCTCCTGCTGTAACGCGGCAGCCTGTGCCTGGAGCTGCTGTTGTCTCTGAACGACAGAGGGAGTGGCGGTGCCGTCGGGGTTCTGCATGTTGAGCGAGTGGGTACGTTACCGTGTGAGGTAGTGGTGTCGGGTTGCCCGCATCCTCCACCATATGTGGCGACCCGGATCACAAATGTCTCTCTCACACACGGAATACACCACACTCGGATTCCAGATGAGCCGAAGTCGGCATTTATTTGGCAGCACGGGAAACAAGGAAATAAATACTTTCGTCTATGGCCTCCGAGAGACTCTTAGCGATCAAAGTTATAGATACTTTTGTCTATGGCCTCAGAGAGACACTTAGCGATCACGGGAATAGATACTTTCTCTATGGCCTCCGAGAGACTCTCAGCAATCGTCCGACTCCGTGTTGGTCCTTCTCGTTCCCCCCGGTGTGCGTCCATGATCGTCTTTTATGCCGACTCCCCCTCCCTCCGGCCAGGTGCGTTGCATCCCGGTGATTACGATGGGTGCCGACGCACTCTGCTGCCGACTGGAGCGTGAAGGCGGTACACTCCGTCGACCACTACCCCCCGGTTCCCCCTGGTGGGGAGCGGGTTGTCACAGTGTATGTGTTTGTGTCTAGTGTATCTTAAGTTTGTCTCTGCGTGTGTTTGTTTCTGTGCTTGCATCTTTGTGTGTGCTGTTTGTGTCTGTATGTGTCTGCGTGTTGCTTTGTGCCGCGCCCTGTGTGTGTGTGTTTGTGTGTGTCTGGGTTTGTGTCTGTGTGCATGTTTGTCTGTGTGGGTTTGTGTGTCTCTATGTGTTTGTGTGGTTTGTGCCTGTGTGCGTTTGGCATCTATTTTCATGAGTTTGTTTCTCTCTGAATGTGTGTTGTTTATGTGTGTGTGTATGTGTGTGTGTGCTGTGTGCCCTGTGTTTACCTGCATGTGTTTGTTTTGAATCTGTGTGTGTGTGTGTGTGTGTGTGCGTGCATATTCAGTGGCTTTGTGCGTCATGTAATTCAATGAGGTTTCAGCTTGGTTACATTTACAACAAGGGTGGCATTACACACACCACCCTGACGTCTCGGGGTATCTCCTTACCGCAACGCCAGGGTTGTTCTGAAGTTCAGGCTCTCATATCCGAGCGCACGATCGACTTTCCCTGTTGTTCAACGTGTTGTTCACCTGTTGTCTTTCCTCTCACTCTGCTGTAATGTGTCCCGCAGGTTCTGAAATTGATAACAGACTTGAAGTTTGATGAGTTCACAAAGTGCTAGCTATCTATCTATCTATCTATCTATCTATCTATCTATCTATCTATCTGTCTATCTATTCTAGCATGTGCAGCCTTGAAAATCACTTGCTATTCAGTCAAAGCACAATTGATTGGAATCTTTGTCCAGAATATAATGAAAATGAACAAAAAGCAGAAGTCTGAACACAATTTTACCATTTTATTTGATCTTCTCTTCTTTTATTTGATCTTCTCTAAAATCGTCGAGAACTCAAACGCAATTACACAGTACGTCAAATCAAATGAACTAATATCAACACGAATAATTGTTTGGCGCCGACAGTTAGTGTTATGTATGTGTTTCTCGGTGTTAAGAAAACAAATTAAGCCTCACTCGAATTCCGTGTTGATTAAAGATAGTTCTACCAACAGACAAATCTTCCCCTTTTCTAGCTGCTGTTACTAATAACATAATAATAATAATAATGACCGCTCACTGAAGCAGCCTGTGTGCCGTGTAGGTAGCCGAGCGCATGTTTTCCAGACGTCCGTGTCTCTCCCATACTGTCAGAGCTGGTAATGATATTTTGATTGCCTGCCTGAGCTAACTTCAGCCATCAGATCTGCAGTCATGCCATAAGAAAGGTCTTTGAAGATAAACTGCCCTGTAAAGATTAGATTCCTGTGTTGTATTGACAGCCCGACTGGCTGTGTGTGTGTGTGTGTGTGTGTGTGTGTGTGTGTGTGTGTGTGTGTGTGTGTGTGTGTGTGTGTGTGTGTGAGATATTGTGGTTACCAGCAAAACTC
Organism: Micromesistius poutassou; assembly: GCF_964030765.1. Classification (NCBI taxonomy): domain Eukaryota; kingdom Metazoa; phylum Chordata; class Actinopteri; order Gadiformes; family Gadidae; genus Micromesistius; species Micromesistius poutassou. The sequence continues at coordinate 8,574,693 of NC_140277.1, forward strand.
CAAAAAAAGCTGCTGAAATGATGTAAAGAACGCTAGGGTTACTAATCTCAAAATGTGTGTTGTCAACGTAATGATTTACCAACATGTCCACCTCCATGTCCCAATATAACGGCCGTACATTAATATTTTAAGCAGAGATTGTTGTTTTTGTTGTTGAAGGGGATTGCTTAGAATAGCTAAACAATGCGTGGTCATTCTCTTCCAAAGAGGACAGGCCGGCTTGTCTGAACGCCTTATCTGCTTGGATGTGAAGGGCCCGGTGGTGGTGCTTGGAGTTTTCCTTTTGATCAGTCATATCAGCGGTGTCAGGCACCGCACTCTCAAACCCTCATCATTCACCTGAGGGGCGTGGAGCGTCGGCGGCCACAAAAACTTTTGCAATTTACAGCTTTTTTTCGTCAAATCGATGACAGTGCAGTTTTACCCCCCCTCGTCTGCCTGCCTGCACGCCTCCCTGCTGCTCGGCTAATGGGAGAGTCAGGGCCGCTGAGGAACGCCTCACTCCGCCATCTGTATAGGCAGCGGCGCTCTGATTAATAAGGCGTAGCCCGTCGCAGACGTAACTTATCCCGGCGAGCATGGCAATAGGTGTCGGAAAGGTGGATCGGATACATGCTTAATGACAGCCGAGTGGAGCGGGGTTTGAAAGCAGCCGCCTGTGTGATTTTGAGTGTGTCTGTGTGTATCTGTGTGTATCTGGGTTTGACTCAATGCAGGTTGATGGGAGACGACTAGTCTTAGTCGTGGAAGCGATTAAAATAATTATTAACCTCGGTGAGGCAATACAGAAAATACTGAAAATACTATACTACGTATATTATTGCAGATTTTTCTGTGCATTTTTTCTTACTCGTAGGCCTACTTCTGCTGAGACACCCAACATTTCCCGTCTGAGATTATTAAAGTACATCTTATCTATTCGTGGAGGAAAAAGGGAATTTTGAATATGGTGGCACTGATTCATCTGAACTGCTTGCTATATTGTTAGTTATGTTTGAATGAAGCCCCTGAAGGGAAATATTTCCCAAAGTGTGACAGAGACGTTGTGACAATTGCTGTCGTCTGTAAATCGGATTATGTCAGAGAAGTGAAGCCTGGGCTATTCCATTGTGCTCGACGACAATGGCTATGCGCGTGTGCGTTTAATAGCCGCTGATATCAAGCCGTGTCACTGTATCTTATTTCAGGGCGGCCAGCTACAAGGCGAGCATATTGCCCACGGTTGATGACACAATACTCTGGGAAGGGAGAGAAGTATCAGGCCTCGCAATGTGTTTGGTTTTCACTCCCAAAAATGTGAAGTGCTGAATTTGAATTCCATATTTTTTCACTCTCTGTTGACTATTTCCGCTGGAAACCATCAAAGACGTAGGAACGAGGGGAGAGGGAGGACTTCCAGTCAATCTTTTCATAAAACATGGTCGCTGTTGACTTGCTATAGCGCCATCTGTCTATGTGGGAACCCCCCGCTGTACACCACCGCCAGATAGGCCAACCCAGAAGCCAACTCTGAGCTGCACTAATACCGCTTGTAAAGACTTGTGCTACTTTCCTTATGTCTTTTGAACACAATCAGAGAGAGAGAGAGAGAGAGAGAGAGAGAGAGAGAGAGAGAGAGAGAGAGAGAGAGAGAGAGAGAGAGAGAGAGAGAGAGAGACTGTTATTTTCGCAGAGCAAACCCCCTGCACTCAGAGGATAAAGCCCTGCATTTTCCTCCATGTAATCCATAACTGTGATTGCTTCAGCCTCACTCTTGTCTTCCACCTCCTCACCCACCTCCTCCACCCTTAGCCCTAAGATCTGTCACTCTCTCTCTGGTCCTCCGCCAACAGTTTGATTTGCCGCTCTGTTTTCTTTTTTTAACCGTTCCAATATTTCGTCCGCCTGGTTCAAGGGGATGTCTGGGTAAGGATATAAACAGTCGGAGATGGCTCTATTCTGTTGCGACCCAGCTCCTGTTTCACTCCAAAGAGGTGGTTTTCTTTCAACATTCGCTCGGTATCTCACTATGGGACATGCCCCTTGCGCTGTCCCCCAGAAGCAATTTTACACTACGCCAGTCGTGACTGGCCAACAGACGTGACGTCTGCTTGCAGGGGAGGGACTCCCTCCTACTACATAAGTACCGTCGTCATGTCATCTCTTCAGTATTTAACCTCTTCTCGCTCCTAGAAGCACCTCTCACAGAAGGAGTTGTAGACGGCATAGCAAACTGCCCAAAGAGCGAGCTAAACCCTTGGTCGCCGAGCGCTAGCCTAGCGCTACTTCAAGCCCCTGAAGAGAGAAAGAGACTGTAGACACAGTAGCTGCTAGTACCCATACTAGTTTGCACCCATTTGTTCTAGTTGGCCTGTCACCAAACAGCGACTGTTCATATACGGAGAACATGCAGTCAGGGTCAATACCTACCCTAACCGAGGGCTCGGGGAAGCCTCTGACGAAGTCCTGTGTTTGCGGGAACAAAATGTCGGGAGCGGATAGCCACTCCGTTTGCATCCACTGCCTCGGGCTGGAACATGCCAAGGCAGCCCTTGCATCCCGACTACCTGCGAACACTGCGCACGTTTCTCCAATAAACCCCGCAAGCGTCGACTGAGCAAGCAGGCGAAGCTCTTCGCAGCGGATCCCGCGATGGGGGTAACCGACCCACCACTGCCGGAGCTAGCAGGAGTCTCCCGGGGACTCGGCGCCCCACCGGGCACCAGCTGGGGATCGGAGGTGGACCTCACCAAAGCTTCCCAGCCCCCAGAGTTGACTCAACCTGACTCTATCGAGGCTAGCCTGCTGGTGGAGCCTGAGGACGCCGAGGGCGGTTACTCCGAGTCGGGAGAAGACTCCTAGATTCCTATTCCCCCCGCACCGCGTCACCTATGGTGGTGGGTGCCGCGTGCACCAGCTCCCCGCACCCGGCCGTCAGCGTGGACCTCCACGAGGCCTGCAGGAGGGCAGCTGCGAGGCTCAACATTGAGTGGCCCGAGCCCCCGGTGGAGACCGCCACTGCTTCGACTAGCCTGATGCTCCCGGCCTTTCCCGAGTGCCTGGAGAAAGCGACCCGGTCCTGGAACAAGCCTTTCTTGGCCAAGACCCCTGTCCAGGGTGGATCGGCGCTGGACTGGGCCGGCATGGAGGAAAAGGGGTCCTCTCACATCCCTCCGGTCGAACCACTGCTGGCCTCGCACCTCCACCCCACGCAGAAGTCCGCCATTGACTTTGGCGAGCCCTACGCTGCCGTCCAAGGCCGACTGCTTCCAGTCTTCACTGACAGACAAGGGCTACAAGGCGATGGCCACGACGGTGAGGGCACTCAACGCATCGTCGCTACTGAGCTGGAAGTCGACATGTCAACCTTGCCCACCCCAGCCCTGTGGGATGAGCTGTGCCTCGTGACAGACTTGTGCCTGCGCCTCCACAGGAGCGCTGTCCAAGCGTCCAGCAGGGCTATGGCTCTGATGGTCGCCCAGGAGAGAGCGAGATGGCTAAACCTGTCCAGTCTCTCTCTGAGGGAGAAAACTCAACTTCTCGACGTACCCGTGGACCCCAAAGGCCTGTTTGGCCCAGCATACAGCGTCATGCTGAAACGCTGGGAGGAGAAGAAGAGAGAGAGTGAGGCACTGCGACTGTGTCTCCCCAGAAGGGCGCCTTTCCCCACCAACGCGCCTGGCCAGGTGTTCACCCAGCTCCTCCACCGGCTTATCGCATCCAAAAACGTCAGCCCCAACTGGCCCACGGGGCCGGCCAGGGCCAGAACATGCCGCCGGAGCATGGAGGCCCGGCCAGACACCGTCACCGTCCCCCCTAGATGTTCTGTTCCGAACCCGGTCCCAGGACGGGTCACCGAGGGCATGTTCAGGGCCCTGCAAGCGGCGTGGAGAAGCCCGTTCGGTGCTCTCAGTTCACGACCGGACAAAGAGAAGAAGGGTCAGCCCAGCAGAGAGCTCGGTGGAGTCGCGGCTGTTTCCCTTGGACACATGCAAGTGCAAAAGCACACACCAGTGCCCAGAATCACACATGTGTCCCCCTTCTGTTCAATGTTTATTAAAAATGTTCCCATGCGAGCATCCAGGCTCCGAGCCGAGGGCGCTGCTCTATGTAAAAACACAAAAAATGATAAACATAAAAAAGGCACAGAATACAATAAAACAGTGCCTGGTGGGCGTGAGCGCCGGTGCGCAGCCCACCATGCCCATTTGGCCCGGCATGACAGCGAAACCAGCGGGGCTGGGGCCGCTGTCTGGCCGGGCTCAATAGTGGCGTGCGTACAGTGCGTCTGATTGGGTTACAAAGACTGTAACTGCCGGCTACAGGCTCCAATTTGCGTCCACTCCTCCCCATTTCAATGGGATACTGCAGTTGCAGGCCCGTGGGGAGAAAGCTCACGTTTTACAGAAGGAAATGGGGGCAATAGTGCCACAAGAGCAAAACCAAAGCGGTTTTTACTCGAGGTACTTTCTGGTCCCAAAGAAGGGGGGGAGCCTGTGGCCGATATTGGATTTACGCACTCTGAACAGATACATGAGACAGTACAGTTTCAGAATGCTGACGCACGCCGCTCTTCTACGCTTCGTGCGCCCAGGTGACTGGTTCACGAGTGTAGATTTAACGGACGCTTATTTCCATATCCCCATTTATCCCCCTCACAGGAAATATCTCAGGTTCGCCTTCCAGGGCGTAACGTACGAGTATTTGGTCCTCCCGTTTGGCATCGGGGGGCATTAGCTCAGGAGGTAGAGCGGGTTGGCTGGTAACGGCAAGGTTGCTGGTTCGATCCCCGGCTCCTCCTAGCTGAGTGTCGTGGTGTCCCTGAGCAAGACGCCTCACCCTAATTGCTCCTGATGAGCTGGCTGTCGCCCTGCGTGGTTGACCCATGTCAGTCAACACTGCTATATAAATGAGGACCATTTACCTTTCGTCAAGTCCACACAAGGGTGTTTGTGAAATGCACGGAGGCTGCTATCACGCCCCTCAGGGAGAAGGGGATGCGTTTGGCGACGTACATAGATGACTGGCTTCTAGCCACACAGTCACCCCAAGAGGCTCAGGCGCAGACCAGCTTGCTCGTGTTGCACCTAATGTCCCTGGGTTTCACGATAAACGTGAAAAAGAGTGTTTTGGTTCCTACCCGAAACATAGTGTTCATAGGCTTGTGCCTCGATTCAGTAACGTTCAAAGCACGTCTATCCGCGGAGAGGGTGGAAGCCTTTCAGGCTTGTCTGGCGCTTTTTCGCAGGGGGAAGTTCAAAACATGCCTCAGACTACTACTACTACTGCCGCCTACATATGAGGCCGGTTCAGCGATGGGTTGCGTCACTGCGCACACAACCCGATGCGCCATGGCCATCGCCGAGTGTTGGTCTACATGGCGTGCGCCTTGGTGCTGCGCCCTTGGAGACGTGCGTCCTTTTTGACTACGGGCGTTACCATGGGAACTGTCCTGGCAAGGGTGGACCTCTCGATGGACGCCTCTCGAGCAGGATGGGGTGCCGTATACGAGGGCAGAGCGATAAATGGCACGTGGAGTTCACATATGCAGTTTGTTCACATAAACTGCCTGGAACTTCAGGCTGTGTCGCTGGCGCTGAAACATTTTCTTCCCTTTATGAGGGGGCGGCATGTTCTAGTCAGGACGGATAACACCACGGTGGTGGCGTATAAACCGACAAGGGGGACTGAGCTCCCGGCAAATGCACATGTTGGCACACAGACTGATCATGTGGGGCAACGTTCACCTGTTGTCTCTGAGAGCAACACACGTGCCGGGCGCACGGAACTGGGGAGCGGATTTAATGTCCAGGGGCAACCCTCGCTAAAAGGATTGGGAACTCCTGATCCTTATAGGCCCCCGTTGGCCGGGGAAATATTGGTTGGCAGAAATAGTCCAGTTGCTGTGCAGCCAGCCTTGGCCTCTGCCTTTACGCAGGGATCTTCTGACACAAGCGCACGGAGAGATCTTCAGAGCCCCTACAACAGATAGAGCTTAGGACGCTCTTGTTTAAGACGGCTTTGTTGCTCGCGTTGGCCACGGCTAAACGCGTAAGTGACATCCATGCGCTGTCGGCGAACCCGGCATGTATGCAGTTTTTACAGGGGAACTCAAGGGTTTTGTTAAAGCCGAATCCTGCTTTTGTTCCCAAGGTATTTGACTACCACCCTATTGAGCTGTTGGCTTTTCATTCTCCTCTTTTCTGCTCCCAGGAGCAGGAGCGGCTGAATGCGCTCTGCCCAGTACAGGCTTTATGCGTCTATGTTGATAGGACAGCTGGATTCAGGAAGTCTGAGCAACCTCTTTCGAAGCACAGTTTGTCACACTGGATTGTGGAGGCCATAGCCATGGCCTATAATAGCGAGGGTTTAGAGCCCCCTATTGGCCTGCGCGCACATTCAACTCGGCACTGTTGCCTGGGCACTGTTTCAGGGGGTTACAGTGGGAGAGATATGTGCGGCTGCCAGCTGGGCGACGCCTTACACTTTCACTAGACTCTACAGGTTGGATGTTACTGCGCCTAATCTGTCTCACACAGTCTTGAGCGTTGGATCAGTAACCATGCCTGTTTGACAGGTTTTTTGTGCTGGAACTTCTTTGGCAATACGGGAGTTACTATATCCCATAGTGAGATACCGAGCAAAAGAAAACTTAAGGTTAAGAAGTTAAGCAAGGTTTTCTGATACATGAGTGAGGTATCTCACCTGACCACCCTCCTTGCCCGGAGCGAGGAAGAGGTGTTTGCCTATAGACTGAAGAGATGACGTGACGACGGGACTTATGTAGTAGGAGGGAGTCCCTCCCCTGCAAGCAGACGTCACGTCTGTTGGCCAGTCACGACTGGCGTAGTGTAAAATTGCTTCTGGGGGACAGCGCGAGGGGCATGTCCCATAGTGAGATACCTTACTCATATATCAGAAAACCTTGGTTAACTTCTTAACCTTAAGTTATGGGGAGCTTGTATATGCCTCTCATTTCACCCCTAACTGCTACGTGGCTAGGTCAGACTGGAACCCCACTGTCTCTCCCCTGAACTCAGGTTTTACACATGCTTTGGTAAAGGTCTCTGTTGCAGTTGCTAGTAGCAGAGAGAATTTAAACTTACACATGAAATGGTTTCGTGCAAAACAAATCGCAAATTAACCTCAGTGAACTCCTCCTTTTTTTTGGGCTTTTGCGTTTAGTATGTTTTTCCAAAACAACACCAAACAAATATTAACCAGTTATGAATCTCTGAATGTGAATGAATGAACAGAAAAACAAACCAGAACAATGTTTGTGTATCCCGTTGAGCCAAAGGCAGTTATAAGACGTTCCACCAGCATCATTTGATGCCCTTTGTTTATTTATTTCTCCAGTCACTTTCTTTGTTGAACAACTGATCAACCCACTGGCTTACATCAGGCTTCCTGTCCAATTGCATTTAGACGGAAAATCACTGCCAGACGCTGCAAAACCAGCCTCCCTATTCCCCGGTGTCAGCGAGGTTGTAGGAAACGGCGGCGCACAGAAAATGAATTCTCTTCTTTTTTTTCTTCTTTTTCTCCTTTTTCTCCTTCTTCTATCTTCCTTCCTCCGTCTCTGCCACATGTGAAACACATCAAAGAGTCTCCCCCCACACTTCAGTCCTCTCATGAAAGATAGGTGTACAAATGTGGCAAATTATATATGCTTCAAAGTTTGGGGGGAGGGGGGCGGAGAATAGAATAGAAAAAGCTGCGTGAAATCTCCCTGTGGTGCACCGGTAGAAGCTGAGAAGACAGCAGTGGACTCATGGTGTTTAGCCTTTTTTTCTGCATTTCCTGCTTTTGGTGTGTCCGGGTTCCACCTTCTTAAGTGTTACAGTGGTACCGGTTGCTAGGTTCTAGTCTATTTCTGCTCTGTGTACGGGGAGGATATTACAGTAGAATATGGTGGCCACTTAGGATATTGTGTTACTCAGCGAGGGAGACGGAGTGTGTGTGTGTGAGAGAGAGCAAAAAAAACGATTTGTATTCATATGTCGGACAATGCGCCCTGTGTTTCATCCGTGAGGAGAGAGAGCTTGGGGAAAACGGAAGAAAACTACTTATGGAGACAAGTTTAAGTCCCTTCCAAATCATAGCTATCGCGAGTGCTGATGATTACAGGAGTTCCCATATGCTGATTCTGTCCTGCGCTCCGCATATGATGGTGTTGATGCGGGTGGTCGGGTCCTCTCCGCTCCCTTAACATATGCTCGGGGCTGATGATCTCCCAGCTTATCACCTTGCGAAGCCACTCTGCAATGGGGAGCCGTGACACTGAATCACTCAGGCAGATGCAGAGGAGACGGAGGCGCCTCCCTCCCTTACGCTTACTTTAAATTGCCTCTCACCGTCTCAGGAAGTATGCAGAGAAAAATACAGCCAGTGCGCTGTCAGGAACCAATAACACACCACTTTGTGGTCGCTTGTCACTTGGCAGGGTTGAACGTCTTTGTTTTTTAAACGGCTCTTTTGAATCCAGAAACTGCCACTATGGCACGTTTTGCCCGTATACCCGCCATCGAGCAAGAAAAGTACAAATATATAATACTACACCCGCCATATTGATGCCTGAGCGCTCGCAGAAGTTGAGGGGGGGTAACGCATCGCATAACAGCTGTTTACTCCGGTGCGGGACAACGTTTGGCTGAGCCCAATGTGTGTCTCCAGGCTGGCGCTGTGAAGTAGGAACAGGCATGGCCTCTGCGGCGCTAGATGAAGAATCCTCTCTCATTTATTTACCATTCTCCTCTCCTCTCCTTCCTCCAGGTGGGCAGGCAGTAAGGCTTGACAGAAGATGAGGCGGGGCTGGTGTCTCTTCTTCAGGTGGTGGCTGGGGACCGCCATGACAGTCTTCTCTCTGCTAGCCTACAGCCGAGGCCAGAGCCCAGACGGTAAGGTGGAATGAGACTTCTGAACAACCAGGCAGGGTGGGAGGGGGGGGGGGGTTATACCCTCCTATCAACGGCCCTGCCGGGTCAGAAGTGTGTTTCTCTTGTCAAAGGATTAAGATTACAAGGTCAGAAGGCTAACAGACTGCATGCCAAATTGATGTATGAAATGCCTACTGTGTGTTTAACACTTATCTTATTGCCTGCCATAATGCCTTTTTTGCAGCAATTCATAATGTTCAAATGCTCTGGTGGGCTTTGCGTCTCACCAAGATGTTCTTGTGCTTGAGCCTGAACCGGGGCATTTCTGGGGGAGTTTGCATTTCTCTCCATCTGTTCATGTCGGCTCCCCTCTGCCTACGAAGACACAAGTCTTGCTGGGAAAAAGCTGCTAGAGGAAATTATCAATTGATGCTTAACAACCCCAGTCCTTCATGGGTAAAAAATGAAGTTGAATTGGAACGCGATAATATCTCTTTATGTTCAGTTAAGGTTAAGACAATAATATGGGTCACACCATATGAAGAGTATGTAATATTTCAAATGCAAGCAGTTGCAAGATCGTGGATGGTAAGCGGTTGTAAGCTTTTTACTCTTAACCGATCAGCTTTATATGGACGGTGGATCAGTGTTAAATCGTACTGCTTATATAGTGTGCTTGGATTCCCATCCACTTTATGCATTAGATCATACTCAAATTGAATCACTGGAAGATATATAGATAGTGTACATCGTGCTTTCTCTGACACAGTTCAGTGGTCCGACTAAGTTGATTCCTTTTGCAGTTGTGAGTGTGAGCTTCCATTTTAAAAACAGATGTTATTGACAGTTTCCACTGATAAATTCCTCATTCAATCCCAAAAGCTGTCAGCAGGTCCTACCTGTCCCAACAGCAGGTCCCACCTGTTGTTGAACAGTGTGTTTGTGGTGTCACAATATTTTCACGTTGCCAAAAATGATTAAACGGGAACCTCTTCATCACAACCCTGTTCTTCAGAATCTGGGCAACATTGCATGTGTGAAGTAACTTTCCGTAGCAGCTATGTGCTTTACTCATACTATTCTATACTTGAATGGAAAAAATAAAGGCTATCCATTTTGTAGGAGATATCTGTGCTTGCTTGGTCAATTTTAGAATATTGCAGTGGCCATGGATGCACTACAAAGGGAAGCAGAAAATCTGATCCTGGTTATCCACATCATCAGTCTAGTGCTCACATAACGCCCGATTGGTTTTACAAGTGGTGGGAAAAAGGATCTGCAATTAGGGTCCAGGGTTATTTCAAATTCTAAAGAAGCCGAGGTTTGTAAAACTCAAATATTATACAAAGATTAGTGTAAGAACATTTGAGATTTTAAATGTTAATTTTGCTATTACTATTTACTCTTTCATTTATAAATTGGTGTTTATGTGTATATATTCCCCGGGAAAGGGAAGTCTGGGGCCCCCTGCTTGAGCTGCTGCCCCCGCGACCCGACCCCGGATAAGCGGATGAGGATGAGGATGAGGATGAGGAGGTGTATATATATATATATTTGTGTGTATTTATCTCTATATATATATATATATATATATATATATATACACACATGTATATTTACATATATTTATTTGTGTGTGTATAAATATATATATATATAATGCATGCAGGTTTAATCTGCGCTGTGCTGTGTATACAGTATGCACGGTGGAAGAGGCTTAACAATACAAACGATGACTGTCATCCAGTCCTCTTTCACTATTATCCCTCCAATATAGGTCAGCAGTTCTGTTTGGCTCAAGAAACCTCCATGCGGAACCTCAATTTCACATCTTATCGAATGGCATTATGCTTACTTTGACCAGACAGTGTTTCATCACTGTAATGCCAATAATTACATTTAAATTTTAACTATTATAATCATCTCTTTTCATCTCTAGGATGTACATGTTTCTGCTAGCTTCTCCTAGCGACTGTGATCTTTCTAATGCAGGGGTTGAGTATAAGGGTGTGCATTGCCTGAAGTACCCCTTCATCAGTACTCCCGATTTCCAGGAAAGAAAGGGTTAGGGTTAGATATCTCCAGAATTCTCTGACATGAAATCAATCAGAATTCATGATTTAGTTTTTGATACATATCTCTATATATGTTTTTTTTTGTTAAGGCTGTTTGTGTTTAACATTTAAATTATCAGTGCCTCTCAACTCAACATGCTGGCAACACTATTTGACAACCTTGCATGGCCTTCAGGTACTCTGTTTCAGAGGCAAAATGAAAAACAGTTTGATGAATTCCTTTCCTGAATAGTTGTATATCTGACATTGGTGGGTCATTGAAGGTTTGCTGGTTGTTTGACTCTGAAAGCACGTGCAATCACTGTGGCTTTTTCGCAGAGTAGTTTTCTTTTCTGTGGTTTTATATTCGCCTCCGAAACATTGGTTTACTTTTTCGCCTGTCTACAACAAAATACTCACGGAGGAGAGTTAAGTATTGTGGTGTGGTTACGGCTCAGAGTAATATGTCGTGTATGTGACCAGGGGGACGGACGAGCGTTGGGGCTTTGGTAAAGTGATCGTGCGTCAAGGCTTAACAATCTGGAGGTCCTTCATCCCTGCCTGGGTTTTAAATCGGAGGAGCTTTTTAATCCCTCTGATTATGGAAATGACCGGGTGTCTGTGGGTCCTACTGGTTCCAGACTGACACTGTTAATTACACAGAGAGAGAGAGAGAGAGAGAGAGAGCGAGAGAGAGAGCGAGAGAGAGAGAGAGAGAGAGAGAGAGAGAGAGAGAGAGAGAGCTAGATGAGAGAGAGAGAGAGAGAGAGAGAGAGAGAGAGAGAGAGAGAGAGAGAGGAGGGAGAGAGAAGTGGAGAGAGAGAGAAAGAGAAATTGGAGAGAGAGAGAGTATAGGAAGAATGAAGGAATTATTGCTGGTTGCACCGCTGGCCGATGGCTTCAGATGTATTGCTGGCGACATGGCCGAGCAAAGTGTAATAGTTTGGGGAGCTGAGAGACACGGTAGGGAGGACGGATGATGAGAGAAGGTGAGAGGGGAGGTCGGAGGCAGGGCGGAGAGGGAGAAGGTGGCGGTTGTTGATGTTGTCATTTTTATTCGTCGTCGTGTGCATTCCAGGGATGATCTTGGTTTGCGAAGGAGATCTTTTTTATAGCCGCCCTCCCTTTCTCCAGCGCTCCCCTGAGTCACCGACACATTTTCTGTCTCCTCACCCATAAATCTCCCCAGGACGACAACCACAAGTGCCCTTGGCTCGGGACGACATCTTTAAAAAAATACCAAAAAAAAAAGGTGATGAGTAAAAACGTTATGTGTTGCTGGTGACAATGTCGTTATGGTCTCTCAAGAAACAATCTAGTTTTGCACACCCTATTCCTTAACGTTAACATTAATATAATAGAGCTATAAAAGGGGAATATCGCCGTGATATAAGTGATTTGACTTTACTAGTCTTCCACTCTTGACGTCTCATCTCATCCTTTTGTGTTTGTCACTTTTTCAACCCCTCTGCGTATTCCCCTGCCTTCCGCATTTTTCCCTGGCATATCCTCCTCTCCACCTCCCTTTCCTCCACCCACCTCCCTCCGTCCCATCTTCTCCCCTCCACCTCTCTCTCCCCACCCCCACCCTTCCTGCCTCCCTCTCCTCCATCCACCCTACCATGTCCTCCTCTCCACCTCACTCCTCCCTCACCTCTCCATTCCTCGCTCCCTCTACTCCTCCTCCCCCTCCCATGTCTTCCCCTCCTCCTCGGGATTATCTGACTCTTGACGAGGCCTCCTCCTCACACCCACAGCAGTCGTGTGTGTGTGTGTGTGTGTGTGTGTGTGTGTGTGTGTGTGTGTGTGTGTGTGTGTGTGTGTGTGTGTGCGTTACCGCGGTGCAAGGCAAAGTGGCAAACTTAACGCGTGTCTTTCAATTCTGTGAAAAAAAAGCTTAGCCAAAGGGTAACGAAAGGTCAGGTCTGAATCAAAATCAACGCTAGTTACTAAACGTCCAGATACACACACACACACACACACACACACACACACACACACACACACACACACACACACACACACACACACACACACACACACACACACACAGATACGCATGCACGCACGCACGCATGTGCACGCACGTGCACAGACACAGCCACTGGATGCTATTATCTGAACACAATTGGCTTACATAGCACTATTGTTGTGGGGCTGAAAGCCTAGAAGTTCATGAGATGTCAATCTTTTCCGTACAACAAGTTACGTGACAGAAATGTTTGTAATTTCAGAGCGGAGCAGGTGGAGGTGTTTACCTCTCAGTTGACTGATTTAGAACTGTAGCGGAGTGAAAAAAGACCTGAAGTGGTACATAATTGGCATCATGGCCCATTTTAGATTACACTTGACTCAAATGCAGTTTTCAAGATGCATATACAGCACGCCATTAAGCAAATTCACAATGAATACAACCAAACATTATGCAAATACAAGGCAAGGCAAGGCAACTTTATTTATATAGCACTTTTCATACACAAGGCAGACTCAAAGTGCTTCACATATAAACATTGTCATACAATAAAAGAAAATAATAGATACGTAAAAAGTAAAACAGATAGAAAATAAAGGCAAAGTTTAAAAAAAAAACATTTTAGAAAGGCAAAGTTAAAAAAAATGCATTTTAGAAACTGAGAAAATAAAGGCAAAGTTACTAATAAAATAAAAAAATAGAAGCATTGTAGATTTAAGATTTAGCAGAAAGCTAAAGCAAACATAAAAGTCTTCAGTCTTGTTTTAAAAGCTGTCAGAGTTGGGGCAAGTCTTAAATCCTCAGGGAGTTTATTCCAGCTATTTGTTGCATAGTAACTAAATCCTGCTTCCCCATGTTTCGTGTTGACTCTGGGGATAATTAACAGATTGATCTCAGAGGATCTTAGTGGCATAGAAGGCTTATGTAGTGGAAGCATATCAGTTAAATATTTTGGCCCTAGACCATGTAGGGATTTATAGGTTAGCAGCATGATTTTAAAGTCAATTATCTGACATACAGGGAGCCAATGTAACAATTTAAGAATTGGTGTAATATGTTCACATTTTTTGGTCTTTGTTAGAACTCTAGCAGCAGCATTCTGAACAAGCTGTAGTTGCCTTAGAGTTTTTTTTGGGAGACCTGTAAGGAGACCATTGCAGTAATCAAGCTTGCTAGTGATAAAGGCATGTACAAGTTATTTGTAAGTCTTCGGTAGACATGAGCCCTCTAAGTCTTGCTACGTTTTTAAGGTGATAATATGCAGATTTTGTAACTGATTTGATGTGACTGTTGAAATGTAAATCTGAATCCATGATAACCCCTAGATTTCTGGCTTTGATTGAGGTTTTCAGGGACAGAGAGTGAAGGTGTTGGGTAACTTTAAGCCTTTCGGTTTTAGCACCAAATTCAATTATCTCGGTTTTGTCCTCATTTAGTTGAAGGAAATTTTGGCACATCCAGTCTTTGACTTGCTCAATGCACTGGCACAACAGATCTATTGGCTGATAGTCATTTGGTGATAGCGATACATAGATTTGCGTGTCATCAGCATAGCAGTGATGGTCAATATTGTTATTTTGCATGATTTGCCCTAGTGGGAGCATGTAGATGTTGAATAGAGAGGGTCCTAAGATCGAACCTTGTGGGACTCCACATGTCACGTTTGTTGATTCTGAAACAAAGTTGCCAATGGAAACAAAGTAGTTCCTATTTTGTAGGTAGGACCTAAACCAATTTAAGACTGTGCCTGAAAGCCCCACCCAGTTTTCTATTCTGTCCAAAAATATTGTATGGTCTACAGTGTTGAATGCAGCACTGAGGTCTAGTAGCAGAGTCTGTGTTAAGACGGATGTCGTTTACAACTTTAATAAGGGCGGTCTCGGTGCTGTGAAGGGGTCGAAATCCGGATTGGAAGGTGTCATAGCAACCAGTTGATGCCAGGAAGTCACCAAGTTGCTGGAGGACAACTTTCTCAGTGATTTTACTTATGAAGGGTAGATTTGATATTGGTCTGTAGTTGTTAATAATAGAGGCATCTAGGCTCCGCTTTTTTAAAAGGGGTTTGATAAATGCAGTTTTTAAGGCTTTTGGGAAAGTGCCTGATTGGAGAGAGTTGTTAACTATTTGCAATATGTCTATTGCTAGGCAGTCAAAAACATTCTTAAAGAGGTTGGTAGGTAAAGTATCAAGGCAACAGGTGGATGGCTTCAGTTGTGTCACAGTTTCCACAAGAGTTTTAGAGTATGACATTAAAGCATGTCATTGCCACGTTACTTTTGCCTGAAAAGGGTGGTAGTCCAACATTTTAGTTTAAAGTGGAGACAAGGAAAGGCAAGGAAAAATGATGCACTATGCTACGCTATAGAATAACGTATACGCTTGGTAAATCTGTCCAAGCGGCATATGTCATGCTGTTCGAGCAACTCTCTCTTTGTTCCTCATCGACAACCGTTTACCCATGGCAGGTGTTGGGCAAGACCTGGTCGCCATCTCGGTGGTCACCTGACACGGGATGCCTCTGTCCCACCTCAGAATGCTGTCCATCCATTCTCTCTCTCTCCCTGTCTCTATCCCCCCTCATCTCTCTCTCTCTCTCCTGTTTCTCACCTCTGTTACTCTCACTCTCCCCTCATCTCGGTATCTCCCTCTCCATTATCATGCCCTCCCTGTATCTCATTTCTCTCTCATGTTTTTCGTCCCTGGGTGTCTCTCTCCCTGGTCTCTACCTCTTCCCTGTCGCCTGCTCCCTGGTCTCCCCTGTTGCCTTCTCTCTGGTCTCTCCCTCTCCCCTGTTTCCTTCTCCCTGGTCTCTCCCTCTCCCTTGTCGCCTTCTCCCTGGTCTCTCCCTCTCCCCTGTCGCCTGCTCCCTGGGCTCTTTCTCTGCCCGGTCGTCACATCTGCGCCCCACCTCCTGCGTCCCAGCCTGCCGATTGTTTGTCTATTTCTGGGATTGTGTGATTAGAATCCAGATGTGTGCGACTGTGTCTGGCATCAGTGGCAGCCTGTGGTGCTGGCGGGGGGAGAGGGGAGGTGCGGGGGGTTGTGGGGAGGGTTGGTCTAATCCATCTGCCTGCGCCAGCTACAATCAGGTGTTGGGGGAGGAGGGGAGAGGAATAGAATGGGGAAGGAGGAGAGGGATGAGAGAGGAGATGGAGGCAGAGAGGGAGGAGAAAGGAGGGGAGGAGAGGAGACGGAGGGGAGGGGAGGAGGGGAGAGGAGAGGGAGGTCTCTGGTCATGAGTGAGGGGAGAGGAGAGGAGGTTTCTGGTCAGGGAGTGGGGAGAGGGGGAGAAAGTAGAGGGAGATTTTGTCCAAGACTGAGGAGAGTAGGAGAGTAGGAGGAGATATCTGCATTACAGGGAAGAACGGAGGAGAGGAGGAGGAAGGATGAGTTATTTTCAACAGCGCAGTGTGGAGGAGAGAGGGAATACCTTTCCAGCAGTGAGGAGAAGCGGAGACCGGAGAAGGAGATGTCAGCGCCTGGCTTTTGCCCCGAGGGTGTGTGCCCCACAGGGCTGAGCTTGGTAAGCGTGTTAATGCCGGGGACCCTGGAGCCCTGGGAACACGCCATCCAGGCTGGTGAATAGAGCCCCGGCCCTCCTGTGTGCTTAGTGTGCAGCTGTCAGAGGAGGAGGAGGAGGAGGAGGAGGAGGAGGAGGACGTTTTGGGGCGAGGAGTGGTGGTGGGGTGGATGGGGGGTTGAAGGTAAACAAACAAAACCTGGGAAACCGTGTCCAGGAACTAATGCCCTCTCTTTATGGATTTTGGGTGACATGCTGTTGGTGCTGTCCACTTAACGGCCAGTTGATTCACCCCACATCGCTTCCATTTTACTGTACAGCGTATCCCCCCCCACCGAAACCTAGCCTAGCCCACCAACCCTGCACCGCACCAAACACACGCACACACACACACACACACACACACACACACACACACACACACACACACACACACACACACACACTCACTCTAATAGAGACAGAAACACACACATGTCTACACACACACACACACACACACACACACACACACACACACTGCGAAACACATGCAACACACGCAACAGACGGACAGACAGACAGACTGACTGACTGACACACTCACATCTGCCTTCTCTTTGCTCCCTCATGCCGCCTTTCAGGAAATGGTGGGTTTTTTGTGCGTCACCCAATGTAAGGCCATTCGCCTTACATAGAGAGGCATCACACCAGAAAATGATTGAAAGGACAGTCAATGAAAGGCAGTTATTTCAAAGAGAAACGTCTGATGCACATGTACAAATAAGAATCTCAAACGGCTTTGTCTCCAACAGCTCTGGTTCCTGATAATAAGTGAGTTGGCTCAGTGGGTTGGATGGAGACCGAGACAATTTTGTTGCTTATTGATTTTGTTTATTTCTGTTGACACACTGCCACAGATGATCAATCAGTTTGTGCTGGATCTTGTCATCTCGTATTCAGTTTGTGTATGTCAATTACCAATTGTTGATAATTATTGCCTTAACGGACCTGATATCGGTTTATTGCCTCGTAAGATCTATTGTCTTTGCCTGATGCAATTATGTTCCGATAATTACGGCGGCATTTCAGAGACAATGTCCTCTAAGAAAAGCTGCGATCTTCTTCCTGGCTTTGCTTTCCTTCCTGGTGCGGCTTTACGCAGTCGTTGCTCTGAGTGAATTGTGCTCTTTTTTCTTTCGCCTTTGTTTTGTGTTTTTCGCAGAGAAAAACAATAAGGAAAAAGATAATTAATTACTGTTCTCAGGACGCTTCAGAAGGCTTTATAAGCGTGCCATTTGACTAACACAGAATGACTTATACTGCCACATCCCACCTTTGAGCAGCATGTGGACTGGAACAGTTCCCCTTCTGTCTTTCACAGTCGCAGGTCCCCCATTTCCCAGAATCCTCCTTACCTCCCCCGGAAAGGTAAGGAGGCAAAAAAATACTTTCCTTCTCCCCTATGCTGGCGCCCCAGTGGTTGGCTGTGGGTTAAACTTACGACCTTGCCAGTATTTTAAGTGGATCCAGGTTAGACACACACAATTAGACCAACCAAACAGCGGGTCCACAGAGAGACGGTTCTGTCTGTCTGCGGGCCCCCGGCCAATCTGAAAACATCTCGGCTGCACCGCCGGGACTGCTGGGAGTTCAGAGCGGTGGACAATCGCCCCAGCCACATTTTCCGTTCCTGTGACTGTTGGGTCGTGGTCCAACCTTGCTTTCGCACTGCCACCCCTTGGCAGCAGTCTTCGGCTTTAACACCCGCCATATTGGTGAAGGATGGGATTCGGCTTGACAGTTTGTGGGCATTTATGATGACAGATATCATTTTCTTTTATGTAGCTTTTCTTTTTTGTCAGTTAATATCCATTTGATGGATCTGGGGAAGGGTGGAGGGATAGCTGGTGGTGGTGGACTGAGACAGTGCATGCGTGGGGAAGGAGCCACGAGAACCACGAGAGTGAGTTGAACGGTAGCTGTTATTCCGATTATATTGATAGGATCTGTGAATGACTCTTGGCATGTCACCATGACGATCCGTACAGGGTCTTCGCTGCATACGGTTTTGAAGTAGAGTGGAGTCGATGCACTGACCTCATGAGGTTGATTCTCAAATGATTCATGAAACCAAATCATCAAACAATAACGACTGAAATAACATGGAAAGAAGTGTTTAGTGATCACAATCTTATCTGAAAATAGCCCTCTGAATCAAAGGTTATAACAGGGAAAGAAGTATAAATATTAGCAAAGTTTTGTTTGATTTGAGACACAGAGAGAAGTAAAATGTGTGAGAGGGAGAGTATAGGAGTAAACAAACTAAATTGAAATTGCTCCATCCGAAACGGAAGCTGGTATTAGTTTTCTTCAGCTAACAAACTTCAGTTCAACCTTTTTTTTGTTAATATTTCTCTAAGCAGACAACCCACTGATGCTGAATGTTAAATGTAATTCTAACTTCCTCTCTGTGCTTGTCAATGTTTTCTTGCGCTCATACTCTGTGTTGCCAACTTGAGGTGATTCTATTCCCGGAGTAACAGTGCTCACAGTTTTTCTCACGAGGAAATCCCCTGCATCCGAGATTCGGACTGAATCTGCAATTCAGATTTGCTTGTTGGCATGATTCACATATGCCAACACAGAAGACAATGGTTAAAATAACACTCTTTCAACAATAAAACACAAAATGTGACAATATATTACACATAGCCTGTACATACAAAAAGAGTGGTTGCCGTGAGAACGCATGGACACATTCTGTTTAAATCAAGGGCTGTTTCCCAATGTGAAGGAAGCATGCTCAACGGCCGCCCTTTTAAGGATGCTACGTCATAGAACGCAGGCAAGCACTGTTCCAATGTTGAGAACCCTCGGAAATTTGCGCACTTTTCGTGTCCTTTTTTTTTGAGAATTCCGAGATTTTTCAAGGAAGCCAAAATCCCCACAATCCTTTGCGTTCACTCGCTGCGCAGGGTATTTAAAAATTGCGGATGGAAAGCAATACACATTGCTTTACACAAGTGAAGTTATTTGAACGTTTTCAGAAATATTTTGTGCCGTATTGCTTTTTATAGATGAATCATGTAAATGCAAAAAATTAAGCTTAAAGACATGTGTGATTTTTTTCAAATGGTTTTTGCAACGTAATGATAGGCTATATTTTGCATGGATTGATTTGTTTTAATATGCACGTAGCTGGTGTTTAAACAAACTACTGTCGCCAGTCACAATTTCAACAATTAAAATATTACAATATTTACCACTGGAGCAGTATTTAAAAGTAGAAGCGGAAGCGCTTCCACACTAGCAAGTCGTTCCAAACTCTCAACGCTACAAACGCTAGGCAGCACTCTAGCCAGTGCTCTAGCCTCATCTCCATAGGCCGCGACTCGCAAGGAAGCAAGGCTGCAGCTTCACATTGGGAAACAGCCAGTACAG
Organism: Micromesistius poutassou; assembly: GCF_964030765.1. Taxonomy (NCBI): domain Eukaryota; kingdom Metazoa; phylum Chordata; class Actinopteri; order Gadiformes; family Gadidae; genus Micromesistius; species Micromesistius poutassou. The sequence goes on from NC_140277.1 coordinate 8,594,520, forward strand.
AAGCAACCAACAGAAGTACATTGCCGCAAGCGCAAACGATTGCAAGAAAAACAGTAGCACTCGCCTTTTTGTGATTGGTCATTTGTTTATCAAGGGATGTAGTCGCTCATGCTTGAGCACGGCGGTGGGCTGTTATATAGTGATGCAGCGACAGAGCAGGATTTGTCCTAGTTGTGAAACATTTATGCGAAAGAAATGTACTGAATGTTATGTCTGTGCCGAGTCTGATCAATCCGGGAGAATTAGCGAGCCTAGCTCTGATGATCCTGAACGTCAATGGTTGTTTTGTATGTACTGTCATCTTCCCTCTAACTTTGATTTGAGTACAATAAAAGTCAAACTTGCACCTATATTCACTTTCATCCATCATTACTTTTTCAGAAAGCCATAAGATACTTTTCTCATCATTAGTTTTCCATTGCTCCGAGCCACAACAACTTTAACTTATGAGTAAGACGTTTGCCTCAACTGGTAAATGACCCAACCCACTCACAGACCTAATTTTAGGTTTGTGTGTCATCGTCTCCGAGCTGCAACAGATATGAAGTGCTCTTCTGCATAGTGAGTAGGTGTCGCTTCTAAATCAGCATTGTTTCCGACCCGATAAAGAAAAGCCACTTTACTCCACCCCCAACCGCCCATCTGCTCCCCATCAGGACCGTTAAAAAAACAATGTTCTCTGGGAGAGGCTTAACCAGAGATTTGTGTCTCTCTCCCAGGCAGCGTGCACAGTAATGTATACGCTGTCGTCTGCGGAAATACGCTGTCGTCTGCGAAAGAGTTAAGGAAACGTCTGTTCAAAGGACGACCGTTTTGTGTGTTTTGTTGACAACATTGCAAGCTAACCCATCCAGGTACCTTTGGCATTCCATTGAAAGAAAGTCGTTCTGAAAATGTGTATTTAGCAAAGCAATTTCAATTTTCAACAGCACATGCCACATAATATGAGGAAATTGACCCCTAACAGAAAAGCGGCAACTCGCTTTTTTCTGAGGGTATACGAGAAAATCTCTGGAACGCGTCACGGCCAGTATCTCACCTCCGTGCTCAAGGCCTGTGTGCAACCGCTCACAATGGACCACCCTTGAATTTCAATTAGGCTTATTAGCTATCGACATTAGCTATACTGAATGATGGATAACTAGGCCCTGGTGGAGCGACACTTTTTTTGTCCGGCCTCCGTGTCCTTGAGACTCCTTCCTCGCCGTGCGTTGTTGCACAGCCGCTCTTATTTATTCCTCCTCCTCCTCCTCGTCCACTCGGCTGTTGACACACAGCCAACACCGCCCCGCCGATGTAGGCCATCTGCAGATCAGCATTCTGCTAACCTGTGTTGCAATGTATGGATTTTAGTGTCAATCCAAGACTCACAATTGGGCCGCGTAACTCCAGCTTGTGTGCGTTGTGTGTGTGTGTGTGTGTGTGCGTATATGATACAGTCTCTCAGAATGAGCTTGTTTCTCATTGCAAGCTGGTTTCCCAGGGTGTGTCATTTAATTTGTTTCTTGGCTTTGCTTCAGCTGAACATTGTCCCGACTTTTTGCCTGAATGCTTGGAGGTGTGTGTGAAAGTAGCAACCTCGTTTCTCTCTCTCTCGCTCTCGCTCTCTCTCACCCGACTTCCCCCCCCTATGTGGTTTCTGAGATAAGATCTGCGATACCCACAGCCTTGCGAGCAAGGCTGCCATTTTGTAGTGTCACCCCCCTCCTATGTGTTGTGTCCCCCAAATGTATGTATAGTCGTTCTATCTCCCAGGATCTGCGAGTGTTTTCCCCCCGGCTAAACCTAGTTAACTCTCTCCTTGGTGCTGCTCGGGGGACTCTGGGCTTTTTAGGATTGGCCCTGGTCTGCCAGATAAGTGGATAAGTCTGTAAGCTACTTTCCAATTGATTGTGTGTTTGTGTTTGTGTGTTTGTGTTTGTGTTTGTGTGTGCGTGTGCGTGTGTGTGTGTGTGTGTGTTTGCGAAAGAGCGAGTGTGTGATGGTATGGGATTGTTTGTTGGTGAGTGGTTGTGTGTGTGTGTGTGTGTGTGTGTGTGTGTGTGTGTGGGTGTGTGTGTGTGTGTGAGAGAGATAGTGGGTGTGTGTTTCTAGTTGTGTGTTTGTGATGGTATGGGATTGTTTGTCGGCGTGTGCGTGTGTGTGTGTGTGTGTGAGAGAGAAAGTGTTTGTCTGTTAGATCCACTCTCATTCTAGATATCGCAGCCCATTGTGTCAATGAAAAGCTTTGCAAGCTATGGTGCTCAGGGGCTCTGACAGCACTTCTATGGACCCAGAGAGCAATGGGTTGAGAGGCAAGCAGACAAAGATTTCTAGCAAAATACTCCTCGGTCTCCATTGTACAGACAGAAAGTCCATAAAGGTGATTTTGCTTCGAAATGAATAATATTCATATATTTAAAAAATGCTGTTCAATTTACACACTGTTCTCAACAGTATGTAATTGATAGTTTTGATCTTTTTTTGTGTGTACACATTCATGTTTCCTCTCTTTCGCTCTCTTTCTCTCTCTCTCGCTGACACACACACACACACACACACACACACACACACACACACACACACACACACACACACACACACACATACACACACACACACACACACACACACACACACACACACACACACACACACACACATATACACACATTACACTCATACACAGGCTGCACAAAAAAGCTTCCTGTGATCTAAAAGGCTTTACAAAACGAGGGAGCAATTACTCTTGATTATCACGCACCCCCCCCCCCCACACCCAACACCCAACACACACACACACACACCGCATTCCCATGCACTTTCCACATGCACACTCCTCCGTCTTCACCAAGTGTGTATACTTCCTCTCTCTGAGTGGATTTGCATACCAGGGTTTGATGTGCCTCGCTGTTTACATCTCACATCTCCAAGCCTGACCCACTTGCTCCGAACGTTTTGTGGCTATTAAAAGCTGGCCTCCATCTTGATATTTCTCCGGCGTGCGGCTGTGTCGCAGGTGCTCTTCTAATTGCTGCAAAATTGCATAGAAGAACTTGAATAGAAGATGTGTGCACCCCTTGTAAATTAGCTGAACAGCGTGCGCCAATTCTTTCCCCCAAGATTTTTTCTTTTTCAAGGAGTTTGTACATTAGAGAGAGGAGACAGCTCGCTTTTAGGTTCTGAAAATAGGTCTCCTTGTGTGGTATCCTATTTGAGAGTCTTCACTGGAATATGAAGGGAGGAAGGTGTGTTTTGGGGTGCTGCATGGATTATTAAAATAATACTTGATCTCCATTTCTAAAATTCCCTGTTAGATTTCAGGAGAATGATATTGTTCTAATTCCGCCGTTCAACCGTAGTACTCTGTAACGCATTACCCAGTGGGAGGGGTTCACCCGTGTTACTGAACAGGCAGCCTTTTTTAATGCCCCACATATACCCAGGTGCTTGTTGGTCATGTTTTATTTAATGGGAAAGCTACCCTAGCGCCTCACACCTGGCCACAGGTGTCCGGTTCCACAGCTGAGCTCAGACGACAGCAGGCTGCTGGGAAACCCTAGAGTGATGAGTGAGGCTGGTGCGGTGTCATGGTCCCTCTGTCCCCTTCCTCTCTCTGTCATTATGTTTGTGTCTTTCTCTCTGTATGTCTCTCTATCTCTCTGTCTCATCTTTCTCTGAAATTCCTCTTTGGTTTATATTATGGAAATGCTAGATCAAAATAAATAAAAGGTTGTTTGATTAATCACCTGTTTGGACTAGCCAAAATGGCTATTTGCTTTAGGAGAAAACACAAATTGGAAGGAAGTCAAAATTTAGCGGCTATTATTTAGAGCCTAGTGACATGCTTAAAATTGGAACATAAAAATTATATGCAACAATGGACAACCTTGATACATTCAGAAACATATGGTACTGGATAATGATTGGTTTTCTTTGGCAAAGGCGTGCAACAATTTTCCGTAGCTTATGAAGAGGGAAAAGTTTAAGTCTTCACAAACATGAGTGTAAAATAAAGCTGTTTTTAAAAGTTGTAAAAGTCATTGTCTCTCTGTGTTTGTTTCGCTCTCTCTGTCTGTGTCTCTCTCTCTGTGTCTGTCTCCGTGTCTCCCTGTCTGTCTCTCTGTCGTCTCTGATGACAACCCCAGGTAAGCCGACACACCTTCCAGCACTGGGTCTGCTTACATTTCCCAACTGAGTCTAAAGATTAAAAGGGATGAGATGGTGGACTTATAATGGATAGATAAAGCGAATATCAAGCTCGGATATTTTCAGACATAAGAGAACACTCACTGTGTTTTGAAAAGACGCGGCCTCTTCATCCACTCTAAAAATGCCGTACCAACTCTGGTCCAACTCTGGAAAAGTTGGACCATTGACGTCATTCTCCAACTTCTCCTCTTCCTAATTGCTTCTTTGTAATAGGTTAAAATCCTCACTTTTTTCTCTGCATGCTGTTCATGTCAAAACCACTTCCAACAACAAGCTGTGACATTTTTCCTCGCCCAGAGAAAAGAGAGGTTTTGTTTTGCTGTTGATTCCACTGTTCCATGTCAAAATTGTAAAAGCCTTCGTCTCCGACCAGTGAGCAATGAGGAGGAGGAGGAGTAAACTCTTATTTTCTGACTCTCTTCTATTTCCCTCTACTGAGTTTGATCCCCCCTCCTCCTCCTCTGTCTCTCTCTCTTAGAATCTCCGCTCCATTCTCCTAACACCAGAGTGCTTTTTAATCTGTGTTCTCACACTACTGTTTCTTCTTCTTCTCCTCTTCTCTTCCCTCTCTCCTCCATGATGTGTCTTCTCTGCTTCCCCCCGGCTCCACTAACCCTTGACCCCTTCAGGCTGGCAGTTTGAGGGTAAGAGGGCTCAACATCCATGTTGTGTCCACCTCCGTTGTTCTCTGATGTTATTACTTTGTGTCCATCTTAAGCCTCCGCCTCTCGCTGTCCCCATCCCCCCTGTTTGCCTCCTCCCTTTCCCTCTCTTTGTCTTTCTCTCGCCATCACTCACTTTCTCCCCCCTCTCTCTCAATCTTTCTTTCCTTCTCTCTCTCATTCTGTCATTCACTCTCTCCCGCTCTCTCTCTCTCTCTCTCTCTCTCTCTCTCTCTCTCTCTCTCTCTCTCTCTCTCTCTCTCTCTCTCTCTCTCTCTCTCTCATTATCTCCCTTGCTCCCTTTGTCTTCCTTCAGTGTTTACTCCCCTCGTCGTCTCCATCGCTCCCTGTCCCTTTCCCTTTACAGATCAAGGTTACGCTGTCAGTGCCTTGCCTTCCTCACCTCCGTCTCCACCTTTCCTCTCCTGTCCGCAGCAGCCATCGCCCACACACATCACAAAAAGCCATGAGCTCAACCGCACTCAACACTCACACATGCCTATATACCTGTCCGTCTGGTTGCTGCAGCGCAGTGGTTCTGTCTGTCTAGTGCTCTGCGTGGCTCCCACACCCCTACCCGGCCTCCCACATACAGTATGTGATGTTGCTGTTCCTCTCATCGTACAAGCGCCCCCCCCCTGCCCCCCCCCCCCCCAACATCCGCCCATCCCACCCCATAACGCACGCTTGTCTGAGTCTGTGTCACGGCATGTGTCAGAGTGCAATATTGTCACTCTCTTTGAATCTCTGTCATCGTTCAAAGGAGACGTGACAGCTCAGGATGGGTGATCAGACATGACTGGCTGCGATACGGGCGCTTTATTTTATCGTTTAATTTCATGTATTATTTCCTGGATTGATTCATCAGTTTTGACAGAGGAGTTGTATGGTTCCTGTTCTGTGGTTGGTGTTGTTTATGTATTCACGACAGTATTGTCGTTAGCTGTGTGTGCACGTGCAAGGGGGATGTTTAGGATCTTGGTGTATTGGTGTTATCAGTATCAGTTATCATTATGAATAAATAATTAGTAAGACTGTTAAGTTCACTTTACCTTGTCAATCAAAGGCTGCCTTTGGAACATGAGTGATGAGCATGCAGGTTATTCTAGTACTATTGAAGGTTTGTACATGCTGATGTACTATTGTGTATTATTGTCCCTGATGCCCCTGTGTATTCCTCTTTTTCTTCTTCTCCTCTGGGCGGGCGCAGAGTGTAAGCTGTCCCGTGGTGGGCCTCCCGCCACCTTCGTGACTATCGATGAAGAAAGCCCCAACGGTAGGTCAAACCCTCCTGCAGGCTGCTCTCCGTCCTCCTTTGTGTGTTTCACAGCGTCTTACAATGCAATACATATATTTTTAGGCTTCTCCATGGCCAAGGTGCATTTTAATGAACACAACCCCATCTATCACCACTTCCTCCAACAAATACACAGTATCTGAATGTGAACTCTGCTGTCTCGATCCGTTTGGGTATTTATTACTGGGTCCTTTGGCAGACACTTTTACTTTCCAAAGTGACAGGGACACCTGCTCAAAGAGCAGCTAGGGGTAAGGGCATCTGGCTCAAGGCTGCCTACGGGTTGGACTGCAGACATTTGGTATCGAACCCGGTACCTTTTCAGCGTTATCAATAGCAGAACGTAAACGATTGGCGGTGTGGACCTTGCCGATGCAAATGGCGTGCTCGCTCGTTTTCTCTCACTGCCGGCGGTTAATCCAGACATTATGCGCTCCATCGGAACAACAGCCCTGTGTTTCACCGTGATTAATTTGGCACGACGTGCAGGGCCTTTGTGTACGAGCAGTGTGCGTGGGTGTGCATGTGTATGTGCGTTAAGTAGCAGGTGAGGCAGTAGGTGGTGCCACCCAGGGCCTCATTCATTAGATGTCTACCTCCCACCCCCCCAGCCCGTCCCTCTCCCCTCCCCTCCCCCTCCCCCCCCCCCCCCCCCCCCACGTTTAAGTCCTTCCCTCCCGTGCTGCACCGGCCTGGCCTGGACAGCGCCTGATGGATTTGTGCTGCGGTGTGTGGCCACTGCGGTGTGCGTGCTGCGCTGCGTGTTCTGAGGAGGTGCTCGGCTCCGGTCCGGGGCCCCACCTCCACTGAGGCCCCCGGTGACCTTTTGACCCCCTGGCAGAGATAACTTGGTCGTTGCTACTCCTGTGCGCTATCTGTGCCCATGGGCTCTCCTCTCCATGAGTCATTCCTCCCTCCCTCCTCACGCTCCATCCCTGCCTCAGCTTTGCTATCTTTTTTTATTTATGGGGATGAATCTGTTTGTGTGTGTGTGTGTGTGTGTGTGTGTGTGTGTGTGTGTGTGTGTGTGTGTGTGTGTGTGTGTGTGTATGAACCTTTTGTGTATGTGTATCTATATGCATGTCATGGTTTCCGTGATGTTTTATCTGTGTGTGCATGCATGTGTGTGAATCTACTGTATGCATACTATATCTGTGTGTGTGTGTGTGTGTGTGTGTGTGTGTGTGTGTGTGTGTGTGTGTGTGTGTGTGTGTGTGTGTGTGTGTGTGTGTGTATCAGCCACCTGTATCAGCCACCATAGGTAGCATGAGAATCTGGAGGCAAAGATGTTTTGTTTATCCTTAAGTGTTCAGTGTTTAATAACTTAATTTATCATGCAGGCCTTGCAGAGGCTTGTAGCTTGGTGAACCTGTCACATTATCAGTATTTCTTCGAAAAATGTTTGGTTCTTTTTTCCCCTCTTTGTAAATGTGGATCCAAATAAAAGCATTTAAATGTGTACATGTGTGTGTGTGTGTGTGTGTGTGTGTGTGTGTGTGTGTGTGTGTGTGTGTGTGTGTGTGTGTGTGTGTGTGTGTGTGTGTGTGTGTATGTGTGGGGGGGTGCGCGTGGTGTATGTGCAGTGTTCGTGTTGACGGGCCCCTGCAGGTATCCGGGCTGGGGGTCCCATGGGGCCCTAATGAGCAGAGGCTCACTGGAGGGAGCAGCCGCTTGTTTGGTCAATGAGTGTTTAATCATCACACACGCACGCACGCACGCACGCACACGCACACGCACACACACACACTATCTGCTGAGCCGCTGCATGCTCAAGGCTCTGACACTTTTTATATGGGTGTATGTGTGTGAGTGATTTATTGAGTGTGTGTGTGTGTGTGTTCATATAGCTCTGTTTGTGTATTTGTATGAATACATAACATTAGTTTTGACTAGTTACACATTTTCACAGGGATCTCCATTAGGGCTGCTGGATTATGGAAAAAATCATAATCACGATTATTTTGGTCATTATTGAAATCTCGATTATTCAAATTATTATTTTGGAGTTTGAAAACATATACATTTACAGATACATTTTTTCATAATTTCTCTCCAAAAGAAATTTCCCCTTAAAAAAATACACAAAATGGTCAAATAGAAAACAATGTCCAGATATGTATCCAGCTGTTCTGCAATTTCTATAAACAAAAAACAAAAACAAAAATCGTTTCAACTCGATTATATTAGTTTGGTGATCGTTTCACACAAAAATCGAAATCGCGATCAAAATTCGATTAATCGCCCAGCCCTAATCTCCATCCACAGAGTATAATTGTGCTCTCTCTCTGTGTGTGTGTGTGTGTGTGTGTGTGTGTGTGTGTGTGTGTGTGTGTGTGTGTGTGTGTGTGTGTGTGTGTGTGTGTGTGTGTGTACTTTGGGTGTGTTCTCTGATGGATTGCATTGCAGAAGGAGCACAGCGAAGGTTGCCAGGGCTGTTATCCTGACTCCCCACGTCCCACTCCCCACGCTGGGCGTGCTGTTGTGTGTGTGTGTGTGTGTTTGGGGGGCATTTCTAGTTAATCTCCCCCACACAATCCTCATTTACCTGGGATATGAGACTCTCTTGGCTGCGACAGCCTCTTCTTATTTATCCATTTGTGATGAAGTGGTGCAGCAGCACCGTCCTCCCCCTCGTGGTAATGAAATGTAAAATAGGCAAACCCGTCCGTTATTGACCAAAGCAATTATCCACCACAATGTGCTCCATCACGTTCCCCATCTGGAGGGAGACGGGAAACCATACAAACCACGCTCGGTAATGGGATTCCTCGTCTTTCAGCGACACGGCCGCATCTCTCGTACGTGTATTGTCTGTCGTATTCAGGTGCATCGAGAGATGGAAATACAAACAAACATACCCCCCCGCTTTGCACCCATCGCCCCCGCCCCGACTACCAGTCTGTGTGGTTCTGTTTGGTCTGGGTCAAAAGAAACTGATCAAAAAACTAAAAATCCCTCCTCCTTGCTTGTTTCCTTTCTGGACTGGTCGAAGAACAAATTCAGCTCCACTCAACATAATGTTAGCTTCCTGAATGGAGAGCGACACAGGAAGACATAGGTGGGCGAGCAAACATCAAAACATTTCCAACTGTTATGCATACGACTGTTGCATCCCTTTATGTTTTTCTCCCGGCTTTCGAATTTCCGTTTGCTTCGGGGTAAGACAGGGTTAGACCTTGGTAAACACATAGAGTGATAGACAGATAGAAATGTATCCAGATAGAAGGATGACTGTCATATAGTTTGTAGAGAGAGAGAGATGTATTGAGATAGATAGATGGATATCAAAGTATACATACCAGAGATAGACTGACAGACAGACATTTGGACAGACAGACAGACAGACAGACAGATAGGTAGATAGATAGATGGATATCATAAAAAGTATATATAGATAGAGATACATAGATAGATTAACAGGGGGACAGAGAGGAAGATAGATAGATGAATAGCATAAATAGCACATATAGCTAGATAGAGATATAAAGTTAAATGGACAGACAGATAGGTAGATAGATACATAACATTTGAGGTCTAAGAGGGCTTATCGGGGTACGCACTAAGGTGTCCACCAGGGAATCGCGAGTCAGCAGCTCAAATGGAGCGTCACATGTTTAATTTATCAAGGTTGCTGTGGCTCACGCACGCTGCCTGACAGGTGGCAGACACCACACATATAAACCTGGAGTATTACATCTCGGAGAGAGAGAGAAAGAGAGAGAGTGAGAGAGAGAGAGAGGAAAACAAAGAAAACTGTTTTCGAGAACAAGTGCCACCTGCAATTAATTGGATTGGTTTGTTTTGGCTATACAGTGAATGAATGTGTGTGGACACAAAGAGATGTAGGCTTTATCCTGGCCCTCATCAGGGAGTTAGGGCGCTAATGAGTCGTAGGCGTTAGGGAAGTTAGGTAATTTCTCTCCAAATCAACACATACACCACACCACACACACACACACACAGAAATTACCACAGGCAGTGAGGCAGGAGTAGCCGTACATATGAATGTGTCTGCTTCCTTGGATTTTGGCCGGTTTCCATTGTCAAGCTTCCCGCTCTCAAAGAGGGAATTTGTCATTTTTATGTGTCAACTTATGGGCTGCATTCCAATGGTTTTGGAACAGCGATTTCTCTCGCCCACTCTTCCCAATGTTCTCCCTTATCACCATTGTTCCCACTGTCCCCAGGCATAGTGGGCGAGGGATGCAGCAAAGGGTGGCCGCTGAAACGGCTTCAGCCCGTTGATACGTCAATGTCTCCGACAAAGGACGTGCTTTGGATAATTTCCCCGACTGTGTAATTAGATATACGGCCCTAATGCAAGTCTGAAGGTTGTCATTGGTTTGGATCATCATTAGTCAACGTTTCCTGTAATGACTCTGAAGCAGCTGTCTCATTTCCACACTGCTGTCCTTTCCCCCTGCTTGACCACTAAATGATACTGCTTGTCTGCTCAAGAGTATAATGAACGAGTGATGGGAAGGGCTCAGAGGAAGGCAGGACTTTTTCGGATAATAATGTGTAAGACATGCCAATCAATGTAGCAAAACATAGTAATACCACATGGATAACTGCCTCTTCCATCCTGATCCCGGGTCAAATCCTGTCCCAGAGGACAGTACCTGCGCTCTCTCTCTCTCTCTTGACCCTTGACCTCCAACATGGGAGGCATTGCTCTGCATCTGGATGCCGTTTCCCAAACCATGCAATAACACACTTTTTATACTTCTTTTATACTTCTTTTATACTTAGCAGAATAGGTGAATAACCCCAACCATTAGTAACTGCACAGTATGCCAAATAAGTATATTTCTCATGACAGCAAGGGCAAGTGTGTGCCAATCAGAAGGCAAACTGTTTTGACAAATAGTTTGTGGTGGATTGATTAGCGATGTGGGCAACAGGGGAAACAGAATGAACCAGTGTCCTTGGAATAATTCAATAGAATACAAAAATACTACAAGATTGGATTGTAATACAAGATTGGATGTTTTTCTATGTATTTATGTTATTATCATATTACATTTTCTATTATCTTGTATCATCTTATATTATTGAATGATCTATGATCTAAATTATATTATATAATTATAAGACACAATTCTCCTTGTTGTGCTTCTTCTTTCGTAGACAATGTGGCTCAGACCTTTGTCATCAGTCATTGGATACTGCATCATAACAAAACAATAGTCTGTTTGAACAGGGATGGAGAGAGATGGAGAGAGAGACAGTGAAAGTAAGATACATGAACAGAGAGTCAGAGTCAGCCACAGAGAGACAAGACTGAACAACAGAGAGTGAGATAGAGAGACCGGCCACACACACACACACCCACACACACACACACACACACACACACACACACATAGATATAGAGACAGAGACACATCAACACAGAGCGAGGGAGAAAGGGACACACACACATACAGAGAGATACAGTGACAGATGGAGTCAGACACAGAAGCTTCTTTCACATATGACCTCCGTCTTTTTTCCGCATTTGTGGAGCAGGAGGTTCGACCGTGAGGGTCGTTTACACTCACATTCACACTTGACGCCCGAAATGCGGACATCGGTGTCGCTCAGACATCAGTAGAATCTCCAGATGGTTTAGGGGGGCGGGCATGCAAGGGGTGGGGTATGACGTAGGGTCTAAATTCTCAAGAGCCGGGACATGACATAGTATAATTGCGGCCGCTGTCACGTTGGTTTGTTGTTGTTTGACTGCAGACAGCATGGAAGCAGAACGGGCAGAACTCACTGCGATCTTCTTAACTGTTGTTGCAGCGATACATCAGATATTTCGTTGCATCCACAACATCTGAGGCATCGATGAAAGATTGGAGCATGAGCTAGAAACCAATAAAAGAAACGATGAATAATAAAGGCGTTGCGAACGACTGCGTTACCGGAGAAAGAGATAATTAATAAGCCTTACCATGGGCAAAAGCGCCGGTATCCGTAACCTCTTCTTATAAGTTATACCTTAACATCTCGCATTGGTAAGGTTGGTCTGAAGTAGGGCTGAGCGATTAATTGCATTTGCGATAATATCGCAATATGACAAAACAAGATTTTCGAACCGCAAAGGCTGCGATTTGATTGGTCACGTGACTTGCGAGTGAGCCGAGCGGAGCAAAGCAGTGCAGGCAGGGAGAGACGCTGAGCTTTAACCTGCTGCACAATGGCCTCAGGCTCGTCAGAAGAGCGCACAGCTGAAAGTTTGGTACCAAAGAGGGGCGGCACATCAGTTGTGTGAAATTATTTTGGCTATAAAAAAGATGATGCTGCGCAACTGTCCCGCATTTCGATCGCAGCCTCGTCGGCTTGAAAAAAAACCCACCTCAGCGCACCAAATCAGCCGGCCGAGACCTCGCTAAAGTGGTGGTCTCGGTTCACTTGAGATGTGAAAGCGAACACACCTCGGTCCGATCCAGTTCTAAAAAGCATACGCCTCTTTGGACGTAACAGGCACCTGCTCAGCCGCGCGCATTATGGGAATTATTTTTTGATTAGCGGTAACAGCCAGGGACGTGCACAGGAGTTTTGAGGGGCAGGTGCCGAATTGTTGACGGGGGGGGGGGGCAAACACACATAAAAATGCAGATGCATTTAACACATTGAGCACCAGGATGAGGGAGAAGGAGTTCGAAAATAAATCTGATATTTTTTATTATGAAACAGATAGATTTATTACTTGTGTTCGTTGAAAAATACATGAGATGAGGACCTTGAAAGAATAATCGCATATTAAATCGCAATATTGAGGGGAAAAAATCGCAATTAGATTATTTTCCAAAATCGTTCAGCCCTAGTCTGAAGCACTCGTAGAACCTTCTTAGCTCTACCGTAGTGATGATTCAGCTCCTGCAGTCTCCGCCACTGTACAGTAACCTTTAGAAATCCCCGTTGCGCATGTTCATTCCAAGTTCGCGTCCGTAGCCAATTGAGACCAAATGAAACGGCATGTTTGAATTGAGGATATTGTCTTGGCTGTTCTTTATTTTGGGCTGTAGGTACAGTGGGCAAGGTCAGCTCGACTCGCTTCCAATAAAAAAAAAAATTCAAAAACAAAAAAGGTCCTCAGGGGAGTGGGATACGTCTGTGGAAGCTGTGGGAGATATTAGAATATGGGAGTGCGTCCTAAACGGCTAATGAGAGAAGCTGTGCCCACGTGGCGTTTCGCCTCGCCCACCAAGGAATCATTATGCACTCGGCCTCCAAAATTAATTCAGTCCCTCTCGCCGTTTCGCCGTCCCCTACTTGCCATTAGTTCTGCCCTCTGTCCACTACATCTAGCCGCCATTTAGCCACCGTTTTGGGCTCCTTCTACGTGGCTACCCTCCGTCGGTTTCTTCTTCGACTTTTATCCTCTGTTTTTACAGCGACGTCCACTGTTTCCCCGTTTCCCTGTGAAGATGTATCCTCGTTCACACACACACGCACACCGTCAATTACCCTCAGCACTCTCGTTAGTTTTTTTACGTTAATTGATGCAAGACTCAGCCCATCTATTTCTATTTTCCCCTACCTGACAAACCTTTCATGTGAAACCTCCGACACAAATGTTCCAATCAAAGCACATTAAAAGCTAGCTCTGCTCTCCTTATCATTTTCTCATTAAAATTCTATTTTCGATCCCAAACAAACGGGTGCAAGGATTATGTCAGAGCTGTAAGACTTAACTGAGAAATCATTTCTCAAAGTGCCAATTTAATGTAAAGTGTGTGTTGTGTCTGTTGTGTGTGTATGTGTATGTCCATATACACTTGACGAGTCTTTGTGTAAGTGGTGACAAAAGAGCAGTGTGTGTGTGTGTGTGTGTGTGTGTGCGTGTGCGTGCCCCAATTAGGAAAGCTTTCAGAAATATTTGTATATTTACATATATATATTATTATATTAAATTGCACTCTCTCACCTTCTCAGGCACACACAAAAACACAGACACACAAACCCTATACAGTCACATACAGAATATGAACCCGTACACCACATGCGCACACACAGACCTATACACTTCACAACCACCACCCCCCCCGCCTCCCTCACAGACACACACACACACACACACACACACACACACACACACACACACACACACACACACACACACACACACACAAAACACACAAACCCATACAGCAGGCATATTGCAAATTGTGTGAAATGACTGCAAGGACAGCAGTATATAATTAGAGAGGGTCTGAAAGGGCAGGATTAGTGCATGGCACCTGCTCCTCCTGGATTACAGGGCTGCTGAGGTGCACACATGCAACACCACACTGCTGCCGATTACTCCCCGCAATTACACTCCAGGGTGCACATATGCTAGATATGAAAAGGGCTAAAAATACGTCAAACACACTCATACACTACATATACTGATTACCAGGTAGCTTTCACTGACTGTTGTTGGTCAGGCTTTGTGCTGTTTGGACACCAGCTCAAACAGCTCTCCAAAAATATTATTCAATGGGATCTTTCCCTTTAAGGTTTATAATGATAAGGATATTTCTATGGGAGGGTTTTAATCATGTTCCCAACAAGAAGTTGAAGTCAGCCATCTTGGTAATTGACCAAATATTGAAGAACCACCAGGCAACCAGCTGTTATTTTCCACACCAAGATGGTGGCTTGGAATGTAGTTGACATCATGTGAAACCCTCCTTTACAGTCCTGTGCAAATCTCTCCATTCCGTTGTGTATATTGTGTACACGTTATCCGGTAATTTGAATTTTCAGCTGGTAATGAGATTACCAAACATTCATTTAGTAATTTCCTATGCACATTGATTTGCCTAAATCACCACATTAGTCTGCGTAGACAATGAAAAGATTGGCCACTGCATTTAATGACTGCATTTCATTCCCTAATTCATAATACCACATTGCAGGAAAATCATATTCAGTGTAGCCTTTCCATGGTTCCCAATACCAACTCTGGCATGCCAATTTCATTATGCAAGATTAGAATCCTGTACACACAATCAGCCAGATTGAAATCTAGCTGATTGCATACAGGATATGCACAGATGTGTATTAACATGCTGATGTATTAGGTCATGCCTCCCTGCCTAGTGACTCAATTACTGACCTTGAAGCTTTTGTTGTTTCCTAGATGCACCTCTTGAATTTAGAACCAAAAAAACACAACAAAAAAAGGATAATAAAATACTTGAATGAAAAACAGTGAATATTGTGCATTCTCCCTACACCACCGCCTTACAACTGTTGAAGGACTAACCACTGATCTTCGGCTCAGACATTCCTTGACAAACCCAAGCTTATATCTAACAGCAAAGAAAAGCTTCAAATAAGGTAATAATTAAATGCAAAAATATGAAATTTGTGTTTTTCAAATTAAGCATGCACTTCCCCCACTTCCCCGCAATATCTCTAGCCAGACCCAAGCTTATATCGAGTATCATAAATCACCCACAGAATTTAAAACACAAAAATAACACAATTAAATAATAATGAACAATCATATCATCATATAGGTCTCCCACCACCTTATACATAGATAGTACATATAGTCCTTAATTATACCTTACGCCTAGATGTACCCCTGGAATGTCAAATGGGCCAGAAAAATACCTTCCAAAGACTAACATCTCCACCTCATCAGGCTTGGCGGCTGTAGATTTTAATAACGAGCTACTGAGGAGAATGACAAGTTATGCCTGCTGGGACGTGGTTAAGGGGCCGGGTCGAAGCTACAGCTGAGGGTAGCAGTAGCACCGCTAGCAGCCTTGATCTCTCTTCCCATAACTTACCAGAAGAATAATCCCTATAGTTCCTCAGTGGTTTAAAAATGAAATGGGGGGAGAAATACAAAAGATAATACTGACGAGATCAGACAGAGATCAGTTTTCTTTCAGTTTGTTCAGTTGTAAGTATGAAGGTTTGTTTTTGTTTATCTGTGTTTCAAGGGTTTTAATTGTTGGGAAATAGTGTTTCTGTTGACCTGAGTGTGAGAGAGCGATAGCAACATGGCAACTCTTAAGTAAATCAGAATGCTTTGAGTTACGCATTTGAAATAGCATCAGGGTTCCTTGGTGCTAGCAGCAAGATAAGGATTAGCATGGAGCTACATAAGTATGGAACTTAAAAAACCAAGCAAGTGTACATTGTTGAATTTAAATGTGCTATCTGCTTCATGGAAATAGAATGTAGTTTTATATTTAATAAGGGTTGGTGGCTTTAATTCGCTGCGGTTCTCTTGGGGTATCTGCAAGGTGAATGGGTTAAAAAGGGGGTCCACCTGAGGGAGCACTGAGTGGAGGCTGGGTTCACAGTAATTGAAAGGGCAGCTGTCTACTTTTTCCTATTCTCTTTATAAACATTGAGAAATCTGCACATGGGAGGCCAACTGCCACACAAATGATTGAATGTAGGATACTGGCTTGATAGGTTGGGCTATTTTCTTGCTATTTCTGAGCATGCAAATATATATTTCTTGCCCCCTATGGGTTGTACTTGTGTGATGACAGTATGCTGATAATAATGCCCTAAAAAACTGATTCCTCCTTAGTGTGGTCCAAAAAATGTATTTTAAAACCTACACTATGCAACAACAACAACATGTCTGCGATGTTTTTGCACTCTTGTATGTTGGTGACATTGTGAGAAAATACGCTGGGAATCAATAAGCACACAATGGCAACAATGGGCTAAGCAGGTTAACAATAGATCACCGCATGTTGTGCTCATTCTACGACTTCTGACCTCATGAATAAAATCTATGATTGCAATACAATGTTCTTGTGTGTGTATATATATATATATATATATATATATATATATATATGATTGAGATGATGAAATAGATATAGTATCAAATCCTCAAATCCGATATAGTATCAAATCCCTCATATATTATATGATAATATAACAGGATTTGATCCGAGGCAACTTACAGTAATACAGTGAGTGCATAAATGGTTGGCCCCTGTAGTCTGAAACCAATCTTTATTTTCGGTGGTGTTAAGGCCTTGCTATACCAACTCAGCCAGAGAGGACCCGTATTATTTTAATTGACTGGAGGCCAATTAGGTGAGTTTGTCTCTCGGATACACAAATGACCTGTTCAACCATTGAACAGTTTGGGTGTTTGTTGACAAAGTTTGCTACAATTATAAAGTGCAAGAAGTTTTATCCTCACTACTTCATGATGACTAATATGGGTAAAGATATTGTAAATGTTTATGGGGAGTATTTGCTGGTATCCTATGTTTTGTATCCTCTGCACAATCTCAAAGCTTTAGCTTGATTTAAAATGCTTTTCTGCAAGATTTTAAGGCTACATATTTACATTCCTGTCACAAAGCGTGAAGCTCGTAGTTCCACATCCAAGGGTGAATCTTACGCTGATGATACGGGCCCAAATTTAGCGGCTTAAACCAGGTTCTGAGGATTTGAGGGGAGAGAATACTAATGCACCAGTAACTGCTTTGTATATTCAAATGGAATAGGTGGATCCTGGCACAGCTGTTGACCGCATCTCTGCCTTATGAAGTGTTACTCATTCCTTCTTTACTCCTGCACTGCAGCTGCATCATTTGATTGACACCGAAACACAAATGGTTTCCTTTGAACTTAATATTATATTTTAGCATCATTTTTATTAATACTATAATTGCCTTTGCGATTAAAATGATGTGATTAAAAAAAAGATCTGAGACCCACTTCTATTCATGATCTTCATTGTGTTGATCAGATATCCAAGCCAACGTAAATAATATTGATGAAATTGAATCAATATTCATGTTTTAGGTCTCCCTATTAGTTTGGCAGGTATAACAAAGCAACATCTTACCCCATACCCTAGTTTTCCCTGGAACCTGCCCAGGTATGCCCCGTAGAGTAACACGTAAGGCAAGTGGAAATCGTAGGGCTAACGTGTAAAACAGCCGGGGTGCTCTGTTGTTTTGTCAGTGGGAATGCCCAAACAGAGGCTATGTGTGTTCACATCGGATCGCAGAGAGATATATATGATACATCTCCCTTCTGGTGTACCGTTTGTACCGTTGTTTGTAACAAGGGATTTTTAGCTGTGAATGGACAATGCACAGCGGGCACTTTGACAGTTGTGCATACTGGTGTTTGCTCTTCAGGTGCTCCATAATCTGAGGTTTTATACACATGTGCGTCAGTTTGGCTTGAAATGTGCTGGGGACAGAGACTCATTCGGAACTGCATTTTCAGAAATGAGGATGCACTCTTTTTTTTTTCTCTTTAGTGCAGGTAATGAAATGCAGGTAATGAAAGGAAATAATGAAAGACTAACAACCTCATACTAATGAATAAATGTATACAAAAAACTGATGTCCGACATGTTTTATGAAGAAAGCATTTCCAAAAAGCATTAAACATATGACCCACTATGTTCTACCATGGAACTAGCAACCTGGTCTGGTGCTTTCTACGTGTGTATTCAGGCTAAAATGACTTGATTGTCTGATGACTCATCATTGCATCACAGCCAAAGAGTATTGGTATTAATACCATATTCATTGTCCAAGCCAGTTTTTTTTTTACTGAATTCAACTCAAGTTTGTTTTTTTAAGTGGTGGGTACAAAATTAATCTTGACAAAAACTGATAGATACTCCCCAGCGTCCCCAGGGAAATCGACGCCAATGTTTGTACATAGTAAACATATAGGCCTATATAAAATATACATAGCATTATGAACAACAATGTATTATTAATCATGTCATTTGTTCATTTATCTTTATTAATGTCTGCAGCATTTCCCATGTTACTAAACATAATGTTATGACTTCACACCTTCATAAATTTGTCCTTTTATCATATGTGTTGGGTTTGATGGTGGTTGGGCATTGAAGCACCACATTTGAAGTTATAGCACACACCAGCCAAGTATATTAATATTTGTATATGTAAATATATCATCTGGTACCACAACACACACACGCACTCACACACACACACACACACACACACACACACACACACACACTGACTCACAAAAACATATGGCAAAAGCAGCAGCAGCAGAGTAAACAACCGATTCCCTTCTTTATGAGGTTGGGGAAAAACTCAGAAACTCCTGAAATCCATAAAAGCACAGGGAGTCTCAGCACCTTTACACTTTATTATAAATTGACTGGAGCAATTTGCCCTACTACACCCAAGTCAAATTGACTTTACCCTACCTGAGTAAGTGTTGGGAGAGGAGGGTTCTCCACCCCAATTCCTCACCGACCCTCCTCGCTCCCCAGACAAGTTGCCAAACTCCCCTGGGGGGGAACTTTGAGTTATTGTATGGAAAGGTTGGTTTCAGGGAGCAGTGGTGAGGATTTATTGGCAGGCTAGGCTGGCGTCAGTCGGTCTCTATCTCCGCCACTACGTCAATAACAGCAGGCATGGTGGCATCCTCTAGGTTTGCGTTAAAAATAGACAATATCTCCATTGTATATTTCGCAATGTGACCAAGGATGCTACATAATCAAGTTTTTCACTTTTTTTCACTCCATATTCGCTGCAGGCCTTTTTGCTTTTGAGGGAAGCTGTTCATCTTCTGGATGAGATAGATTGACTGGTGAACCCCCCTGCTCCAGCTGCTGTCTCTGCCTCAGTCACTGGAGATGGGTCTTTAGTTTAATCTGGGTGGGTGGAGGTCTTTTCTTTTCTCCCCTTGACACCATTGTCTTACACTAAACATAAAAACAGGAGCAGGATAGTGGTTAAGGGATTTATTGAGTGTAAAATGACTGCAAATTTGCCAGTCGTAGATTGTTTATTTACAGTATATTTGCAAGACCGTGTAATGCTATAGAATAACCACTGCTGCGAATTTCATAATTTCTGTGTGTTGATGAAAAATTCACCCTGCAAAAGTGTTTTATGGTGCTGTAATTTTGAGTAAAAAGAATAGTAAAAAACTGAAAAATATAAGTAACAACAATATTTATTGTGAAAAATAATAATTTGACAACTTTTTGCATGTATGTAAATTAGGGATGTAAACGGTTAATCGACTATCGGTTAATTGTCGAAAAGAATTTAATCGATTAAATTAAATTAATTGTAGGTTAACGCGGGATAACCGCGTTAACATACGGGGATAGGTTAATGCAGGATATCCGCGTTAACCTACGCCCGCGGGATTCTCGCGGGCGGCGAGAGACCCGTCACACAAACATGAGGCGGTCAAAACGGAGTGGAGTATGGGAGCATTTCAAACTAATTAATGATGACAAAGATGCTCAATGTAAACTCTGCGGTACTACGTTTAAGTTCAGCAGCTCTACGAGTTCGCTAAGATACCACCTTCAAAACCTGCATGCAGCCGTGTTGCAGGGAGGAAGTCCATCGCCTTCACAACCGACTATCGCCGCGGTGATGGGAAGGCGGAGGATTTGCGGCATGATCGAAAAAGATATGATGCCAATTAGCACCACTGACGGCGAGGGATTTCGGGAGTTAATACACTTCATGGAGCCAGGTTATAATATCCCTTCTCAAGCGACCGCAACTACCCGCCTGGAAGCACGCTTCTTATCTATCTTACTGTTACCTTTCTCAGAACAAGGGGGATTCTTAAGTGCTGCTGCTAATGTTTCAAGTTTTTTCTATATAAGTACTTTACCAGATAATTATATGTAGGCTTAATATTGTGTAGGCTAAGCCCATATTGTATAGATTTAAAATGTTATGTTGCTTAATGTTTCACATGCAACAGGTGAGCCAGTGCACCATTATTTTTTTTATGTATTTCAATTTTCTGTGCAGAATTTATTTTGGTTAAATGCCAGTATCTGTACCGTATTCCAACTGGTACAATAAAACATTAATTGAGGAATATAACGTGCATTTTTTATTCAGTATATAAGCAATATTTTGCTTTACTTTAAAGACACCATGAGAAATGTATGTTCTCAGGAAAAAAGCCACTTATCAGTTAATCGTTAATCGATCAATAAGGTCAATCAACTAACTAATGAATTAATCGATAATTTGCATCCCTAATGTAAATAAAAGTACAAAACATCTAAATCCCAAACTGTAAATATAAAACCTGTCCTCAAACAATCTGCAATAAATAAATTAAATTAAACAATAAGCCACAGAATAGGGATGAGGTATTCTAAGAGCCATCTACCCTGAGGAAGGTATCAAGAACATTTCAGGAAATTAATTGTTGGTGCATACTGCATAACACACATACATAACGGTGTACTTGGAAAACATGTTGAGTGAGCTGGACACATATGTGTCCAAGAAATTCAAAACTTTCAGTCTTTTTCTGGCCCTGTTGATACAAAAAAAGCATTTCACAAAAGTTCTGCACAATATTAATTCCTGGAATTCAAAAATGTGAAAAAAGCAATGTCAAAAGCAGCAACACAACAATATAGAACAATCTAATATTTTCAACAATCTGAAATTACTGTATTAGTCAATCTGAAATACAACACAAATCCTGGGATAAAAAATAATTGAGGAAAGAAGTAAGGACTAATGGCATTTTCGCGCTAATATTCTGTCGTGGATCGGTTCGACTCGGCGTGGCAGCCCAGCTGTGATTTGCATTCCCATCACAACCAGGCTTCCTGCTTGAAGGTTTGTCTTTAACTGATGACGCGCTTGTCTTGCAAATCAGTGAGAAACCAGGTCTCTCATGCTGTATCCCTCACAGCATTTTTCCATTAGCACATTACGAGCCGTACCAGGCAGTAGTGATTTGCGTTTAAACGCAAAAGCTGTGCTGAGCCACGCCAGAGATGGACCATCTCCGAGGTCTGGTCAATGTGAGCCCGACGCAACCACGTTACACTGACACTTCCAAAGAAGAAGATCACACAGCTCACTTTGGAGTATGGAGCGACACTGAAACACGCTTGCTCCGACTAGCTCGTTCACTCTAGTCTGTTAGCGAGCTCATGCTAGTTCTCAGCCACATCACACCACATAACGTAGACAAACCCAATGAACTGAAATATCTATAAATGTAACGTAACATTAATGATGGGGAGGGGAATCATTTCAGTTAATGTCACATACCTAAGATTTAAGACGAAAATAGCTGCACATGTAGATATTCTCCATTGACATGTAATTGCTTCATTGTCAGTGTCTTCACACAATGGAAGACACAAAACAATGCAATGCAATTCACAGCTATGAACTGTAATTAAGAAAAGTCGTACACTACTGTTAGAAATTTACAGTGGCTGTACATCAATTTGTTACAGAGGAGGGATCCTTGGGCAAAACGCCAAACGTCCAAAGATGTATACTGCTCTGCTATACATTTTCTACTTTAAAATAGAATAGAGTCCTCAGCATGTGCTGCAGGAGTTTCCCGCTGTCGACGGTGGCTTGAACAAGCCTCCGAGATGTCAATGATGGAATCCATTTGGTCTACTCTGTAATAATGAGTGAGTTTCAGCAGATCCGCCTGGCTGCATCTTTCACAGACCTTTATCATTAATGGCTTTCGATCGTATCCTTACAACTGGGATGGTTGGGGGGTGGGGGGGGGGGGGGGTGGGGGGCTTGGGGCTGGAGGAGCAGTTTGATCGCGGGCACCTAGTGAGCAGCATAGATTATTTAAAATCTCCTTTGGTAGGCTGACAGCTGTCACACTCAGATCTATGGCGGGTTTAACAAGTTGTAGATCTCTTGCGTAGTGAGCTTGAGGCCCAGGAGAACTTTCACAAGAGTCTGTCCTACCACTTCTCCAGGGCTGAGGAGATTGTTGTCTTGTCTCCTCTACTGATTTCTTCATTAAGTCTGAGCAGGCCGGCGCCTGGTGACCTAGAGATGCTAAAATTCGGAAGGGGGCAATTATTTTCAGAAAATAAAATTGGTTGATGCAATAGCCTCAGAAAGGCAAATAACAACAACATAAGGTTACTGTTTTAAAATCAGAGAATATATTTTTTATTTATCAAAGGTTTATTTAAAATCAGCAGGGGCAGGCGCATAGTCGTTGTTAGCGGTGAGTATTTTAGTTGACAAACGTGGACAAAATCTGTCTTTATGTCACACGTATTATGACTAGATTTTCAAAATAATAGTGATGCAGATTTCCCACTCTATTTGGTGTACTTTAAGGAAACTTCTGTATTGTACATATCCAAATATCAGCAAATTGGACTGACATACTACTACGGAAATGCAGGCCACAGACACTTTGAAAAGGGAATTAATTACAGTGTAACCCATAGAGTGGCAGCAATTGGCCATTAAATGGGAAATTATTGAAAAAATGTACTTAACTGATGAAGAGGATAATAAATGTCAAGAAGAATTGATCACCAAGGCATACTCTGGGATGATAGCAATTATAAGCAAAATGCTATGTTAGCATCGCACCGATCATCAGAGTATTAAATTACAAATCTAATATCAAGACTAAATAATGTCAAAGTCCCTCTGAAGATTAGTGGGGCCAGCAGATTGGCCAATTGTGTGTGATATGACCACTAAAACATAAGTGCGGGTTAAACCATTTTGTACAAACATACTGCATGTTAAAATGGGAAACCGGCTGCAACTGAAGAATGACATGAAGGGTGAACAGGTAATAGCTATGGTCAGATAGCTTGGCACATAAGACACTTTGATCACGTGGGTTTAATACGTATTTAAATAATGTGCTAAAAGTCATCTGAAATTAGAATTAACATAATTCACAATGACTGGAATTAACGTCAAACATAATAGTAAGGATGAACTGAATGAAACACAGTATTCTCTGTTTCCGTTCCCTCAAGTCCAGCCAAATTATTACTGAAATTAAATGAATAATGTTCCAATTGACCCATATAATATATCTAGTGTAAAAGGCACACTGCCTAATTCATCACATTCATCACATTCATCACACGTTGGTTGTCAAAAATAGGATGGTTGAGGATTGTCATGCTGAGTGGATGTAGACAGCCGATTCATGTGAACCGCTCATGAGTTCTGTGTGGAAGCCTCAGGTGATGTCTGGTGAGGCAGAGTTTTTTTTTACAGATTGCCTGCTCCTCCATCTGTCTTCCAATCTGTCTGGACCAATAACTGGGGTCATTTACCTTAGTCTACTCTACACATTTTTTTTAATGGAAGCCTTTTTTTATTTCTCTCATGCTTCACTTCTGTATGTAGGTTGTACCGTCTGGTCTGTGTTACAAAACGTATATTTTCCGAAACATAATGTGACACTACCCCCCACCAGTGTTTTATCTAACAATTTTTACATTTGGCAAATGTCTGTTTCTAAGGCCCCATGTGAAACGTTCATAATGATGAATCAAAAGCAAGAATTCCCAAAAGTTTTGCGACACTTTGCAACCCATTATTGAAAATTAAGCCATTACCTGTTCTGAAGCTGGCGTTCCTTCAGAAACACGATTCCAGTATCTGTAGCAACAGTACGGGGTTGGATAAGCCATTGGCAATAAAAGTCCTTCCCCTCTGGGCATAGTTGCTTCACTGTGAAGCCCAGATCAGACGAGTCCCTCAACATGAGGATTGCGTTTGAGGAGGCACTGACCACTTCCTGGAAAAAGCAACTGCTGAATAGTTGTTGAATTTATGTTATTCTTTTGTTTTTTTATGAATTTATACTTGAAATATCTGTTGTGGCAAAGGCAGACTCACGCTGAAAATAAAAATATAAACCGAACCACAAAGATAAATATGATCCCTTTTGGAGTTTTAAAAATCCATACACACACACACACACACACACACACACACACTCATTCAATCACTCTCTCACACACACATTTAAAGTGTCACGATTTAATGCAAACCATATTGTAGAAGACTTCATCAAGTCTTTTTTTCATTTTCAAGCTCATTGTTTTGACTTTATTTTGATGTGAATTGTTTGTGCCACATTGAAATGAATTCCATTGATTGGGACTGATGGTGAACGGCAGGCTAAGGCAATTGCATTTGGCAAGACAAGTTGCCTCTTGGCAAGGCGATCTGATATCATCACGGAAGGGTAATGAAGCTGACATATTTTAAAAGGCAGACAGAAGTCTTGAATTGGGATTTGTGCACAGGCTTGTCTTTATTGACCAACTTCTTGTTTTACAGAATACATTAGGTCAATAAACCTAGGAATGACACAAACATTGTATTCACTTTCCATATTGTCATCATATTAAACATATAATGTTGTCCTTATAATGAACCCACACTTTTGTGTTTCACATTCAAAATGAACACTTTCTACCAATTATAGACCTATTCAGTAAGTGTTCGACTTTAAAGTTATAATACAGCCTAAAATACTGATATTGTTACTAGGGCCGGGACTTTAACGCGTTAATTAAGATTAATTAATTACACAATAATTAACGCGTTTTGCACCGCGGAACGTTTCTCACTGGATGAGTTTCAGGCGGACCGATTATACTGGAGCACCAACTAGCGTAGTTCAGACAACAACAAACCACAGTGAACATGAACGAAGTAGCTGATGAGACCGCTTTGGTTGGCCCCGTGGATGGGAAATTTTGTTACAAAAAACGAATGGATGGAAGTGTCGATAAGAGCATGGTTGTGTGCAAGCTATGCAACAAGGAATTTGCATATCACCGCAGCACATCAAGCCTCAAGTATCACCTCAATGCAAAAGTTTTGCATTGAGGTGCAATTTTGCATTTTGCAAAAAATTACTTCTCACTGTTCTCAGGTCAAATATTTATATGCGATTAAAATGTGATTAATTTCGATTAATTAATTACAAAGCCTCTAATTAATTAGATTAATTTTTTTAATCGAGTCCCGGCCCTAATTGTTACAAAACACCCAAAGTCCTATTTAATAACGTTGTATCGTATTAAACTTTGCTGCAGCAAAACTTATTTCTTTAGACGCTTCTACACTAAAAGTTTTTTAATGTATGGCAAGAAATGACAAGAAATTCTTTAAGAGGACACACATTTGTGCCGGGCCTCGTGAACCCATAATGCACTTTGGCTTTGCAAGCTTGGGCTGTGGCCATGATCTCCGTACAGCTGGGGTGGCTCTGTGTTCAGGGGGAAGACCCTGGTAGTTTGTCCCTAGTAGTGCTCTACGGCTAATGCTGCTGCTTTACTCATTAGCTCTAGCTCTGCCACTTTTCCCGCTTAAGTGTGAACACAGGAAACTTTATAGCTGAGTTGGTCTTTGATGATCAGCATGCCCTCAAACTATACTCACTTGATGAACACTTTGGATCACCTCACTTTCTTTGTCGTTTGCTTTGAATTCATCTTCTATTTTTTTACATAAGATGTTGGAGCTTATGTCAGCAATATTGTCGCCTACTTGCCCACAAAGATCTTAAATTATTTCCGCTGCAGGAATGAAAGGCCACTTAAGGAAACAACCTTTTCAGAATGGAGCTGCAGTGTCAGATATGCGATTGTGACTGATAACATTGTGTTAAGAGGTAGAGAATTGCTGCTTACACCCTGTGTGAGGGGTACTGCAGGATATGCTTGGTCAATTGTCAGCTATTTTCTAAACCAAAGCGTCGCTGTCAGCCATTGACTGACATTATGCTCATGCCTCTGCAAATCAACTAAATCAGAATGAGATGTATCATCACTAGGCTGTTCTACCACTTCTGGTTGACATTTGACGGACCTAAAGTTGATACGCTAGCCTCACCGACTCTCGGCTGACAAACGCCTTGCAACAAGGTGATTGATAGTGATTTGCAAGTGCAGTAACATATCATATATCATATAAATTATATATCATATAAATATCATATCAATTAACTAGTGCTTTGCGACGGAAATTTGTACATATGCAATCAAAACATCATTTATCATCATATATACCCATGAATGGTCAAGGTCGGGACTGTTCTGATGATGTCAGTTTCTGTTCCACGCCCCAGCTTGACCCACGCAATTTAACATCTACATGCTCCTCAACAACATACATAGGAACTCACTGGAGTTTGAGACTTGAAACTTTGAAGTTACTGCTTAACAGTAATGGCATTATTCCATTAACGATGGCCATTAGCATTTTAATGGAAAACTGATTGAAAACTATATATTGTTGAGCAGACGTCAGACGTTTGTTCCAGATATGTGGTGCATAGAAGCTAGAGGCGGCCTGACCCTGCTTGGTTTGAACCATGGATATACAATCTGAGTTTTGTTCACATTTTCATTTAAATCCAGGCATGGATGTTGTGCCACATAATAACTTATTTGATAGACTGCACATGAAGTCAGGCCATATTTGTTTTGCTTTGAAATAAAACCTTTAAAAGAAGACTGTGCTTGAGATAAACCAGTGCACATTCACATGGCACCAGACACTCCCATGTTCCCTCATATATTATGTATAACCCGTGGGTTTCAACACAACGTAGCTCGCTACTCGATATTAACTCCACTTGAGGGGACGAATATCTACTTTTCTTGGAGACAAGTGGACTAGCAACCGCCACTTTTGGGCTTTAAAGGGCAATCATTAAAAGATACATAATTCAAAAGGGAAGTTCAGCCAAGCAGAGATAACTTATGTTCTTGTGATGGCAACAAATGCAAGCGTCAGAGAATCAGACCCCTGAATACAATACCCCTAATCAATAGCACAGAAAAGATCCCAATGTTAGATTACAATTATGATGCGGCTCAATGGAGTCTCTTGACGAAAGAATGAGTATAAATATTATATGCAGAAACAAGTAATATAGGGTAATGGGTGCTAAAATTACAAAAATGTTATTAGCATACAACCATGCATTATAAGTCCACCGAAACACCCTCTGGAAGATACTGCACTTCTATGGAATTCCATCAAATATCATCGCTATCATAAACACATTCTATGAACATTTTGAGTGTAGTGTCATCATGGGATATGACCTCTCTGAGTGGTTCAGTCCGGAGTGGTGCAGTCCGGAGTGAGACAGGGGTGCATTCTCCCCTATCCTCTTCCTGGTCGCCATCGACTGGATCACAACCAACACCACCGCAGACAGACCCAGACGCATCCAGTGGACTCTGATCTCCCAGCTGAAAGATCTTGACTTCGCTGACGATCTTGCTCTCCTATCAACCAACCATTACAACACGCAGGCCAAAAACTGACAAATTCATACTTGAAATATCTGTTGTGGCAAAAGGCTAAAAAAAGGCTAAAAAAAGGCAAAATATAAACCAAACCACAAAGATAAATATGATCCCTTTTGGTGTTTTAAAAATACACACACACACACACACACACACACACACACACACACACACACACACACACACACACACCAGAGACATTATAGAAGGAGGAGACACATCACTGAAAAAATCACCCATTGAAATGCATGGGGAAACTCCGTAATGCCAAGATGGCAGTTGTTTGCACATGTCCCGCCTCTTCCGGTGCCGTTGCTCCAATCATTTTGCAGGTCCTACGCGGTCGTTTTTTGCGACACTTATTATTTTCAATCAGGAGGGAAGAACCAGCAGCTGGAGCGGCACAAGCAGCATCGACTGGAAAACTTCGACTACCTGTTATCTTGTTGGCTCGGCAGCAAAAGCTAACTTTTAAAGCTAACTTGCTGTCAGTGCAGTGCCGGTGTTGTTATGCCGTAAATGAAAATTGTGTCGTGAAGCATTGCGCATGCGCAGTCCAAGATTACCTGTAAGAAAAAGGGCTTTTAAAACGTTAATTTGATACAAAACCACCAAACCCTTTCAGCGATTTTAGTCTGTTTTTCATCGTGATTTCAAACATGTGTTTTTTTATGCCCCTTAGATCTCGGAAAATGGAGATACAGCTCTCTCCCTATTCATTAGATAGGGCCCTGGTCTTGTTAAGACCAAATAGCTGCCCGAAAGGCGTGGCCAAGTTGGCTGCGAGTGAGAGGACTTGCCTAGAAGGACTTTGCACACACACACTGAGCAACTTTGCCAGACAAGTTGGGCTGACAAGTTGGGCAGTGTCAACACCTCCAAAACACAAGTGATGTGTGTCAACTCCATCCCCACAACACCCATCCTTGTTAATGAGGAACCACTTGAGTTTGTGGAAGATTTCACCTATCTGGGCAGTCTCATCAGTAAGGACAGGGGGCATCAAAAGACATCAAAGCAAGGCTGGGAAAGGCTAAGTGTGCCTTCTCCCAACTCTGTCCCATCTGGAGATCAAAACAATAAAGCCTTAAAACAAATATTCTCCTTTTCAACAGCAATGTAAAGTCTGTTCTGCTGTATGGCTCAGAGAGCTGGCGAGTTGTCAAAACAGACACGAGGAGAATGGAAGTGTTCCATAATGGATGCCTCCGACGAATATGCCAGAACTTTTGGCCTAATAAGATCTCCAACAATGACCTGTACAAGAAAACGGGAAGCCAGAGCATCACCAAGGAGATTACGCACAGACGCCTGAGATGGCTAGGATATGGGTTGAGGATGGAGCAGGACCACATCACAAAAGTTGCCTTAAAATTTGACACCACCAGACCAAAAGAGAACCTGGGAGGCCAAAAACCACCTGGGGCAGAACTGTGACACAAGAGCTGGAACAGATGACAGAGGAGTGATGTGAAGATGCATTAGATGGTCACATTGGTGAGACAGTTGCTTTTCAAATTAAATTGACAACTCAAACAACTGACATGGGTTATAATGTAATTATGCCCTTTTAATTGAAACATTTACACCTACAATAAATGGGGCATGACCAGTCTATCAGCTTTTTGTGTTCTTGTTCTTTTTGTTCTTGTTACAGTATATATTTGAATCGATTATGATTTGCCAAAAAATTTGAGTTCACTAAATGCCATCATATTTTATATTCAAACAGTGGTCAATAATCGAGTTTGTTTGTCGGACTTCCTGAACTCGGGTGATTGGAGCACAGCACTCAGCAACACACAGTAGTTTGTCATAAATCAGCACTGCCGCTTTGATACACTGCCTTCAAAACTGTGCATCAAACAGAGTGTGCCTAGAAGTGGTTCATATGTGTTTGTGTTGTAATATTAAGTTGGTGTGAAGAAAACAAACACACAAATATTTCAAGCAGAATGGCCCTTGTCTCTGAACACACCATGTTTGTTAATAAGTAACTTTGCAAATGTTTTCCTGTTTGCATTTCTTGAATGCAAACAGCCTGCCTCCTCCACAAATGTGTTCTCTCTCTCTCTCTCGCTCTCTCTCTCTCGCTCTCTCTCTCTCTCTCTCTCTCTCTCTCTCTCTCTCTCTCTCTCTCTCTCGCTCTCTCTGCCCGCTGTGTCAGTTGAGAATAATTATGGTGCCTTCTCTTCTTGAGTGGAGTTGACATAATGACAAATTTGGGTGGGTGTAGATTCCCTGGGTTCTGAGGTTTTCTTAACTAGCCAATTAAGATGGTTCTCCTTTGTATTAATGTATTAATCTCAGTCTTATGTGCAGAAACTTTAGAAGAAGCAATTTGAATGCAGTTGTAAATACAGCTAACTCTGGCCAACTGTTGTGTTGTGCATTGCCCTTGGTAAATAAGCAAATAAACTAAACTGTTTAAGAAATATTTTTGTATTTTGCTTCCTTATAAAGGCTAAAGCAGCATCAACACACAAACGTTAATGATAGTCGTCATTGTACTGGCTGTGTTTATAGTAGTATAATAAAGTCCTGCTACGATAAAGTTCCCCTTTAAATAATATTTTAATTGCTGTACTGAACATACTGTGTGTGTGTGTGTGTGTGTGTGTGTGTGTGTGTGTGTGTGTGTGTGTGTGTGTGTGTGTGTGTGTGTGTGTGTGTGTGTGTGGGCATGTGTGTGTGAGTGCGTTCTTGACACTTGAGTCAGTTGACACAAAAAAGTCAACTGACCCTGACCTAAGGGCAATGTTGATACTCAACTGATACTAATTGATACTCAACTATGGAATATCCATTGAAAGTGTGACCCAAAACTGTCAACATGATTATGTCTACACTGCAATCTACAATAAATCGTAAACGTATTCACGCAGTGGGTAAATCTGTTCACTTATGAGTATTTATAAATATCACAATATATGAATAGTCCTCACCCTGCGGTCATATGTAAGAACAGGAAAGGCTGGTTGTATAGTAGACCTCCCACTGTGGGACACACACCTGGTTTATTCGTCCATGAAATACACTGATTATTCAAAGCAATCATCCTCACATTGTTGACAAGAAGTAAAACTAAAAATAAGGCTTCTATAACAAATATAGATCTTTGAGTGACTCCGGTGTTGATAAGCATATCAATAGAAAGACCTTTCAGCGTTTAACTAATTAATCCTACTGGAGCTGATCAAAGGAGAAAGAATAAATAAAGTCTGAAATCTCCAAATCATGTTTCAAAGCATTTATAAATCAGTCACTGCCATTCGGGCAAGATTCTACACGCCGGGAACACGACCATAAATGTGATAATCACTGCTCTATTCTTTTGTAATCACTCTGGATAATTACACACTGGGAGGGATTGGTTCTATTTAGCTTAAACAATCATGGAACAATGAATTCCAAATGATCCCTCGTCAGACTCGTTCCCCGACGGCGATGAGGTCCATTTTATTGACCATTGGCTGCTGTCCTTTCTTTTCCCCGTAGGTACAGTTCTGGTCGAGAACATGCAGATCAACGGCCGAGCCAGGAACCCAGGCAGCACCATCTCTCTGACCCTGCTGGACAATGACGACTACTGGGTGATACTGGACGCATCCCAGCAACGACTCTTCCTCAACAGCACCGGGAGGATCCTGGACAGGGATGTGAGTATGGTCATGCCAACGATAGCAATTATTTTGTTTCATTTGCCATTTTTGGTTCATGCCTTTCTCGTGCACATGTCCCTGGCCACCACTTAGCAGATATAGCAGGCTGCCATTTCATCGTTAAATATGTGTGGACCTGGCCTATGAAAGGACTAAAATAGGATTCAGAACAGAGATAGGAACTTCACATCAAAGTGTGTATTCCCTTGCTATTTCAATACCATTATTTAGCCTATTTAAAGTCAGAGGTCCGGTGCTTTGCACAGTAGACCTACAACTAACTCTTTAGTGCTGCAATGCTGGCATAAAAACGCAAACATTCACCCACACTCCCCCGGTCTTGCTACAGTGGGTGCCTGTGCCCTTTAAGTTCAGTGCATAGTAAGCCAGGTCAACTAGCGTCAAACCACAGGAATATCACCAAAATCTTCCTCTTGAAACAAAACTGGTTCAAGCATTTTACAAGCCTTACAGGATTCACCATAAAGGGGTTTTCTGAAAGATACATGGCACAGGTTTCTCAGCACACAGCTTCTCCAGGAGATTTCTAAACAAGATATTTTTTTTTCTTTTCCCAGAGACCCCCTCTCTCCCTCTTCCTGGTCTCCTCTGAATACTCGCCTCATTAGTATTCTCCATACTCTTTCCTTTTTCTTCTCTTCCCAAAGCTTGGTAGCATTGCCTGTCTTAGCTGCTGGCATTTAAAATTATCGCTCTGGCTCCGAGCCTGTTCACCACCTCCCCGCTTATTGCATTTTTAACAAGTACGCAGACAGGGGGAAAACAAAATGACACAAACAAAATTCAAAAACAGATGTAGCCCATCTTTCTGGCATGCGGTTGATTGGCAATCGAATTCAGGGGGCACAGTTAATGTTGTGAATATGTTGTAAATATGTTTTTTTTGTATTATTTTGTCGCTTCACAACATCCTCGTTGAGCACTGAGTTAGTTTTAATGCATATTGAAACATGCTCTTTCTAACTCAAACACTCTCGGTCTCTCTCTCCTGCTCCCTCTATTTCTATCTCCCTTTATCCTTTTTATCGCTCTCTCTCTCTCCCTCTCTCTCTCTCTCCCTGTCTCTCTCTCTCTCTCTCTCTCTCTCTCTCTCTCTCTCTCTCTCTCTCTCTCTCGCTCTCTCTCTCTCTCTCCCCCCTCGCTCCCCCCAGCCCCCCAGCCCAATCACCACCATCGTGGTCGGGGTCCAGTGCACCAACCTGCTGGTGGGGACGGTGATCCTCCACGAGGTGCGCATCGTGGTGAGGGACCGCAACGACAACCCCCCCATCTTCAGCCAGCCGCGCTACTACATAGCGGTGAACGAGGTGAATAATGCTCTTTATTCATCACAGATGGGACATTCAGGTGGACAGCATATCAAATACCTTATTATTAACGATATAATAAAATGGAATAGAGAAGATGTGTATCTGCACAATAAGATTAGTTAAAAAATAAAGATGGAAAAATGATTTAAACATTGTGCGTTTAGATAGAGATGAGAGACACTATACAATATTGGCCGTTATAAAACGGGTGGCTTAAATCAAGCGATCTGATTGGTTCCTCTAACTGTTGTATAATTAGCGTATACACACAGCTATGACGCCCATTCAGTTAACGGAGTTCCGTATCACTCCGCGCCTAACTTGACCTGTTGTTTTATTTATATATAAAAGCAATAGCATAGTTCACTGAAGCCTAAAAATATGTTGATTGATGGAGAGGGTGGAAATGTTGTAAAGCAATAGGCATACGGCAATAGGCATACGGTGAGTGAACTTCTCAGTTCACTCACTCACTCATAGTAGGCTAAATTGCGGCGAACCAAGCTACCGTCTCTAACCTTCTCTCTGAAGGACGCTACAGTGTGTTGCATAGCAACCGCCGCGCACTTTGCAGGCAGCCAGGAGGGACTACATTTTTGTATTCGTTAAAAAAATGCTTTTCCGACTTTCTAGTTTTTTCAAAATTGAGAGTGTCTATGACTTTCATTTCGCCATAATTACTTACGTAACCGTTTTATAAAAGCAATAGATCACTTCAGTCAGTGAAATGTTCTCATTATACCACAGTGAAGGGGGTCGCCGTCCCTCCGCTGCACGTCGGGATGGACAACACCCCTTAACTGTGGTATAATGAGAACATTCTGCAGCCTGTCGTGATCTATTTCTTACTTATACATAGTATATCAATACATAAGTTATCATCTGGCATTGTCAATTCTCTCCTAGCCTAGTGTAACTTACAAACAAGTGACCCTATCTGGACTCACTCTCCTCTAGTTTGACCCTAGGTGGGATATGTGAGCGCCTTGCCCTCTTTACCTGTCGTTATGACCATGAATGGATGAACTATACCTTGCTATGATGCCCTCCATTATTTCTCTTTGTAACTTTAGTGGAATCTTCTGGGTGTACTTTGATGACTCATGGGCTGCATCTTGTATGTGTTGTGTGTTCGCCAAAGACAGATATATGCATGTGAATGCAGAATCTGTAGGCAACAGGACAAAAGGTTGTTATCTCCACATCTCCATGTGGAGAGTATCAATCTCAGAAATCATTGGATATCGTCTGATGACCATTTAGCTTTTTATATGCTAGGATATCTGTTTAGAGATGTTAGCTGAAATGTTGCATGGACCTGAAATACATAGATATACCTAGAATACCATAGAAATGATTGAAAAACAATCAAGGAAGTCTTTGCAGGGATATGCGTTAGCCGGCTACACTGGCACCCCCGGAAATATTGTCCATTTTCTCGAGAGGTAGATCGTCATCAGATGATAACTGATGGTTTCCCAGATACTGTGTTGTGAAATTACACGCTCCAATTTAACATCAACCCAGTGCATGTCTGACTGGAACCATTGTCAGACTGAAAAGTTTTCCCCACGCAGCCCCCAGGCTCTGCACCTTCCCCTGGGTGGCTGTCAACACTATCAATCAATCAATCAATCCAACTTGATTTATACAGCGCTTTTATTGCAAAAGTGCTCAACAAGGGAACACTTAAACGTCAGATGACACTTATGCACTTGTGCTTATATTGAATTCCAGATGGTTCTGTCTCTTTTTGTGTCTGTATTGTGGTGTCAGAGATAGGTCCATCAACTTTCATAAAATAAAATACTAATAAATACACCATGGTATTATAATAAATAGACTTAGCAGAAGTTTTGTTTGTCTTGTAGTTCAACTTTGTAAGCGAGTCGTCTTTTCTTTCTCGCTATTAGGCAAATATTCCGATGCATAGCTTAATATATATGCATATATACATCTATAATCTGTTGGAAGGTGGCCTTGCAGAAGACCCAGATTGGGAGAAGCATGTGCTTTTGCCATAGCTGTCAGAGTGCCTTAACAGAACTGTATATAGATGTTCCAACAACATAATGAGTCATTTCCGCCATCAACTCTCGCACCCCCACTCTCTCCCATTGCCCCAAACCCCCCTTGGGCCTAACAGTGGGCTCTAGGGACTTTTCTCCTTATTGACTCAGCAATGTGAGACGTGGAACGCAAGCAACCCTTCAGAGTAAAAAAAGAAACGCGAGAAATGCTAGCGGTCGCAATTTTCCGATAGGAATGGGACAGCTGCTTATTGTATTTATTTATTACGTAATGTTTGTTGAGTGGAGTTGGAAAATTTATTTATTGCTCTTTAGTGCCCATTTTTGTACATCAGTGTATTTAGTCCAGTGTTTCGATCTCTGTTAGCACTCCTTTCTCAACTTGTTGTGTTCGAAAAATACTTTCTTGTTTCTTTGTGATGAGCTCACTTCTGTCCGACTGTGATATTAACCTGCTTCTCCTGCAATAGACTCCAACAGTTCATCACTGAGATGGAAGTTGTTTCGTTGACACTCACTTGACAAAACTGTCTGTTTCTTTATTTACATTTGCATTTTTGCTTAGCTCACTCCAATCGGGACGATCATATTCGCCGGTTTCTCGGGAAGCAACGGCGCCACAGATATCGACGAAGGGCCCAACGGACAGATCGAATACGGAGTACAGTACAACCCCAATGACCCGGTACAGCAGCCTGCTACAGCGAGATAAAGACTCTGTTTGAAACACACAACGTTGTGAATGTACCAAACAATGAGTGAACTACTCTGGAATGTATTTCCTAATGCATTCTGCTAATGTATATCTTCAATCTTTCTCTGTATGTGTATCCATGTGTCTCTCGCCCCCTATGTCTCTATTCATTTCTTTATTCTTTATTTATTCCTTTCTCACTCTTGCTCTCTGTCTCTCTCTCTCTCTCTCTCTTTCGCTAACTCTCTGTCTTCCCCCCCCCCCCCCCCTCTCTCTCTCTCTCTCTCTTCCCATCTTTCCCCATCTCTCCGCATCTCTCCTCATGGTCTCTCCCTGTCGTTTTATCCCCCATGGCTGTCAGGCGTCTAATGGAACAGTTAGGGTGGCCAACACCCTCTCAGGACACATTGTGCTAGCGGAGAGGCTGAACTACGAAGAGAGAACACGCTACCTTGTCATTGTGGAGGCTAATGTAAGTCTGCCGGTCTCATGCACACTGGATAACATGTAAACACACTGACAGTGGTGGACATACTAACACAAGTGAGCACACTGACACTGAACACAGACATTTACATTGACTTACACTGGCTAACACTGGTAAACACTGTCTGACACGCTAACACTCGCTGACGTGTGAAAATGGACTCACACTGGCTAGCACTACGATAACATATAGTTTATTATACCATTGCATGGAGCATTTTGTTTTGAGGAAGCTTTTTCGCCACAACCAGCAGATGGTTTGATACCATTTCAGTTTATTTATTTCAAAGTTAAAATATAATATAGCGAAAACACTCTCTGGGGGATCTTTCGTAAAAAGGCATGTGGTTAGAAGTTTAAACAGAATGGGGTGATCCCTTCAGGATATAATTATTTACCTTTTAATTTGTATAATGAATTGGAGTTGTCTTGGGGGATTTTGGCAGAGATTATAGTTTGCCTATTAGTATTCATATTATATATTTTTTACCCAGAGATGCCCATAATAATTTAGCATTTTTGTGTTGGAATTCAATAAATCCTCATTCAATAAATCCTTTTTTTTCTCAAATGCGTCTTGAAACAACAGAAGCTTCTGAGTAGGATATTTACCGTCCAAGTTTCAAGCGGCATCAATGATTATGTAAAGCATTCATTGATTTACTACTAAGGCAATGCTTTTACCCAGAGCGTCATGCTGTGATTTATCTCTGCTATATGGCTTAAGGAACAGATGTTGGCATGTTTCCTGCAGACAACGGGAGCTTGAAATTCCTGTAGATGATCCTGCAGCACAAGCTGCAAACAACCAACATAAAGCAGAACAGTAGGAGACAATGTATAACTCAATACATAGATAAGACACAATAATTGCAACACACATAAACACTTAACAGTACATAAAGGGAGGTGCATATTATATGGAAATGCATCTGGATGAATTCAGTGTCCTTAGTGTAGTAAAAAAGGCGGTTTTGAACCAAAATGTTTAGGTGGATATATTGACTTGTATCTTGCATCAATCCCCCCCTTCTGCTGCTGCTCTGTTCCCCTCGCTGCTCTTCTCGCGGCCAATGGAGAATAACACTGAGACCTTTTTGCCCCAGCCAGAGGCCCTTTGGGGAGCTCTCGCTGGGTCGAGTGCAGGTAGGGAGACGTAGTATTTGCCAGAACCCTGGCTGTTCATGTCAGAGTTCAATTACTCCGCCGGTGTGGAGCTGGGGAGTAGCCTGCTGCTCAGACACCTTGGGGGAAAGCAGGGATATTTCTACCAAAATGATTCTCTAGAGGGGGGGGGGGGGGCCTTCCAGCCTCCATACTGGAACCTTGCTCTTATGTTATAGATGGACGTAGATGAAGAGGGTTAGGGTAGGGATGTAGTTTCAATCCCCGATGTCGACAGCCTGCCTGTAGGCCTCCTTGAGCTAAGATGTCCGAACCACTACCTGCTCCTTAATGTATCTGCATTCACTGTAAGTCGTTCTCCATAAGACCGTCTATTCATTTAGTAAAATAGTACAGATGAGAAATAGGAAGACATGGGTTAATTTCCGAATTGATTTGAAGTGTCGGCTGATGTGTCTGTTTCATGCCTGGCTTGTCGTTTATTTTTGGGTTAGAAACTTTCTTCTGCTCAGAAATAGGCTATTGAACCCCCGCGCGCACGCTTTCATGTGCTTATTTTAAGCAGCTGCCTAATTAATATTTTGTGGTGGGCAAGTGTCTTTTAAATGTAATTGTTTTTGACAATTTACCATGTTTTTTGTTGTATTAACGGTCAGAAACATAAAAGCACAAATCGTACTCATACTTATTCATACTTGAAGTAAAACTAGTGATCATTTAGTAGAAGATTAACCATTTATTATTTATTTAACCATTTAATTAACCATGATGATTCTGAATGTATGTGCCATCAGTTTCTTTGACTCTCTGGGCATGGTGAAATTCAAATCGATTTTGACAGACATGTCAAATTAAAATTTGAAGTCATGGGCCTCTGCTGAGGTTTTTACTTGAAATCGCTCTTGACTGAAATGGGTCACAGAAGAACACTTACCAAGCAACACATCCTCAGGGCGGCGATTGTAACAGCATGCAATGTTTTTGTTGTTGTTTTTGTTTTGAATATATTCTCACAAATCAGCCTTTAGATATTAATCTAACGCTAGCAGACAAGCTTAAGTTTGGTTTTCATTAAAAAAAAAAAATAGTACTAGTAAACAAAAGAAAATGTCATTGTGTTCAATTACAGGGTTAGGGTTAGTGACACTTTTCCAAAGCGACTTACCAAACATTTAGATGTCTGCCAGACTCGTGCTTCTACCTGCTATCAGATCATGAAAAAGACGGAATAGGTTGTTTGCATAGCTGTAGCAGGAAAGACCATGAGTGAATGAAAGGACACAGGGACTTGGTTTACAGAGAGAAGAGGGTAATGAGAACCATTAACAGACCACTGAGGAACCCTGGTACTGAGACTACAAGGTTCAGAGACAGTTTGTTTTAACGTTAGCCTGTAAGTGCGATCCTTCAAATAGGACAACAAGGCGCCTGGCTGATATTCCCTTCACTTGGAGGGGTGGAGCGGAGGATCTGGTGGTTATCTGTGTGGAAGGTCTCGGAAAGGTCCAGCAGGATGACAGCGGGGGGGACGGAGGCTGTTCTAGCGTTGTGAAGTTTCTCTATGATGGCAAGGAGGGCGGTCTTGAATCCAGACTGGCAAAGGGTGCAAAAGATTGTTCTGATGGGAGTATGCAGAGAGTTGGAGAAGCTGTCTGTTAAAGTTACAAATAAACCATGTGTTGGTTGGGCCCTGGTGGATATATACGCGTCCAAACCCACATGTGCAAACGACTGTGTCTTTGGTGGAATATCTCTGCTAACTAAACAGGAAAACAAGGCCGTAATTCCGTCCTCTGCGATAGCATATCAGGGCCTGCTGGCTCCCGGACTATTCCGAGTGTAACCCACGTTGTCGTTGCAGGACCGCGCGCCATACTTCGCCAACCGTCTGACGGCGACCACCACGCTGACGGTGGACGTCCTGGACGGGGACGACCTGGGGCCCATGTTCCTGCCCTGTGTGCTCGTCAACAACACACAGGACTGCAACCCCATCACCTACCGTGCTGCCATCCCCGAGTTCACCGACCCCGTGAGAGAGAACAAACAAACACACACACTCACACACACACATTTCCAAAGTGACACTTTCTCTGTCGTGTACATGTGATTCCCTCACTCACTCATTTGCATTTCACAAGCCTCTATTTTGCACAAATACTAATAAGTGTGTAAGTGTGTGTGTGTGTGTGTGTGTGTGTGTGTGTGTGTGTGTGTTTGCATGCGTGTATGTAAACACACGCATGTGTGTGTGCGTAATGTGTGCATGTGTGTGTGTGCATTGGTTGGTTGTGTTGGTGTGAGTTTGTCTTTGTCGAACGTGAAATGCTCTAACTACGTGAATCCACACACACACACAAGTCATCGGTACCTTTCTGCTGGTAGCCAAGACCACCCCATTATAGCTAACATTCATTCATTCATTGACCTGTTCCCGAATGATGTCAGCACTCACCGACTTCACCGGACACGGCAAGTCGGCGCTCGATTCATGTGCTGGGAGTTGGGTCATTGTTATTCGTCCGATGTAAGGCTACAATATGCTGTGGTACTTTTCCTCCGTTCCTTCCACATGGTCATCCTAATCTTGGGCCAACACCTTGCCTCTGTGGCCTCACCTGCAGGCAGAGTCAAAGCCAGGCTGTTTTGTCTGTCTGTTTTGTTAATTCCAGGGGCGTTTTCTGGTCTGCCAGATCAGCAATTAGAGTCGAAATAGCAGCCGACCTTATAGCAGGAGAGCGGGAACACAGTTGGAATTGGACACATAGAGACGGAGAGCACAGAGAGAGGAAATAGAGAATGTACGTTTATAGCAATTCAAACACAGAGAGGGCAAGAACAATGAAGCTGGGCATAGCAGATAATGGATTGGGCAGCAAGAGACTGTGTGTGTGTGTGTGTGTGTGTGTGTGTGTGTGTGTGTGTGTGTGTGTGTGTGTGTGTGTGTGTGTGTGTGTGTGTGTGTGTCATCATGTCTGTGTTGTTAGGCACTGTTGGACTTTCTTTATGCATTGTCTTCTACACTATTCTGTGTAGAATTCTGTTGTTATTTAAGTTTCTTTGATGTGTGTGTGTGTGTGTGTGTGTGTGTGTGTGTATTTGTTTTCTCTATGTATGTGTTAAGTAAGTTTTATTAATTTTTATGCAGTGGCCTCTTCTGAAGTATTATTGTTATTGACGTTTCTATACCTGCAAAGTATTGATTGATGTGTCAGAGGTTGGACAGGGTCCATCTCTGTGTGGATTGGCTCAAGAGAGAGAGAGTGAGGGAGATAGAGGGATGGAGAGAGCGAGAGCGAGAGAGAGACATTACAAATTCCAGCCCTTTGGTAATAATGACATAGAGCGCGATAAAGATTAGTGGAGGAGTGTCAACCTAGTAGAGCGAGATCAACAGAGATAAGAAAAAAATAAATGGGGAATGTCTGTATAGCTGTGTGTGTGTGTGTGTGTGTGTGTGTGTGTGTGTGTGTGTGTGTGTGTGTGTGTGTGTGTGTGTGTGTGTGTGTGTGTGTGTGTGTGTGTGTGTGTGTGCGTGCGTGCGAGGAAACGGAAGTGGAATAGCGAATTAAGGTTGTTGTTTCCCCGTCTCTGTTCAGCGTCGCTCATGTAATGGATAATTTACAATAAAAGGTTTGCAGACTGCAAAGTAGGAACCTTGAAGCCACAGCAGCTGTCCATATATATATATATATATATATATATATATATATAGAACATCTTCCATCTCTTCCATCACCCTGGACTTGACAAAGTCGTGCATAATTTGGTAGAAAATACTTATTGTTAATTTCAAGTTTTGCAGAATATTGTTTTGAGGCAAAGTGGATTTGATTGGATCTGGTAGTGCCTGATGTAAAAAATAGACTAGAGCAAAAATAGACTAATATGATATAATTAGCTGTTTGGATGGGCAACTTCTTTCAGATTTTGCTTCCATGGCCATCGAGACGTTTTCATCCTCTTGTTGGTGGAATAAAAAATGTTTTTGAGTATATTTTGTTTTGAATCCAACGTAGGCCTACTTCATTTTTGGAACACTTTAATAGTCAAGAACGAGATCCAAACAGACCCTAAAAAAACAGACTTGACTTACATACAACAACAAGACTGAATGTCTCATCCAGTGCAGTTCCCAATTTTTCCTAACCCTCTTCTGGATATAAAGGAGGTTATTGTACCAGCGCCCTTCTGCAGTTTTTGGGTCTACCAAATCTATTACATGTTGCCGATCATTGAGTTTCCCTCGTCCTGCGGTGCACACAACACACCCCGCGCATCAGTCCACTGGGAGAATCAGTCGCTCGTAATTGTTGAGTGTGTTGCGATTAATTACAATGGCGGGACGAGCGTTATTAGTTTGGTCTGTATTTATTTTTGCTCTTTGGGAGGGTGGGGGAGGGGGTAATTTGAAGCCCCCCTCAGGGCTTCCCTGGGATAATGACTGCTAGAGGAGGGTATTACAGCTAATCATCATTGTGTCGAGCTGCAGGGACTTGATTTAGTGCACCTTCAGATATTGCAAAATCCAGAGAGCTGGGAGGCGGTAGAGAGTTCTGTGTATATGTGTGTGTGTGTGTGTGCACGTGCGTGTGCGTGTGTGTGAGGATTATTTCAAAGCTGAGGGATAGGAACATAACCCCTTCAGGGAGTGGGGGAAGGGGATGGTTTCTTCTGTCGTCTTCCTCCCTACAGGAACGTTTGTTAGTGCATCTTGTCTACGCAAAGGAAATAGCAAACAAGCCACTTAGCAAACTAACGCACACTCACTTAGCCACCTAAAGTAGACGTGCAGTGTAGCATAAGTGCCACACGTCCAGCCATATGCTAGCACGCCAAGGAGCGGCAGAATTACTACTAAGTAGTTCACACCTTGCTTGTATCAGCAGTATCAAGATTGTGCGCTGTACAAACAAACTGACATATCAATAAATATATATTTAAAAAACATGTCACACAAACACTTTTCCAGAACTGAAGTTTTCAATGTGCTATTTATGATAAATGATTGCTTATAGCTGGCCAAAAATAGAGGACGAATGTAGATCAATGTCACAAAAAAAGAATGATTACAATGAATCAAGCTTGAGTTGGCTCTGTTTCCCCTTCGTTGCAACCCTCAGGGCCGGCTGAACCCACTGAACGTGACTCCTGCTATACGAGCGGTGGACATGGACCGAAACATCCAGCCTCCATCGGACAGACCTGGCATTCTCTACTTCATCCTTGTTGGTAAGTACATCACGTCCGGGCTTTACCTTTTACAGTTTTACGTTAGCTTCAGTGCACAGCAATGACCAGCCACCACTTCGCCGGCTCGGTCTATGTTTAGTTTTCCTGTAGCATGCTTAAAGTTATACTTATTTTCTTATGCATTGTTATACTTCTGGTATATCATTTATTTATTTGTGTTTGTTATTCATAGTCCCTACAGCATACAGAGCAGGTCAACATGCATTCTAGCCTTGACTTGACGTGTGTATGGGACCAACTCGAGTAGAGTTGAAGGAATAACTTTTATGCAGGGATTCATTTGGTCAACGTTAGGTTTATCTCACTAAAAATAACTGCATATGAATAAGGAATCTGTAGAAACAGTACAAAGATGTTGGTATAGAAAGCTATTTATAGTCCAAATAGTATTGACCAATTATTTTTGATTGGGCTTTGGTTGCATCCAGGGAAAAGGTCAGCAACAGTCTCAGAACCTTATCCTCTATCGTCGGACAACAATTAAGCTTTTTATATGCCATGATATCTGTTTTAAGTGATTAGCCGAAATGTCGTCTGAACCTGAACCACCTGAACCACCATCGATAGAAATACGGGCCCGTAAGCAGGGTGATTTGTGGTTTTTGGCCGGAGTGAGACTCTGTAGAATCTTATAATGCTTACATTATACGGTACGGTACGGGGCGGTACGGGATTGTGGGCGGGCAGGATTGTTGACGGGGGGGGGGAGCAACTCAGGAGCACCTCAGCTCAATTTGAAACTTAGAACTAGCGCTGAATGCAGGGCCCGGGCGATAAGATGAAGTCGCTGGGGTGGGTGGAGCCCTCTGAAGATTGAAGTAAGCGACTGGAGTACCTGCTTACCGATAGTTATGCTACAGTCGTCCATTATTCGGGTACACAGGAACCCAAGAAATGTGCCCGTTTTTCCAGGGGGTAATTTGCCAGACGATAGCCGATGATTTCAGTTTTCCGAGATTGGACATTAGGTTAACTCCAGATGGGTGAATGTGACAGGTTGTGCTTTATGGCCTGCTCCCTGTAACAGGCCATCCCATGACGTACAGAGACTACTTCAGCCTGAACCAAACCACGGCAGAACTACGAGTCCTCCAGCCCGTCAGCAGAGACCTCTATCAGAGGTTCACCCTCATCATCAAGGTTGGCCCTCTACACACACTTTTTCAATGTTAATCTTTCGGTTGACCTCTTAACTTTTTCACCAGCCAGTAACCCCCTTCTGATTTGGGATGGTCAACACAAGAAGTC
This sequence comes from Micromesistius poutassou, assembly GCF_964030765.1. NCBI lineage: Eukaryota > Metazoa > Chordata > Actinopteri > Gadiformes > Gadidae > Micromesistius > Micromesistius poutassou. The sequence continues at coordinate 8,638,559 of NC_140277.1, forward strand.
AATATTCGGGCTTAAGGAAAAAAGGGCAAAAAGGCAGAGATAAATGGGAAGTTATGTATCAAATATAGCGGTTTTAAATATAAACCTGGGCAAACGAGGAGTTTAACTGTTTGTTATTGTGATGTACTTTTAAGGAGGATGTCGTAAAGTCTTTAGTTCCTTAATGTTTTATTCAGTTGCACTATGCCATACCTGTGTCCTCTCGTTTAGCAAAAAACTGTAATAAACATCATTAATTATTTCACGCTGCCTCGGAAGGACGCGTGCACACGATCAAGATCAAAGCAGAGAGAAAAAACGTTGGGAAATTCCAACAACTCTTTAACAAAGTTTTTAAATGTCTTCCCCTCAGCTAGTTAAAAAAAAAGAAGAAAAAAACCTCAACATTTGTGGACCTAAAAAAAAGAATGTGTTGCTCCAAATCCGAATTTAGATGAGCACCACACCACACATCACAGAAGCATACCCCATTCCCCCCCTTGCGTAACACTGGGCTCTGTACCAGCCTGGTGTTTATACCAGGGGATCTGGGGAGAGTGTCGTGTAGAGTAATCCCAGTGAGAGGGTGTCTTGAGAGGGGAGAGAGCCGGGATCGATGAGGATGAGGAGTAGGCGTATGGTATTAGGGTAAATTGGTTAGTTCCAAAACATATATATTGAAAGAAAAGGGGATTTTTATTGGGGGGGGAGGGGATCAAGGTCATCTTTGATGTGATTAGGATTAGATGCTAGGAGCCTTATTTATTCCTTCTGGAAATAGGGCTGTGCACTGCAGATCACCTCATTTTGATTGGGATTGATGATCATTGTAAACCACAGTGTCACTTGGTAATGTGTCTGTCGGAGGGGAGCGGGTTTGATGAATTTGAATGATACCTTTGATAATAGCCACTATTACAACTATTACTACAATGTTTACACAAGGGAAAAATACACAGAAAAGCCCTATTCATGATAATATGATGGTCATTTAATAAACTTGAATAGAACAGGTTGCAATGTTTAAATAAACAATGGCGCCTGTTGTATTTGTCATCGGGTGAATAGCGCTGGCAATGATGTACAATTTAGAAACTTAACACAATGTTCTAACCACCAATTTGCTTTGTGATTATTGGAAGTAGCCCAACTCTCACACAATAGAAGTTGTATGTCTTTCAAAGCTCTACTCTAACCGATTCAGATGCACTGATAGATGGATTGGAAAGCCACTCGCGTTCACGCACCAATCCTACGTGATATTGTCGTTTTCCTGAAATGTAATGCAGAAGCAGGGGTCTCTGCCGGCACCCCTTCTGGAAGGGAAATGTATGCATTTTAAAGGCTTTTCAAGGCAGAAATAGGTCCAAAATTAGCACAAATAAGCGTTGTGACATTTGCTATGTTCATGAGACCCATATCGTGTAAGAGCCAGACATTTATGGAGCAATTTCAAATAGGAGATATGAGATACGGCAAGTATGGTTAGAAAATAAGCAACAAGTCAGATTTTCCTTCTTTGAGAGAGAGAGAGAGAGAGAGAGAGAGAGAGAGAGAGAGAGAGAGAAATTTAATGAGAGCGAGAGCCCTAGTGAGAGAGACAGAGTTAAAAAAAAACATACAGGGAGAGAGCGATAGAGCAACAGAGAGAGAGAGAGAAAGAGAGAGCTAAGCTTGCTGCCTTATCTCAGTGGGTTATGCAGAGGGAAATGAGAGATGTTGGTTCAGGCAGGTACAGAGAGAGAGGGAAAGAAGGCGAGGGAGAGAGGGAGAAGGAGAGAGAGAGAGAGAGAGAGGAGAGGGTGAAGGGCAGAGTGAGAGACATTGACAGCGAGATACACCGAGAAAGTGAGACACGTAAATAGAATGAGAGAGGGAGACCGACTTTAAAGAAACATATGCGGAGAGCGATTGTGTAACAGAGGGAAAGGGAGGAAACTAAGCTCGCTGTCTTATCTCTGTGAGTTATACAGAGGGGAACGAGAGATGTTGCCGTCAGACTGCCAGCTGCCGTAATGAGAGAATTAGACGTTGGTATCTGCCGAACGCTCTGATACATTACGGCATGGGGTTTGCCATAGACTGATGCTGGGAACAGAAAAACGAGTAAAAGTAAAGTCAATGCACCTAGAGAAAGACGGGGGGGAGGGGGAGTTGAAAGATGGGGCAAGGTGCAAAAAAAGTGCTGCGGTTGAGGTAATAGTGCGGCGAACACATCTCGGGTTATGCAGTAATGATCGCTGCTGATGGAACCCATCGTGGAGATGATAGCGCTGGGAGGACCTGATGGGGAGGAGAAGATGGTTGGAGAGCAGGGGGGGATATGAGCAGTGACGCTAAAGGAGTCTGGATGACACTGGATGATAGGAGAGCGATGCAGAGCAGAAGGAAGGGAGAACGTGAGAACAGCAAGTGGAAAGGAAAGAAGAAGGTCAGGAAAGAAAGACATGAGAACGGACGGAAAAGGAAAGACGAAATGAAGACGCAAAGCAAAAGTGAACAGACAGACCGCACGCAGGAAATATGGAAGGAGAGCAGGACTGGAAAAAAAAAAGGAATGAAAGAAAGAACAAAGGAAAGAATGAAAGAAAGACAGAAAGGAGGTTTTTAATAGGGGCTGGGGCCGCGACCGCCCTGAGGGGGAGTTATGAGGAGTGGTTACGGTACGATAAACATGGGCTCTTGGTGGCAGGCAAATGTGCGGCAGGCGAGTGTGTACTCAAAGCGCGACTCAGGGCTGTTTACTCCCGGCCCACGGACACATAAAGTAGACTCGGAGCCAGAGCTCCGGGGAGACGGTCCTTCAGTCCTGCATGCTCGTCCTTGTGCTCTCTCTGACTCTCTAGCTGGCTGTAAACCTTTCTCTTTCTTTCTCTCTGGATCCGTCTCTCGCTCCAGCTCTCTCTTTTCCACTCTCAATCTTCCTCTCTCTCTCTTTGGCTATCTCTCTTGCTATGTTCCTCTCTCTTTCTTTGCCTCCCTCTACCTCCCTCTCTCTCTTTGGCTCATTTTCTCTCTTGCTGGCTCTTTACCTCAGTCTCACTCTATCTCTGTGTCTCTCTCTCTCCAACTCACTATCTCTCTCGCTTCTCTGTGTACATGCTCCCTCTCTCTCCCTCTCTCTCTTTAAGCTCGACATGCTATTGTTCCCTCTTTGTCTCCATTTTCTCTTTCCTTCTCTGTTCCTCTTTTCTATCCATTTCTTACTCCCAAACTATCACTTTCTTGTGTCTCTCTTCCTGTTTCTGTTTTTCTTTCACTCCATTTGTCTTTCCCTCTGTTTATCGTGCCCTCTCTCTCTCTCTCTCTCTCTCCCTCTGTGTCTCTTCTCTCTTCTGCTACTTGTCTCTCTCTCGGGGCCACATGCGGTCTATCTGTCAGTAAGAGAGCTATAGAGTCCTGTTCTCCCCCCGGGGTCCGTGTGAGGAGATTGAATCTGGAGGGGCTGCTGGTGGTGGTGGTGGTGGTGGTGGGGGGGGGGGGGGCCTCATCATCCCTCTCAGGTGATGTGCCCCCCCCCACGGGTCTAAGGGGGAGATGTACTCCACGGTGGCGGCGGTGATAAAGACAGCTGTGGGAAAAATCTCTACTCTCCTATCAGGACTGAGCCGCGCGCTGAAAGGAAATGGATGAAAAAAAGTATAAAAATGACAACACCCTGACGGGCCACACTGTGCGGCCCCACGCGAAGACAATATGAACTAGATCAAAGACATCGAGAAGACGACGACGCAGAGGACCAGAGCTGGAACACTGTCGAATAAAACTTCAATAAACATCATTGAAGACTATGTCACCACATCACCACTACCAGTACATGCGGGCCAATGCTGGCTGTGTTCTGTCACAATCTGCATCATGCAGTGACCGAGCACAGTTAAGAGTGCAAATGGCTGCAATCCGTTCCAGGTCAGGATTGTAGGAAAAAGCGACGATGCGTTCGTGCCTCTACTCCCCTATACTACTCTGCCTCTCACATTTCAAAGGCCTGGCTTTTAGGCCGCTCTCCGGCGTGGGAGGCAAGTGTGTCTAATCCGCTCGAGGGAATTCATCACGGTGGCATTCTGACTGCTGCCGTGCTAGTTTAGCATGTTGCTAAAGTCGGTGGATGTGTTGCTACCAGTCACTGTGACAGTGACATGCAGTGCGTTTACATATACATACCATTCTTGACCACTACAGTTAGAGTAAGTACTGACACGGTTTCAACTGGGAGTCAAACACTGTGACCACTAGGTGTTAATGAACAGCTGATCCGGCTTGTCCCATTTCCTCATTCGAGGCTGTGATTCCTAAACGCTCATCACACGTCCCATAGAGAGGATCATATTCATATAAAACCCCCCGCGCGCGGAATGGGGGACCCAAACCTAAGCGGACCACTCGTTATGAGGTTGTTTTTTTCGGAATTTAAATTACATTCAGGAGGAGTGACATCGTCCTGTCACTATCGCCTGCCACTTGCCTTCCCAAGTTGAGGACTGGACTGGGCCACAAACCTGGCTGCCTCACTTCATTAACCTTTTTGGGTGATGCTGGGACTCTGCGCTCTGAAGGCTCCAGCAGTGTGACAGTTTGTGAATCAGTTTTACATCACATCACCTCCCTGGAGAATGAGATGTGTCATGTGACATTGGTGTCCTCTCCTTATCTGTATACCTCTCTCTCTCTCTCTCTCTCTCTCTCTCTCGCTCTCTCTGTCAATGTATTAAATTCAATGAATAGGCTTTATTAGCAGGACAAATACCCATATAATATGTGTTGCTAAAGCATTTGAACATCAATAGATTCATCAATTAACAACATCAATGTCTGTGTCTCTCTCTGTTTCTCTATCTCTCTCTCCCACTCCCTTTATCTCTCCTTCTCTTCCTTCACTGTCTTTCTCACTTTCTATCTCTCTTCCTTCTCCCTCTATCTCTATCCCTTCTCTTTGGTTCTCCCCTTATCTATCTCTCTCTCTCCCCCCTCCCTCTATATCTTTCTCTCATTCTGCCCCTGCCTCTCTCTCTCTCTCTCTCTCTCTCTCTCTCTCTCTCTCTCTCTCTCTCTCTCTCTCTCTCTCTCTCTCTCTCTCTCTCTCTCTCTCTCTCTCCCCCCCTCTCTCTCCCTCCCCCGTGTCCCCAGGCAGAGCAGGACAATGGTCACCCTCTCCCCGTCTTGGCGGACCTCGTCATCGAGATCCTGGATGAGAACAACCAGGCTCCGTACTTCCAGCTGGTCGAGTACCAGGGCTACGTCAGCGAGTCCTCCCCCGTGGGCACCACCATCTCGGCCGGCGCCAACCTCACCTCGCCCCTGGCCATCGTCGCCCTGGACAACGACATTGAGGAGGTAGGGAGGGAAGGAGCCTTGCTGGCGCGGGTCGTTATAGTGTGTTTGGATGCACACAAATACACACACACACACACACACACACACACACACACATGCAAAGAGATGTATATACACAAATATTCATCTAGATTTAGATGTAACATGTAAGCACACACACACACACATACACACACACATATGCAAAGTGCAAAGAGATGTATATATACAAATATCCATATAGATTTACTTTACATAAACATGTAAACACACACATACAAATGCAAAGAAATGTATGCACATAAATATACATATAGATATACGTAAACATGATAACACACACACACACAGTCACAAACATCCAAAGACACACACACACACAAATTTAAATACACGCACACACACAGAAAAACACACACACACAAATACATATACACTCATATATACACATACAGTATACTATTTATGAAGCTATATTCCGTGTTGAAATATGCAGTACCAGGCCGGTTGAATGCAATGTCACATAATGAATGTATGCTGCAAGGCTACATTGCTACATTACATTTTTATTCAATTTGCATAAATTGATAGAATGGGTGCAAATCGATGTGCTTAAACAATGTTTTGTCTCCCTACTGTAGCTCACCCCTGGTCAGACACCTGTAGGTAACAGGCTGCTGTGTGAGGGTGACAGAAATAAAAAATGCATGCATAGCTTGACTCCAACATTGAAACCAAACTGGAGAACCCCCCTCTGCCCTGTTTACAGACAAACCGATTGACATGTGCGTGTGGAGTAAACACACCACACATTACCATCCACTTAGATCTGACTAAATGAACGTCCCGACACACAATGAACTCCAGTGTGGTTTCAACAGCGGAATCTGTGTGTCCTCTTCTTCTGCCGCTAAAAATATCCTCCTCCTGAAAATAAAACCAGCCAACCAGCAATAAGAATGAACCTGTAGCCAGAATGACAGCTGGATATACGGGACCGGGTTGACTTTGAAAGCCTCTGCGGAGAGTGTAGGTTTGGAGTGTTTGGCTTCTTATGCAGATTAATCTCTGTTCCTTCCTTCCTTCTTCCCTTCCTTCCTTCTGTGTTGTTTTATTTTATTCGCTCGCACAAGAAGCAGAACCCCCAAACCGGGTTCTCTTCTTTGAACACAAACTTTGTTCAGAAGAATTTGCAGTGTTTCCACTTGATGTGTGGTGACTTGGTGTGTGACATTTGTAGGTGTGTGTGTGTGTGTGTGTGTGTGTGTGTGTGTGTGCTTGTGTGCGTGTGTGCGTGGGTGTGTGGTAGTTGGATGAAGTAGTGGGAGCGGTTTGACATAATTGGTTGACACGATTGACAGACACGCACAGAGTCTGTGCACAGGTCTGTATATTTATATATATACGTGTGTTTGTGTGAGTGTGTGAGTGAGTGTGCGTGTGGTTGTATAAAATGTGTTTTGCTCAACCGCCAAAGCGGGTATAATTAAGTTGTTACTATTCATGGTGTGCCATCACTGGGTATATGTTAAACGGGTCGTCGCGACGAACGCGCAAGCGCCTAGCGACATGTGTTGTCCTTAGCGCACGTGTTTTCGCATTTGACTCGCTTAAACCCTGACAGGGAAACGGCATTGATTGATACGCCTCGCCATTTGATGCTCAGCTCAAAGTCTGAACTTGAGGGTCGATATTACAAACGCATCTCGAAGACAGAGCGATTGGTAGTGTTTTGTAGGGGGCGTATTAGTATAAGTCACAGTGTCAGCAACCTTATCAGCATGCAGTGCCAGTTTGACATTTTCACGTTAAATTAGTGTGCCTTAAGCAACAATATATTAAATATTAAGCTGAATTATGACACAGCAACCAAAAACATTTCCAGAAGATCTGGAATTGTATTATTTCCACAATCATGCATCAACATTAAAAAAAAATTTGTTGTTGTTATATTTGCAACATGGGCTAACAAATTAGAATTACATATATCCCATCTTAAAGGTACACTGTGTAGTGTTTTAAGTAATTTATTACCTCAAATCAACGTCTTCATTCATAAATAAGTCCTCATTGGTGTAAAATGATCTCTGCCAACAATCTCACTTATCCTCCTGAGCGAAGAATCACTTATCTGTATTTACATAGGACAGGCAAGCTCTACAGAGGCTTCAATGTCCTTCCGGTCTATAAAAAACTATGAACTGCCGAGAGGGACAAAAAGCACTATCCTATCAAGATTTTCTCTTGTAGCTGCCGGGTGTCTTTGTCGTCGTGGTTGTGACTCTCGTTCTCCTCCTCTTCCTTGTTGTCCTCCTCGTCATCCTCCTCGCCTAGCTCCCACCGATCCATCGATCTCAGTCCTCTCCCTCTTCCTCTCCCTACCAGCGTTGAATCACCTGATGATGATCTCTGACAATGCACGGACATCGAAAAATAAACGGATAAAGAATGTTTCATTACTAATTAGCACATAGTTCATGTGTTGTAGTAGAGCAATAAACTGTAGCCTACTAAAAAAAAATTGTATTTGTTGTGTGTCAAGTGTCGCTATACTGTGACAGTAATGTTACCAATAAAAAACAATATAAACATGAGAACATAATTCACTATCTTGCTCGAGGAGTAATTACTCATACATGCTCACACTAATGATTCAATGCAGTTTGAAGTTTGTTGGAAATAACGTACCTCATCTCCCGAAACAAAACTTGATGAAGTGGTGTTTGAAGACATGTTGTTGTCATAGCTTCTTGAATCTTGACACCTGCCGCCTGCCGTAGTTCCAACAGGTTGCAACGCACATTTGAAAACGCGAGGCGCTGGAGAGCATATTTGTTTGAATGCGAAATAAAATTTAACCACTAGATGGGAGAAAAAATTACACAGTGTACCTTTAAAACACTACTTTCAGAAACTCATTCAAAAACATATTTGCACTGTGAGAAATGTAAAAAACACATTATTGTGTTTTTTATTGTGAGGCATTATTGTTCAATTGACTTTCCTGGATTTTATTTATTCTCTCATTGACACCATGATAATGTGGAAACCGTTGGCAATTTTGCGCATGTGATTCGGAACATACAGTATCACTTTTATTTTTACATTTTTACTTTTCCAAATGAGCAGATCATTTTATTGATATGAATCCTCTCATTGCCTCATAAATAAATATGTTGTTATTTTTATAATGATAGAGTATCTGGGTTATGCCTTTCAATAACATGTCATGAGGACCGGGGAATGGGAATCCACTCCCCGATTTCCATTTCCCTATCTGATGCCAGATCAAATGTTTCGTTTGATCTGGCTTGATCTGGTTTCTCCCAGTCCCACAGCTGGGGCCACGGGAAGCAAAAGGGTGCCAAAAAAAGAGGGGGGGGAAAAAAAAACGGGAAAAAAAGCAGTGGATGTCGCCATGGTTACATCCCTAACCTTTCCCCCCTTAGCTTTCCCTCCTCTTTATTAAATCTTCTTCCCTCCCAAAGTCCACGGACCCGATGTTGACTATCGTGCTGGACGACTACACAGCCGTCTTCAGACTCTCCACCATGGGGATAGAGCGCTTCCTGCTGCTCCTCCAACCCGTGGATCGGGAGCGACAGATGACCTACACGTTCACGGTAGGCCCCCTTTGGACCCCCAGCTAACACCGTCTAACTCCTCTAATTCACACTGTGACTACATGGCCCCACGCACACGGCCCCCCCTTATCCACTACCTAGGTCCTAGCCCCACACACACACAGACTCGTAAACCACTACATTGCCCCACACACACAGGCTTGTAACCCACTACTTAGCCCCACACACAAACCACAGTGCACCACTACCTAGCCCCCCCCACACACACACACACACACCAGAGTACACCATTAGCTAGCCTCACACACACACACAGTCCCTTTAAACCAGTACATAGCAACACACAGTCCTGTCAAACCATTATCTAGTCGCACACACACACAGTCTCTCTTAACAACTCCCTAGCCCGACACACACACCCCTGTACACCACTACCTAGCCTCACACACACAGTCCCATTAAAACACTATCTAGCCCTACACACACACACCCCTGTACACCACCATCTAGCCTCGCACACACAGTTCCATTAAAACACTATTCAGCCCCACACAGTCCCTCTAAACCATTAAACCACTAAAACATGCCCCTTTAACCAGCATCTCATCCCAAACACATGCATGTAATCCACAATCTAGCACCACACACAATCAACTAACAATATGGCCCCTCTAAAGCACTATCCAGCCCAGTGTTCCCCAATGGGGGAGGCACAGGGGCACTGCAGGGCAATGGTATTGTTATGTAGTGAGGGAAAACGCTCAATAACCACCTGTGTAAAAATAAAGCACAAGGCAGAGTGAACAGCTAGAAATGTGTTGTGCATAAGAGCTGAAAACAAACACATGAACCACTGACTCAATTCAAATGACTGCCAACATGTGTGCACCCAAGTGTCCAACTTTATAGCCTGCGTGTGAAAACCACGTGAACCAAAGTTGTCATCACGTTTTTTACTGCTATTTGTCGCATGTTGCCTACCTCTGCACTTTTGAAGCTCAACAGGCAAAGTGCACACACTGCGTGTCCACAGAAATGTTAGATAACACAGAGAATATAAATGCCTTGGCCGTGTGTCGACCGGCTGGCTACCGACAGCACAAAGAAGAGTTTTTTCTAGTTGATTTGCGATATATTGAAGCTAAAATGATTTGTCTGGGGATTTGCTGTTCTGTAAATATGTTCCAATGTGGACAACAGGGAGGGAAGGGAATAATGGCTGTGTTATCATCCTGCAACTTATGCAATTACTTTTACCAAGAACTATGGGAACATGTGTGTTTGGGGGGGGGGGTGGAGCAGAGATTGTGGCATAATAACACTTTTTTGATCAACCATGACAAAAAAAACCTTTTTAGGAAGCTCTGTTCACACACGCAGTCCCTCCAAACTAAATTTCAGTTAGCTCAGAACTACATTTCAGTTAGGGTTAGGTTTTTACTGTTTTTACTGGTTACTGTTTTTTATATGATTAATTACAGCAAACTGTTATAATGAATCATAGTTAATTAATCTTCAGGAAACGGTAGTGAGGCTTTGACCTTTTATTTGTTTTCCTAATTCCGTTGTTGTTTTGAAAATATATTTTAAAAAAATCATCTTAATTTGACTAAACGTATGTATTTTCTAATTTAAATGTATCATGACACCATTAGCAATGGCATAACATTAAACAATATTTTATCATGTTGTGCCACTAAGACTATATTTACAATATTAAAGGCGTGATGTGTAGGATGTAGTGGGATTTGTAGTGGCAATTCAGGACACTGTATCATTAACATATTTTGTATTCTTATGTTAATGCTATCGTGGTGTACAAACAACATAAAGTGCAGACACAATATATATGTTTCTATATGTTGGTCTGTTCGTGGTTTCACTTTTGTTCATTTACCACTGATTGCCTGTTTGGATATAATGCATATTTATAGTGCAATAACAGTGGTTTGAATAAAGTTGGAATCCTCAATTTTGTCACGAGAAACAGGACAGGAACATTTCTTGTTCTTGGTCTTGGCTAAATGTTCCTGTAAAGAGTAAATGGCTTTCTTGTGGCAGGGTGTAAGTATTCTGCTCGTCACAGTCACTTTCTCTTTCTTCTACCAATATTCCCTTACTAATGTATAACAGAAAAACCCAAGACATTTTAAATGCAGCAGTAAGTGCACACATTTAGAAGATACTTCATTTGGCTTAACAGAAAGTAATTCTGTGTTGCAGCCACTTTCTCTGTTGATGTTTGGTCTCCCTCTCTCAAAACGACTTCCACTACCTGATTTATTCATCTATGTTTTTGCTTTTCTTTGGTGAGTAAGCCTACTTGATAGAATCCCATGATGAATAGTTTGGCAATAAAGCATGACCTTATGGAAACCTTCTCCTACTCCCCTCTCTCTCAATTTGATAGCATCAAGTGTGGAATATATTCTGCTTAGTCTTCAGAGAGGTACATACATAAATTGGCATATATCTCAATCCTTCACATTCAAAAATCAGATATATGCATGAACAATAACTTCAAACAAACACACAGAAGAAATTCTGCTGTGTGAGAGATGCATACGATGGTGATGAAGAGAGTGGTGTGATGCACACAATTTTTGAACTAGCAAACAGAAAGTCTGGCTTGGCTCTGCAATTTATTTGCTAAATATGCTAACCTTGATCCCAGTGTATTGTAGACCATCAGCACGATGCACTAGCATTAAGGGGAGGTACTACAGGTGTATATGCAGAGAAAAATCCTGTTGTTCCTTGTACTACTTCTACAATTTTCTTATGAATATACACAAAAACAAACGAAGAACAACTTTTAGTTTTCTCCCCCATTCATTTATTCAAAGTATGTTTTATCTAATTTAATATGCCCAAATTTGCATATTACGTAAAATACAATAATGACTGAGCAGAATAATTCAGTGTTTTTATCAAGTGTTAGTGTCAATGTCATCAACTAATTGGTTGGTAATTGGTTTCAACGTATGCAGCGAACTTGCGTATTGTTGTACATTATATATATATTTTATATTATATATTATGTTGTATAGTCATTTTTGTGGCATTGTTGCATTTAGTTGCTGTTGTACTTTATTTTATGTTAGTCTTTATGCTACTGTGCTTTTTATCCTATTGTGCACAGCAATTTCCCTCGGGATAAATAAAGCTTCTTGAATCTTGAATCTTGGTAATCTACATCAGCTTTTGACAAAATGTTGTTAATATGAGAGTAGGAGACAGTATTTAGACTTATGTGGCTTCACCATTAATCTTCATGTGAGCAAAATGTCAGAACATGTGTTGGTGAAGGTAGTTTTCAATCATAGAAAGAAACCAATTTTATTAGTTATTGGTAATAATTGCATGCAGGGACAAACATAAAAAATATCAAAATTGTCTAAGTGAAAGAAAATCATTATTTTTGCCCGTAGTACCTGGCATTAAGAATTTCCTCCCTCTCATGCTGGTAGTTTGTGTACAGTATGAACCTATCCTTTTGTCAAAGAAATTGATATTAAAATATTGTATTCAAAGTATATCAACAGACCACTGTAAGAGTTCATGGTCAAAAAATGAAACTTCTATGTTCAATAAATTCTTCATCTTCTTACAGTTATTCTCATTATTTCCAACACAATTAAGTAATTAATTATTCAAAGTATTCCTACTTTGTTTGATGTTAACCCGAACCATTGGTAGAACATTTATATTATTAGCTGTGAGCTATCAAACCATCTTGGGAGGAAGGTTAACATTTTTAGAGTTTGAGATGATATTCCACCATTTAAATAGTTTATATTCATATTACACACAGCTTGGAGGGGGCATCGATGATACAACTCAGTTCCTTTCAGCAGAAGGCTAAAAACCCTTGACCTTAGATAATAATATTGACTTAACCCAAACTGGAAAACAAAACAAAAAATTTGGGTTGAAAAAACTGCATCATGTTTCATACTTTCAAATGTTCTTATCTGTAACTGTAAAGACCTGTGGAGGTTGTATGAAAATAAACATGAAGGATTAAAAAAAGGTCATAGAAATATATACTTAAGGGTACTTAATAGATTTTCAAGGGAAGTTTTTTGTTTGTATTGTGGCGGGGGTACTTTTATTTACATTTATTTAGTATTTTTTCATTTCTTCCATAACCGCAGGCTCGAAAAGTGATTTATTCCTTGGCCACACTCTTACATTAGTTGCATAATGTATCATTTATGCAAATTCATCAAACAGTATTTCCCCACAGGACACAAAAATGAACTCAATTTCATAGAGCTTTACAGAGTTAACATTAATGTTATTATTTGGTCTCGTTCTATGAAAAATGTATACTGGTATTTTTAATAAAATGGTAATACACGTATGGCAACTAAATAAACTGCTTTTTAGTGCAATCAATTTGCAACAATTCATACAATTGTTTAGAAAGAGAAAGGACCTTTATTACTCTGGAGATATGCTATGGTGTTCCTCAGTAACGTTATGAATGACTACTAAATACCCCCACTATATCCGACTTTCTGCTACATGTTGTTTAACTTTAGCCTACTTAATAGTGCTGTGTCCACTCTACCTTTTGGCCGCGTTATAATAAAAAATAATAATAATAATTGATCGAATTTATATAGTGCTTTTTTTGGTCACTCAAAGACGCTTTACAGTGAAGGGGGGACCTCACTAACCACCACCAATGTGTAGCACCCACATGGGTGATGCACTGCAGCCAATCGGCACCAGAACACTCACCACACACCAGCTTGAAGTGGAGAGTGAGGCAATTGATGAATCAGCCAATTATACAGGGAGATGATTAGGGGGCCAGATTGAATGAGCCTGGTTTGGCAGTTTTAGCCAGGACACCGGGGAATCCCTTACTCTTTGCGATAAGTGCCCTGGGATCTTTTATGACCTCAGTGACTCAGGTCCTCAGTTTTACGTCTCCTCCGAAGGACGGCGCCTTCCACAGCACAGTGTCCCTGTCACTGCACTGGGAATGCTAAGCACTAAGTGAATTGATTGATTGTGAATTGATTGATTTGGAACTGTAAGGAATGTTCCTCCGGGTGAGAGATTCACCTCAATCCTCTTTGTCGGTTGTGTTTCCAGATGGTGGCATCGGACGGCGTCCAGCGGAGCCTGCCGGTGATTGTGAACATCCTGGTGATTGACGCCAATGACAACACACCCACCTTCGGCGACGTCTCCTACAACATAGAGGTCTTCACCAACATGCAGCCCGGGGAGACGGTGCTCCAGGTAACCAGCCCCACGTCTCAGCCCTTCACCAGCCTGTCTTTCTTTTGACTTTGTATGCCGTTTTGTCCTTTTGTTTTCTTCCTTGTGTTATGGTTTTCTTTCTTTTTATTCTTTCTTTCATTCATTCTTTATTTCCTCACATCCTCTCCCTTCCTCTCTCTGTTCTTTATTTTATTTATACATTCTGTCTTTCCTTCATTCGTTTCCGTCTTTCGTCATATTTCGTTTGACTTGTCTACCCTTGTCTTGGTCTCCCTACATCTGGGCTCTGTGGTATTTTTTTCCTGTAAAAAAAAACAAACAAATATATAAAAGTATCCCAACCATGATGAAACAGATGTTTCTGCACCATCTTTGATCGGCTGTCAAGACTCAGTGAAAGTATCTGTATTCCCCCCCGCTTCCTTTGTTGTGTCTGTCAGAGGAAGCCGGCCAATGGTTTACTCAATAGATTGTCTGCTATCATGACTGGAGCTAATGCACTGTGGGAGTGAGCTTAACTCCTGCGACCGGTAATCAATCGTTGTCCGGGGACCGCCAGACTCTAGATCCGCTCCAGGTTGTGTTAGAAAAGGCTTTAGCTCGGTAAACGCTTGGCTCACCCACGGTCCATGTTAATGGATCAGAGAGGTTTGCTTTTTGTGTTCTGTTTGACGCATGGAAGGTCTGCAAATGGCACAGTGTTGTCCTCGCTCTGTGTTATTTTCGTACTGTCAACGATGACGTTGGTGTAATAATGCCCGTTCTATCAAAAAAATACTGTAAACTGACACAGACATCATCTTGCATAATATAGAATGCATTCTCCTTTTTTTTGACACAATTATTTCATTGCATCCATCCCGTCAACGGTTTCCCTCCGCACAGCCCCTGCAGAGATGGAAATAAACACAAACAGACAGACCCCCCAAAAAAACATTCATTGCCAAAAAGGTCAAGTTTAATCAGAGTAAGAACTTGTTTGGCCCCTCGGCTCTAAACCAGGCCATGGGTTCGCAGGTCGGCTTGTCCGACCGCTTTTAAAAACCATTCATTAGAGTCGGCCTCCCAGAAGAGTTCAGCTCTCCATGGTTCTTCCACAGCTCCATTAAAAAAAATGAGGATGCTCTGCTATCTTTTATTGTGATTTCCATGGATCACATCCACACCCTAAGAACATCCTGCATGAATACAAATCTTTGTTTGTTTTGCTCCAACGTGAGATAGCAAATGAAGAATATCTATTGCTTTTATGGTCAAGGACATAATCGAATCTAAATAAGGCTCCTAGCAGCTAATCCTAATCACATCAAAAGATTACCTGGACCACCCCCCCCCCCACCCAATTCTCTCAAATCTATAATTTTTTAACTAAACAATTTACCCTAAACCCTTTATCATCGTAAAGGTCAAGCAAACAAAATCAGAATTTTAACAGAAGCAATAAAAATCCTTCTGCTCTGCGGTTTTCCTGAAAGGTCAGACGTTTTGTACCGCGCTGTGTGTGTGTGCGCGCCATGTAAACCTCAAACTAAATGCCAGCTGTTGCTGTAGCTGCTGTTGTTCCTGCCTCTACATGAAACAAGGGGTCAGGTATTCATAATCGAATGGAAATGAGCCAGGATAATCCTCTGAGCCTCTCCTCTGTAAACATTTTGTTATTGTTCGTTTTTTTGCTTTAAGTGGACCTCTTGGCAGACTCCCGAAATCTGCTGTGGGTGAGGTTTTAAAGTTGCGAAGAGAGAGAGAGAGAGAGAGCAGGAGATCCCCCAAACGTAGCCCTTCTCTCTCTACTATGTGGTGGAGCTATGATAATACTGGTGGGACCAATCAGGGAACAGTAGCCCTGATTGGTCTGAAATGAGCCTTTGAGATGATGAGCGCTCTAAAATCAAAACATTCTCAAACAGAGGCAGGTGTGCAGAGACCAGATATTCACATAGTGTTTAGTCATTATTAGCTGATGAACAGCCTTTCTAGCTAATTGTATTCAACAAACAATCCTAAATCGTACCTGCATCACCTTTTAATAACTCTTGGGAGACTCCCTTGAAGCATAACCAGTTGAAGAAACTGTATCATCCTTATCATCATCCTTGTACCACATTTACATATACATCTACATTTGTGGGGTTGGACCACTGGGCCGATGCTGTCAGTGGTTTTCCCCCATACTGTGAAACATTTACTGTCTCGCTGATTCACACCAGCACCCTCCCCCCAACCTACTCCTCCCTCTTAATAACTCTTCCTTTGAAGCCCTCTAGCAACTAGTCGTCCTCCTCAATCCTCTTGGTCTTGTTCATATTTGTGTTAATTTAGCAGCTACACGTTCTGACTTATAAGTATGGCTTGAATAATTAATGTTTCAATCCATGAGGTAAATTCAATGTTTCAATAAATCCAGCAAGAACGACTTTTAATTTCTACAGGAGAAATAAAAAAAATAACATAACAACATATTCATGTTCTTATGTCTTTTAATTGTTATATGTTGTATTATTCAATATTATTTCTCTCTCTCTCTCTCTCTCTCTCTCTCTCTCTCTCTCTCTCTCTCTCTCTCTCTCTCTCTCTCTCTCTCTCTCTATATATATTTCTTTCTTTAAATCCCTTTCAACCCCCTTTTCTGACCTCACTCTCACTCCCCCCTCTCCCTCTCCCCCTATCCCTCTCTGTCTCTCTACCCAACGTCCCTCGCTCTCCGTCCTCCCTCCGTGTCTCTCTGTCCCTCCACCCCCCCTATAAACCTGTCACAGCTCTCCGCAGTGGATGCCGACGAGGGCTCCAATGGCCTGGTGACCTACGAGATCCTGGCGGGGGCCCTGGGGGACTTTGTGATCAACAACCGTACCGGTCGCATCACCGTGGCGACGGGCGTGGCCCTGGTGGTGGGCCGCTCCTACACCCTCACCGTCAGGGCATCGGACAACGCCCCCGGGATCCAGAAAAGGTACCGCCTCCCAGTTTCTATTAATAACTCGTGAATAATGGGTTTGCTGTGACAGTGCCTATCACGGCACTAAAGGCCCTTTAAATAGAGAGTCTGTGGGGTATGATACATGTTCTGCTAACCAGTGCGTAGCACCTGGGTGATGCACGGTTGCCAGGTTGCGCCTGAACTCTCACCACACACTATCAGAGCGGAGAGGTGAGGAATGAAGCTGTTCAATTAGAGACCAGCCACTGATTAGGTGGCCTGCTGAGCATCCCATGAAATCACCAGTGCTAGGCAGGTAGCAATGGCCCTGGCTGTTTCCTTTGGGGTTTTGCAATGTTAAAGGTGCTGTTGGTAAGATTGGAGAATTGTCAAAAAGCAGAAGAGAGCACGATTTTAAAACGACAACGGAAGAACCATCTGCGCCCTCCTTACGATTCTCCGCCATGGAGAAGTGTTGCATTTCATGCACCTGTGATTGACAGGCGAGATGGATACCCCGAACCAGTCAGGGAAAGAGACACTCTGATAGGTCAGACATTAGCTGAGGGTCTAAAGGTTGAATTGGCTCAAACAGGCAGGTTCAGTCAACTCTAAATGAAGATTCTCGACGTGCATCTCACTCACATCTGATGGATGGCTATGCCATTTCTAACAAATTGCACTCAAGCAATAGCTCTTGAATCTTACCCGCGGCACCTTTAATAATATGTGGGTATGACTGACATGGTTTGACTGTAATTTGTACAATTCCTTGTTCCCTTTTAGTTCTTTGTTGTTGTTTTCCCCATTATGGTCCAGGGTTTGTCTTATTGAATTACGCCTTCATACAAATTTTATGTTTGTGTTCCATTTGAATTGGTGCTTTTTTTCTATTTCATTAAACTTTCACACAGACCGTGAATTCAGTTGAGTTTTGCGAGTGTGGAAATGGGGGAGAAACCTTTGAAAAACATCTGACAAAAAAAGGGTATATTTGCATTTGTAGCTGTGCAGACACAGTCTGTTTTTCTTCACCTTAATGTTGACTGTGTGATGTTTAAGGCATGGATCGGTTCAACATTTGATTTGTGGATTGTGTTTGCTTCTTAGCACAAAGGAACATAAAGGAACACAAAGAAACAAGACAACAATCAAGATTCTTTTTCTGAAGCCTATAAAGTTGTCAGAAACCAACTCCAACTGTAGAATATTTTAGATGTTTTTTAGGGTTGTGGGGGGAATGGGTTTTATATAAGATAGTTTCCCTTCACTGGTTTTCACTGTGCAAATGCACATCCATTTGCCTGGGCAGAAAACAGCAAGGAAACGTACGTTTCAGCAACTTTTGGAGAGAACTTCTAACCAACAAACATTGGAAATGTTCTGACCAACCATGTAGAGCCTATTATTTTATCATCTAGTTCCATCTTCAAGGAATGGCTGAGTACCCTAATAGTTCCTCCAAGAATGTTTTTTTGGAGAAAAAGAAAGCAACAGATACGTAACAGGTATCACAAAACGCTCAAGTTTAGTACTTAGAAGCCATCAACCAGTTGATACCAATGTTAATCTAATCAAGCCAACAGTGAATTTTACAATCCTCCATACAGTCCAATAACAAAGCTGAGCGAATGTCACACATTGGCACATTCAATTCTCTTGAACAAGATATTAATCACGTTCACATATTATCACGTCTTAGCACTGCCATACCATCGGTGCCACTCCTGGTGACAATTGGTTTGTGTTTCTTTGAGACGGTTTCGTCACTCCCTGTGCTAATGAAGGTGTTTTCGACAAGAGCGCAGATCTCATTACAGCTGAGGGGGGAGGACAAACATGGAATTCTTTCAAGAGTAATTTCTGGAGGGGACATCAATAACATATATCAATGGATCTGCTATAACAGACCCACAGCAATTAGTCAAGCCGTTGCCAGAAGGGCCGCGGCTTCTCGTGGGCCGTTTGGCCTCTCGTGGGCCGTTTGGGTCGGGCAATCACGGAGTGGCATGCTTGTTGGGATTGCGCGGCCCCTCCGTCGCGACGGCGCCCCCCCCCCCCCCCACCCCATCAACAATCCTGTCCGCGACCAGCCCCCCCCCCCCCCCCCTCCCCCCGTCAACAATTACACCCACAGCCTGTTATAATGTGCAAATGCCAGGGCCGTTTTTTGATCCCAGTCCGTCACTGACTAAGGGCCACATATCCACTAATGCAGCACATAACACGGAACGGAATATGCAGCGCTTCAGACCACTGATGCAGGATAAATAGAGAGGACATGAGCAAAACCTTTAGTCTTGTGTTTATGTGTGAAATATTGCAAAAGTGGAGTCGGCTTCTGTTGAATATTTAAATATATATTTTCAATTACATGCATTTAGAAATAATTTATATATATAAACTTCATGTTTTTACGAATTTGGAGGGGACAGGAACCCTTCCCTCCCCAGGATCTGTGCCCATGGTTTATGAGGCGTGGGAGGCAATAAGTGTGTTATCGTGTTATTTCCGCTGCCAGGAGCTCTATCACCACGGTGTATATTGAAGTGCTGCCCCCCAACAACCAGAGCCCCCCACGCTTCCCCCTCCTCAGCTACAGTGTGGAGGTCAGCGAGGCTATGAGGCTGGGAGCCATCCTGCTCAACCTCCAGGTATGACCTGTTTACACCCACCCACACCCACACACACGCTCTCTCTCTCTCTCTCTCTCTCTCTCGCTCTCGCTCTCTATCGCTCTCTCTCTCTATCGCTCTTGCTTTCGCTCTCTCTCGTTCTCTCTCACATACTCACACACAGACAAATATACACATACACACACACAAACACACATGCATGCACAAACAGACATGAAAACATGCAGGCATACACACACACTCACACATATGCACGCACAAACACACATGAAAAACATGCAGGCATACACACACATACTCACTAACACACACATCATGCACATATGCAAACATTCACACACACACACACAAAAAACTGTCAGGAATAGAAACACACATTCACTGAACACCAGCAATATGCAAAAAAAAAGCACACACTTAATCCCTTAGGGAACACTTATTTAATGAATTGGAATGTAAATAGAGGCGTTTATGTGTATATACAAACCATATATTTTGCTCACTGTATTCTAACAACCCTGTCTGTTGTTATGCAGCATTTAATTTAGTGTCCTCTGTCTGTCTTCCTTCCGCTAGGCGATAGACAGAGAGAACGACCCCATCACATACCGCATCGTGAGCGGGGACCCTGAGCAGAGGTTCAACCTCACCGAAACGTAAGTTCATGCCTTTATTCTTCAACACCAATGTCTTCAAGGGTTGTGCCTGTTTGCTAAGGCCATGACGTTTGTTAAACTCACCCCCTATCGCTGTGTACACATGTTTCAAAATTGGCCATTGATTTGGTGTCAATTGATATCCATTATTTTCCAAACGAGTGCTCCCAGCAGCTCCCATGGCTCTATCTTCATTTTACTTAACAGGAAGGCACAAACTGCCCTGGATATGTAGGGCTTAAGTTCTGGTCGATTGGTCGATATTCCACCATTCCATTGCTCTTATTCCACCAAATTCTCATTGGTTGCTTCTAAATCCGTTATTTTCGGGAGCAGGAGGAATTTTTTTTAAATTTTCGAATGATAGGCTCCATTGTGTTAGAAATAACATGAACTATGAGTAAAAATAATATTCAAGGCTTTATAGATTTGGTTATAATAATTGTGTGCTTTAAAGGTGTCATTGCACCGTTTTTTCATTAATTTTGTGGTGGTCACTAGTAGCAATGAATGCCCTGTGAGTCGGTTTTGGTGAAAAAAATGCTCTGGTGCTCCTGTTTCACACTGTTCTTGTGTGGTGGAGGAGGTGGGCAGGGAGGCACAACATGATTTTGGCTCTTACTCATGACATGCAAATGACTCGCCTCTGATTGGCTAACAGCACTGTCCGTCACAGTAATAAAACCAATTAAACTTCCAGAGAGACTCAGAGAGAGGGAGAAGGAGAGAGAGATACACAGAGAGAAGGAGAGAGAGAAGGAGAAGGAGAGAGAGAGGGAGAAGGAGAGAGAGACAGAGAGAGAGAGAGAGAGAACCACTGGGCTTCTTGGGGGTTTCTTTGTTGATTGAATACAGAAAGAAGAGCCGCCTCGGGGTACCGCGGCCGGGGCTAAGCTCCCGGACTCCCGCGGAGCACTGGCCACCATGCACCGCGAAAATTGTTGAAATACTGGTAATGTCCAATCCAAACATTTCTTCCTCAACTCTTCTTTCTTGGCCAAGAGATGCAACGTTGATTTGTTATCGCCAGAAATAGCACAGGCACAAACTCAATACTGTCTTCCCGTGGGCCGTCGCAAGCCAAGGTGGGCGAGGCCATGAATACTAATTCACCAACTGATGTCAGTTGGTGAGGCTTTTCTGATTCGATCATTAATGCATCTATTTTCTTTCATTCACTAATGCAGGCAATGGAGGTAGAAGAACATTTTCACTTGCAGCATGCATATGCAACTCCGAGTGACCTATCGTATTTCAAAAGGAACAAGTACTAAACGGTTTCTCTGGGAATGACACCTTTAATATAGCCTAGTCCTAACTAGACCTTCGTACTCATTTCATTCATACCGATGGTCTAGAACTGCTATAGAGACAAACGATTTCTCACTTGAAGGTGGGTGCTGTTGAAGTTTAAAACCTATTGGCTCTGTCCAGTGCCACTCCGGATCTGCCTTAACCAATCGCTAACGTTTGGTCGTGACGTATTTCATGCTTAGCAAACTCCTTCACCACTAACGGAGCCAGCTGGAAAATTAAACTTTTCCCGAATCACGTGGGAAGAAGCGCCACAACATCTTGACCACCAACAAAACTAAGCAAAGCCTGTTTCTGCTCCGGCTTTAATTTATCTATATTCGGCAGAGTTTCCACAACAGACCGAATAGCTTTCTCCATGATCTTCCTGCTGCTTCCTGGTATTCGTTTGACTACAACTGAAACTTGTGCACGACCTGTACGTCACTGTTCTCAGGCCGCGCCTCCTGTTCGCTGATTGGAGGGACAAACTTGAGGCAAAAGAAATCGTTAGAACATACAGCACTCCCAGACCTAGTACTGTAGTGAAATGAAAATTGAGCGGAAGTACGGAGGCGGGCGGAACCAGGCTACCTTTAATAGTCTCAGGGCCCTATCTTGCACCCAGCGCAATTGACTTTCTACACCGACGCATGTATCATTGCTAGTTTGCACCCAGCACAAAGCTGATTTTCCTCCGCATCAAACATGGTGCCACTACACTTGCGCCTGGAGAGGCGTGTTGTTGAAAAGCAGAGGCATGTTCCGGTGCAAATTATGAATTTTTAGATCAGCAAAATGGTGCTATTTTGCTGATCTAAAAATTGCTCCAATGCAATTACACTACTGACCGAAAAATTCCTGGTCTAAATGCACTAGCAGATAGCTCAGTTGGTGTTGCTATTTTGACGTGCCATGGCAGGTCGGAACTGTAACATACGATTACACACACGTAGGCTATACACAGCACAAACATGCAAACGATTAGCCTGATTTAAGTATTATGATGTCAAAGATTGTTCATATGTGTTTTCCATAGGGCTGCTATTAGTTTATTAGGCTATGCCATGCGTTCAAATAATAAGAACAATAATAAACTTGAGCAAAGTATATTCCAGTCTTCCAAAACAAAATGTTGTTTTAGGGTAAATGGTTGGTTAAATGATTTGGGAACAGCTGATACAACTGTAAGTTGTACTTTTAAATCAATGCATCTGCAAACACCGTACAGCAAACCCATATTTTCTTGACACAGACATCGTGTACGTGTACATAACTTTTAGGATTGTAGAGTATTTGAGTGTGAGAAAACATAGTTTTACCACGAGTGAGTGTTTAAAAGAATGAATGAATGTGGGTGATGCTTGGCGCACGTGTGTGTGCACACCCATCTGTTTAAACACACGCAAACTAAACACGTAACGCATAATACAGTCCATGGCGATGTATATTAACGGGGGAACCCATGCAATATGAACACAATGTAATGTATTGCCGCATATCATTAAATAGACCCACAGTTGACAAGAATTAGGCCTATTATTTGGCCATAAACGGAGCCATTTGAAGTTTGAAATTCATGTGGGCATGCTTCTGTCTCAGCGGATACTGCAAACACGCTGTCAAAATATCAACTCGGTAAGTCAAATGCACTGGCTCTTAAAGGGGATGGGAGATGTAACTCTCATTGGTTTATTGCACGTTACGCCCAAAACACACCTACTGGTTTCAGACCAACCCATTTTAGATTTGCGTCGGGCGCAAGAGTCATTTATCCGCTGTCCTAATAGCAACATCGCCATAGAACCGCCCACAAAGCTATTTCCGTTTTGCGCTTCAAGACTTGCGTTTTAGACCGTCTAAATAGGGCCCTCAGAATTATAAGACAGGAGGTCATAAAACCCGGGCTGTCACATCTTTCGATTTACTGAACCTAAGGATCACTGACAGTCTACTTATGGAACATTCGGTCGGCTACAAACTAATTAACGCCATGTCAAAGAAGTTGTTGGTGTGGCAGCATTTGGTTAAAAAGGAAGAAAGGCATTCTAAAAATGGTTCGGCATAAGTTATGTGTTCTGCGATGCTCTGTCAACTTTCTTGTTTAACGCCCCATAGGCTTGGGAGTATGAACTTATCAGACTTGGCACCTTGGCATGCACCATAGTGTCATGCATTCGGACCCATGATATTAAACAGAACAAACCGAGAATCGGATCTTCCGACGTGTTGTCTGTCTCCTGCCTGACGCTGCCCGGTGCGGCTCTCCGTGGCTCGTCTGGTGTGACCCGCCTTATGTTGAACATCTGACAGCCATACATCTGACACCCACTACTCTAGCAGGTAGAGTAGCGTGCATTGTGGCCGTTAAGTTAATCTTGTAATTGTTTTTGTTTTATTTTCCACTATTGAGCAATCGATTCAAAGAGTTGGATGAATTTCCGTCGACCAAGATTTTCTTTGGTTGAAGGAAACCCTACTATTATTATCTCATCACATCACGTAAAAGTAATATTAAAAAAATAATAAAATAATAAAAGTGTAAGCAGAAAACCATGGTAGTCCTAGCATGATATATTGTTTTTCCTATAATATTGCCTCGAAACGAAAAATGAAACATCAAGGTCTCTTTTTTCCTTTGATTGGATTCCTTGGCAACATAATGGGTCTTTGTCCTTTTCGTGAGATTATATCCGCACAAAGGAACTTTAAAAAGCACTCATCTGTTAAAGCCAGCGTTGTTTTAGCCTCTTAAGCCAAGCTCCGATTGACTAGGACGCTTATTTTCTCGTGTACGCCAGCCGCCGTGCTTCTTCAAAGGCTCAGCGTTGCTACATCAGCTCCAAGTGACTCGTGCCAAAAAAAAGGGAAACCTTGACCATTGTAATCTTCCATTAGCTTTGTCATCTGATTTTGCTCTTTCAAGTGCTGTGTCTTTGACAAAGAGAATAATGACATGGCTTCCAGAGCGATTGTTCTATGTCAGCCCTCTCCGTCGCTTGTGCAGGCTCAAAGGAGCGCTCGGATGAAAGGGGTGGGTGGCAGAGAGAGAGAGAGAGAGAGAGAGAGAGAGAGAGAGAGAGAGAGAGAGAGAGAGAGAGAGAGAGAGAGAGAGAGAGAGAGAGAGAGAGAGAGAGAGAGAGAGAGAGAGAGAGAGAGCACTTGAACAACAACAGTCGAGAGATTGGAAACTAATCATTAGCCTCCCACTGATGACAGAGGGGCTCTAATGGAGATGTTTGGCGTGGATGCAGAGTGCTGTGAGATAAGGAAAATGCAAGTGATACGTGGTGTCATGCGACACTCATGGAGCCTCAGTGTAGTGTGATATTACAGAAATGTTATATATAATGCCACCAGGTGTGAGTGCGGTTAGCCATTACAAGCCATTTGAAAATCTGCCTTTTCTTATGTTTTAGTGACACAACAAGTGGAAGTGTCCACCTAGATGTATGATGGCTACTTAAGCAACATTTGCTTCTGTCCAATGGGTAGGCTGCTAGACTGACCTATCCAGC